>NC_081410.1:301086618-301399118 GCF_030272615.1 Cryptomeria japonica | reverse complement strand
CTTTGACATTTGTAATTATGTAGAATGGGCCATTGGGTGCTTTAATGGTCTCACTAGGACCAAATGTGATGCAAAAATCCTTAGGAGGTTCTTTTTGATCTACAAGATTTGCCACATTATTAGATTGAATGGTCACATCATTGGGAGAGAAAGTCTCAATCGAATTAGTGGAATGGGATGGTAAGGATCAGTGAAAATATGAAGGTTTTGGTTAGGAGGAGCTATGGATTTATTCCCTTTAATATTCACACCTTCCATAGATATGGTATTGTTATCAATCAATTCTTGAATCTTACTTCTCAATGAATTTCTTTTTTCAATATCATGACCAGGGTAATGATGGTATTGACAAAAATATTTAGCATCAAAGTAAGGGGAAGTTGTTTTATATGGATCAATTGGTTTGATTTGGGGAAGCTTTAACACATTCCTTTCTATTAACTGAGACATAATTCTATGCAAATATTCATTCAAAGGAATACATTATTTTTCTCTTTTAAAGTATCTAGACAAAGGAGGCACACATGTAGTGGCTACTAGTTGATTGTTATTGTTTTTGTCATTAAATTTGATGAATCCTTTGTTTGGCTTGAACTTTGCAAATGGTTGTTGAGCACTATCACCCTTATCACTTGGAGCCATGGAAGGAGATGATTGTTCCAATTGACTCATAGTTAGTTGATAATTATGAAGTACTGTACACAACTGTGGAAAGGAAGTAAACTTAGTTAAGAGAAGTTTATCTCTAATTTCTTTCTATAAATTAGCAATAAAAATATTTTGAATATCTTGATTAGGCACAGGAAAAGAAATTTGATAATACGAATGCTTATATCTACCAATAAAATCAGCCACTTTTTCTTTAACACTTTGTTTACAATGCATCAAATCAGTCAATGTAACTTTAGGACGAATTATATTGTGAAAATGTTGAATGAAAGCATTAGCTAGTTGTTGAAAAGAAGTAATAGGACAAGGAGGAAAAGAACAATACCATTGCAAATCTCTATCCCTTAATGTTATAGTAAACAATTTTGCTAACAATATTTGATCATGAGGAATGTCACTACACAAATTTTGGAATGTTTTAACATGAGTTAAGGGATTACCTTTTCCATTTTAAAGTTCTAATTAAGGGATTTCTACATGTTTAGGAGGGACAACTCTAACAATTTTATTAGATAATGGGATCCCTACATCAAATGTGGGAACATTATACTTGGTTTGATCCATAGACGCTATTTGTTGTTGTAAGGAAGACATTGTTTGGGCAAGACTATTGATTGTTGCTTCGGTAGAAGCATTGAAATTTGACATGTTGGATTGAGATGGTGGAGTAATATTGTTGAATGAAGGAAGAAATTGAGAACAAGGAGGTCAGATACTATGATAAGTACCTAATTAAGAAGATTGGGTAACACATGGAAGACTCATAGGAGGAATGAAGGAATTATGGTTGAAGGAGTTGCCCCCTTGACTAACATTTATAGGTGGTGAGTGTGGTTGGGTAACAAGGGGAACACTCATGGTAAGAGAAATTAAAGAAGAGGTATTTTCCCCATAACTAACATTTGTAGGTATAATATTTTGTGTAGAGGTATCCATGATGCTTGATGTGAAGGTAGGAACACTAGTCATAGAAGTTGTCAAAGGAAAGGAATGATTAACTTGACTAGGAGGTTATGTATAACCTAGGTTTTCAGCACAACTCTTCAAAAGCATGATATTAGAATAAAAAATATGAGCAATACCATGCAAGATATCAACACCATGTTTATCATTTTAAATCATTCTTTTTAATCCTTCAATCAATGGGAGAGCTTCACTTTTTGGGTATTCTTGACTCATCCATTGTTGAAGATTGTCAAATTGATTGTCCAACTTCACCAATGGATCAACGGATACCCTAGTTAGTCATTCCTCATCATTATGAGAATTATCAAGAAGATAAATTGGAATATCTATAGGATTGGAAGAACCACCAATATCCTCATTGAAAAAGCTAGCCAAATTAGGTTCCATCTCCTCGGTAATTAAACCTTGGGCATCCTTAATTCTACAACTTCTCCTAACGAGGATATTATAGGTAGGACTAATAGTAGTAAAACTCATGCACTAAGGGAGGGAAATGGGAATTTTGAATTTTAGAATGCAAAATAATTGAAAGAATAAATGCAATCTCCTAGGAATTTGAAAATTAAAATTAAGGCTTTGCCAAAATAACCTCTTAATTTTAAAAATTTGAAAGGAAGATCAAAATTAAAATTAGGGTTATCTAACCTCTTAATTTTAAAATTTTGAAATTTTGGAATGTTGAAATATTGAAGGAATTAATTTAATTTTAAAAATTAGGGTATATGTACTTTACCACTTGATTTAAAAATTTAAATTGAAAATGGAAATGTTAAAATCTAGATTTGATTTCGACCTTAGGGTGACCTAAAATCAATAAAATTTCATAAATCTATGGAATTGTGCAGTAAAATATAGCCAATACAAGCTCCCCAAATTTAAGGTGAAAAAGTAGGGACCAAGTAAGTAGTGACTTGGTCCGAAGACATGGTCCGACCAACTTTTTACCAAATTTTTTGGAATGCAAGATATTGTGATTTTAATGTGAATTCCAGAAAGATATGGGAATTGGAGATGTCGAGATATGTGAAAATAATCCTTGAAGGTTGAAATAGGACACACATAGGATGTTTGATAAAATGATTAATTGAAAGAACAACAAAAACGACACACTTAAGGTCTGACTTTTATGATGTTTAGAAGTAAGACAAGAGACTTCAAATTTAATTGAATCAATTAAATGCTTAAAGGAAAATTTGAAATTGCACAAGATTAATCTATTTTTAAAAATTAGGGTTTGTTACATAAACCTCTTAATTTTAGAAGTTTAAATTTAAAAATTTGAATGTTGTAAGGAGGGAAAGTGAATTTTGAAGTTGAAGCAAAGACTCAAATCTAAAAATTAATTCAAGATCTACACAATTCACAAGTGCAATTTTAAAATTAAAAATTAGGTTTTTTTATTTAACCACTTAATTTTAAAAAATTTAAAAATTGAACATGTAAATGAAAATGAAAATTGTAAAATTCAAGAGTTCTCAGATCTGAAACAATCAATCAAATTTAAACAAATCAAAAGCTCAATCTTAAATTTAAAAATTAGGGTTTTTGTGAATTTAACCTCTAATTTTTTTTAAATTGCAAGGAAATTAAACTTGTAATTGAAAATTTGAATAATAAATTGCATACACTCATATCTGAAAACAAAGAATCAGAATTAAGGGCATTCACATTGGGTTCACCAAAATTTAAAGTAGAAAATTGTGAGCTTAGCAAATTCTCCACATGCAAGGGAGGATTCACTAAGCTTAATTTTTGCTTGAGGGAGAGTTTACATTCAAAAGAGGGGGATGAATCTACTAGATCCAATCTTAAATGATGTAAGGACTAAATACTAAGTATATTGGTTATGATTGGAATGTAATTGGCCCTCTTTTGTAAATTGATTAGTTAAATTAAGACTAAATGCTGGAAATAAAGGCAAAGTCTAAGAAAAACAACAAGCTGCAAATTTGGGATTTCATCATGCACCTGGATCTGAGAAGTTTGTGATGATTCAAAGCCGCTCTGCAAAATCTACCAAAAGTTGCAGGGACCGTGTGTTTGGACCAGGTCGCCCTCCTATCAATCCTCCAAACTTTCCACGCGTCAAAAAGGGTTTTTCCATCTTTGCAAATAAAGCTTAATTCTAGAAGTACAATTGCACACCTACTTCCTACACATAAAAGGAAAGGGAAATGTTTTGGGAATAGGGGTTTGCCTTCAAGTCAAACCCTAGTTTTGGAAATAACCAAGTGGTTGAAATAATGTAATTAAAATGATTGAAAGTAGAAATCCTCCTCTTTGAGGGGATGTTGAATTGCTTGAAAATGAAATGCTTATACCTCGTAAAGTTTTGCTTGCCTCCACATGGAATTATAATTTCATGAATTAGGATGATGATCTCCTCTTCAATGCTTGAAATCTTGACTCTATGGCTTCTCCAAAGCTTGAAGGAAGACTGAAAAATTCTCAATTTCTCTTAATGTGTGAGTGCTTGATCTCTTATGTGTGCATGATAGATGGATTGTCAAATGAGAGGAGAAAACCCTCTTATATACTTGTCTGTAGGATTGATTGACTAAATTTCCTACATGAGCCAACATAAAGGGGATTTTCTAGCTTAAAATTTGAGTTAGGCCAGGGATAGGGGTCCAAGATAGGTCCCCATTAAGGGGGACCAAGGAACCACACCCTAGTCCTAGTGAGGACCAAGGTGCCACACCCTAGTCCTACCCTAATTTGGGGTAGGATCATGGTGAAGGAAGGGTGCATCATTTAGTTGCATGAACATTTTGATATGTATGAGCATAATCAGGTCTCTAATCAGGTCGAGGGGTGAAAACACTAAGGTGAAGACCCAAATGCAGTTGAAAATTGCAAGGGGTGCAATTTTAGGATGTTACATTTATTTTCAATATCCCTTAGGAGCTTTGAAGATATTAAAGAATAATAGATCACTGACTTGATGATTGACTTATACCTCTCCCTTAGGGTTTGGTATGGTTTCATGTTATTTTCATGTCTTTGCATGAGCTTCATTTTTTAGATTTACATTCATGCTTAAGATCTCTAGTTCATTTGTGATTTGAAGCATTTGCATTTACATTTACAAGCATTTAGGGTTTTCTCTCCAAAACGTAAGGTAGAACTCTATACTCTTTATTACTCTCATTTAGGATCTTGCATACACACAAGATTCTTGCACACACATTTTTATTACAATATCAACTATTTGTGGAGGTGAAAATCACCAAAACAATGGGTTTGACTAAGGCAAAACCCTATATAGCCACCTAGACACCCTTTTTCAAGTTGCAGGTGAAGGTACACGAATCTGATAAATGCACAAATTTTGGGATCAACGAAAGACACAGATAGTCTTAGTGCCAAAATTTGGCTTGAATCATAGAGACAGGGCATGGTGCCTTCATCCCTAGGGTTTTGGAGTTTTTTGTGCCAGATCTACATCTCAGAGCCTCAAGACCCCAGATTTAGAAATCCAGCCTTCTATTAGCACAAGGACCAAGGCACCCAACACCCTGGTTCTACCCATTCTACATCAAATTTCAGTAGCAGGTGCACCTCTGAGCCTCTTTTCTAGTCCTTCTTTCTATTTCTCAGTTTCAATTTGCATAGAATTTGCATTTTTAGTTTAAGTGTACTTTGTTTCTCATCTCCTAGCCTAGTTGATTGTTGCATCATATTTTGCACATCTACTCCTCATTTACAACAAAGGAATAGAAACCCTAAGAGATATTTCTTGACTCTCTCTTCCCTACAAGAAGTAGTTAAAGTGAGATATCTCCCTAGGCTCTTTTTTATTCCAATGTGTGTACATGAGAGTTAGATTAGGTCTTAGTTACTTGATCCATTTTTGTGCATCACATTTTAGTGAACCTAGCGTGAATCTAATCTTCTTTAAATTTTTATTTCCTTGTTAGATCTAGTTATTGCATCTTTCTTTTTATTAAAAAGCATAAAAATTCAAAAAAAAAAGAGTTTCCATTCATTGTATGCATTCTGTGTTTTAAGTTTTGTTCTTCATTTCAAAAAAAATGTCAGATTTGTACTTGCAACACTTCCATTTCTTTGATAATGCATTTTCGTATGATGATTATGAGTTTAGTAAGGAAGAATTAGATGAGGCTCTTGATGATTTTTTCTACCCTAAACCTTCTAAACCTACATTTTGCCAAAAGATAATCAATCTTGCTACTATGCCATTTCGTAGTGATGAGAAAGATAAGTTGAATGGTTCTTCTCATGAGTACATTCCTATCAACCCATCCTCTAAATCTAGTAACATGGTGGTTTATAACAATCCCCTTTATAAGGACCTGCCTCCTTTTGAATCTACAAATAAACCATTTAATAGATATGATCATGCTATGTTAGATGAGGTTTTTGATGATTTTATGTCTTTGCCAACCTCTTCAAACAAATATCACAAATCTAAAAGATTGATTAACATGATATATGTGAATTAACATACAAAACCTCTTTTTGTAGTGCAAGGTTCTTTCCCTTCTCGAACATCACAACCTCTTAACAAACCTCTCTTTATGGTTCAAGGTGGT
Source organism: Cryptomeria japonica (assembly GCF_030272615.1). Taxonomy (NCBI): domain Eukaryota; kingdom Viridiplantae; phylum Streptophyta; class Pinopsida; order Cupressales; family Cupressaceae; genus Cryptomeria; species Cryptomeria japonica. The sequence continues at coordinate 301,392,927 of NC_081410.1, read as the reverse complement.
TATGGTAATGATTCTTTTTTCACTCCTAATAAACCTGTTATCACTATGCAAGGAGGATATCCCACTAAGAGTCCTTATGAATATTCTAAACAAATAACTAGAGAGAGTTATCATTTGGTTGTCGATACCTATAATAAAAGAAACAATAGACAACCTAATCCTCCTCTGGTTATTCCAACTTTGCTTCCTAATCCTCTACCTATTCCTCTTCAAGCACCTCACATCTCACAAGCTCTAAGTAAGGAGTACGATCTCATTGAACAACTCAAGGCCACTCCTGCTAAGATCTCCCTTTGGGATTTGATTCAAACCTCTTCAACATATCATGGAATTTTACAAGATGCCTTAAAAAATTTGAATGTCCCACTAGTCATGACGTCTAATAATATGGCTTCCTAGATTGACTCCATGACAACAACTAAAGCTCAAATTATGTTCACCCAAGATGAGTTACCTCCTCATAAAGTCAAATGCCAATATGATCCTCTCATGATTGTTGGTCTTATCAATAGAAATTCCATAAGTTGAACCCTTGTGGATAATGGCTTTGGGCTTAATATTTGTAGTGTTGTTTCATAAGATCAACGTGGACACTTCTATCATCAAACTTGATTCCCTTACTATATGTGGCTTTGATAATATAGAAAGGTCTTCATTAGGTATTATAACCTTGTCTACTAAGGTAGGACAAGTTACTCTATGCACACCTATTCATGTCATGCTTGATAATTTTACCTACAATTTGTTGTTAGGTAGACCTTGGATTCATAACATGCAAGCTATCCCTTCTACTTTTCACAGGCAAGTCAAGTTTATTTATAAAAACAAGATGTATACCTTGCTTGCCAATACCAATATCCAAGCTTTTTTGCAAACATTTTCTTCTAAGTCTTCCTCTACTAATTCCTCTCCAACTGCTTATGAAGTGCCCTCTAGCATTCCTTCTCCTTGTAGCACAACTTTTTGTTCTAATACTCCTATTCCTCCTAGTGATCCTGAAGTTCCTAAAAAGGATCCTTCCCAATTTTAATCTCCTCCTAAAGATATCTTTTCCCCTGAGAAGGTGCTCTAAAAAGATAATTGGGGGTCCTTGGAATTTAATCCTACCTTTGTAGGGGAATATAAAATCCCTTCGAGAAAATATAAGGTTGAAAAGAAGAAAGACCAAGAGGAACCTAAAAAGCAACCCACTTTGTCTAAACCATTAAGTAATAACTTTGTGGCTACTTCCAATTCTAAACCTCCATCTATGTCTACTCTAACCGATTCTGACATTCAAACTTATGAAAATCCTCCTTCACTTGCTAAAATGGCTAACCTTTATGGTTCTGGTTTCTATATCCTAGCTAAGAGCGGATATAATGGCAATGGTTGTGGTGCTCAAGAACAAGGAATGAAAGTCCCTATAGAAAGTAACTATCACGAGACACCTTTTGGACTTGGATACAATCCCCTCAAACCCACCAAAGCCTCCAAGAGACCATTTATTAGTGTTAATGTCATTTCCTTATCTTCTAAACCCCTTTCATTAAAGTATCTTAAGTACATTAGTTCTGACTCTAGTATCTTTTCTTTGGATGTCTTTTCTACTGATGATTCCTTAGCTAAGTTCCTAGGAGCTTATGATTATCTTCATTGTTACCATCATAACCATGGATTTTCCTATTGTTTGAATATGGAAGCATACTTTGGGGAAGATGTTGAATTACCCAAAGATAATGATGCGATGATTAAGGAGTTCCCTCAACTAAAGGATATTCCTCAACAGAGTAATCTCCTTATAAGTGATACCATTGACATCAAGATGGATCCTTGTAATGAAGATAAAATTATAAAGATAGGGAAGTGCCTAACTGATGAAGAACAAAAGGAATATTCAGATTTACTATATGAATTCCCTAAAATCTTTGCTAAGATATACTCTAACATGACTAGAATTGATCCTAAGATTGTCACTCATAATATTGTCCTAATTCTTGATTCTAAACCTGTGAAGCAAAAGATTAGGAAAATGAATCCTAAAATAGCTTTGCTTGTCAAAGCTGAAATTTAGAATTTATTGGATGTAGGGTTAATTTGCCCTATTGACTACTCTCCTTGGATTTTGAATATTGTTGTTCTAGCCAAATCTGATAGCAAGATAAGGATGTGCACTAACTTTCAAGATCTCAATAAGGCTTCCTTAGAAGATGTTTTTTTGCTTCCTAACATTGATATGATAGTGTATTCTACTTCTAGACATGCCCTGATGTCCTTTATGGATGGCTTCTTAGGGTATAATCAAATCTTCATTAATCCTCAAGATCAATTTAAAACTGCTTTCACCACTCCTTGGGGCACCTTCTATTGGATTGTGATTCCTTTTCGATTGAAGAATGCAGGCGCTACTTACCAATGTGATATGACCCTTATCTTTCGTGACTACATGCATAAAATTTTAGAAGATTACGTTGATGACATCTTAGCTAAGTCTATACTCTATCAGGACCATGCTAAGATCCTTCGTCAAGTCTTTGAAAAGAATTTGTAAATACAACATGTGCTTAAACCCCTAAAAATGTGTTTTTGGTGTCGATAGTGGAAAACTATTAGGGTTCATAGTCTCGCATCATGGTATTGAGGTTGATATGAAAAATATAGATTCTATAGTTAACATGCCACCTCATAAAAATATTTCCCAATTGAGAAGTTTGCAGGGGAAGATACAATCTATTCATAGGTTTGTATCACAACTTTTAGATCAGACCTTTCCCTTTACTCAATTTCATAAGAAAAACATCACCTTTTAATGGAATGAGGATTGCCACCAAGCCTCTAGGGATTTAAAGTCTTATTTGGCCAACCCTCATATCTTGCAACCTACAGATCTCACTAAACCATTTCTTCTATATACAGTTGCCTCTTCTCATGTTGTTGTAGGTTTATTGGTGCAACATAGTAGTGACGGTAAAGAATGTCTGGTTTATTACATAAGCCACACTTTGCTCAATTATGAAGTCCAATATACTACAATAGAAAGGCAATGTCTTGCTCTTATTATTGCAACCTAAAAGCTAAGGCATTACCTTTTGAATGTTGAGGTTCATGTTATCATTAAATTTGATCCTTTGAAGCATCTTTTCTTTAAGACAAACCTTTTAGGATGCCTAGCTAAGTGGGTTATGATGACTAAATTTGACGTTAAATTTTGTTTCTCAAAAAGCGATTAAAGGACAAGCATTGACTAATCACTTAGCTAATACTCCTTCACCTCTCATGTTACCTAATCAAGAATCCTTTCCTTATGAGTTTGTTCTTCCTATTGAGATTGATGAAACTTGGGAGTTGTATTTTGATGGCTCTAGGTATCATACAAGCTTGAGGGCAGGTGTTGTTATATTCCCTGCTAATAAAAAACATGTTCCCTTATCTTACCATCTTAACTTCCTTTGTACCAATAACATTTCCAAGTATGAAGCCCTTATAGCTGGTCTTAAAGCAGCTTTATCCTTGAATGTCAAGCATATACATATCTATGGTGACTCTCAGTTGATCATTAGACAAGTCACGAGAGTTTATCAGGCTAAACAAGATTAGTTATCACAATATTGAGATTTGGCCTTATCCTTGTTACAAAAAATTGATTCCTATACCATGGATCTTGTCCCTCAGAAGGATAATCAACATGTCAATGCAATGGCATGTGTTTCTTCCCTTGTATCCCTAGAAGATCCCATGGTAGACCTTAAATTTTTCATTCATAACCTTTTTTCTCCAGTTATTGTTGATAATCCTAGTGATGTGGCTTATTGCTATACCATAGATTCTGGAAAATGGTACTCACATATCTTAAGATATTTAACCGATGGTACATTTCCTGATTCCACAAGTAAAAATGCTAGAGATAGGATTCAAAAGTTAGTCATAAGATACATTATCCATTCTAATGTCCTTTATAGGAGAGGTTATAATGGGCTTCTTCTTCACTGTCTCAACAAAATAAAGATCCTAATTGCTCTTGAGGAGGCACATTCAAGTGCATGTGGGGGACATTTTGGGGGTAAAACTTTAGTTCAAAGGTTGCTTCAAATGGGATATTATTGGAAAACCATGGAGAAAGATTATGTTGTGTTTGTTAATAAGTGTCATTAGTGTCAGCAACACAACAAGTTGATTCATGCTTCTGCATAAGAACTTAAGTCACAAGTGGCCTCCTAGCCCTTTTCAATGTGGGGTTTGGATCTTATTGGAAAAAATTTATCCTCCTTCATCCCAAGGACATACTTTCATTATAATTGCTATAGGTTATTTTACGAAGTAGGTAGAAGCAGATCCTCTTTGATTCACTACCATTGAAGTAATTTGTCAATTCATCATAGATAACATTATTGCTCATTTTGAAATCCCTTCCACTTTGGTTTCTGACAATGGGACTTCATTTAAGAACAAAGATGTGAAGAAATTTCTCAAGAAATACCATATTCAACATCGCTTTTCTACACCCTATTATCCTCAATCTAATGGCCAAGATGAGTCCTCTAACAAAATTATAGAACAAATTCTTCATAAGACTGTAAATAAACATGGTAAGGATTGGCACACCCAGTTGACCTATTCCCTTTGGGCTTATCGAATAAGTGTACCCATAGCTATGGGTACTACTCCCTACAATCTTGTTTATGGTGTTGACGCTATTATCCTTTGGAATTAGAGATTCCCTAGCTGAGAATTTCTCTTAAGGGTATAATTAATGATGATTTTTATCGAGAACAACACCTTCAACAACATGAAATGCTTTATGAATGGTGTATAAATACTCTTGAGCATATTCAAGCATATCATAAATCCTTGTAGTGAAGTTACAATGATAAGGTTATTCGGCGTTCCTTCTCAGTGGGTGACCTCATGCTCTATGAGAATTAGAGCAATGTGAATGCCTTACCTAAAGAAAGAGGAAAGTTTAGCCTGAATTGTCTTGGACCAAATATCATGACTGAGTTCTATGGGCTAGGTGCTTACAAAATAGCAGATGTGGAAGGTATGTTTCTTAAGGAGCCCATAAATGCTATGCATCTTCGTAGATACTATGCCTAATTTTCTTCTTCCTTTTCTTTTCCTTTCTTTTCTTCTTCAAAATTGTATGATATGGCAGCATGTCTTTATTAAAGCATGTAGCATTAAATAATTAACATTTAATCTATATTGCTTCATTCTTGACAAACATGTTTTAAATTATTGGTTCTCTTGAATTCATTATGTAAATTTTTAGGAATTTACATTTTTCATGTGCTAGTATATCATGCAATTTTCATCATGTGTTTCAGTGTTAGGATACATCATGTTGTGTTTAATTAAACCCTTAATCAGATCACATTAGTTATGTAGTCCTTAAATTAAACACATTTATCTACATCATCAATGTTGTATTTAATTAAATACTCAGTTATTTAATTAGATCACACATGTATCAATTTAATCATTAGGTATTGATAAATCAATCACATGAGAATTAGATTTGACATACATATACATTTTCAAGTTTGTTATTTTTCATCAAAGAAATATACACATCCATTATTTTTACAAATTAAAAGAGCACATTTGAGGCTAAGATCAATATGTGTGTGTGTGTGTGTGTGTGTGTGTGTGTGTGTGTGTGTGTGTGTGTGTGTGTGTGTGTGTGTGTGTGTGTGTGTGTGTGTGTGTGTGTGTGTGTGTGTGTGTGTTTTAAGGTACATCATCATATACAAAATTGACCACTAGATACAATGTGGTATCTGCTATATCAATACTATTTATGGTTGGTGGCTACTTGAGCCCTTGAGTACCTATTGTGGTGGTCTCATGGGTGTATAATGGGATGAGGACCATGACTGACTCTTGGAAGAGCTCTTCCTATCTTGATCCATGACTATGCCTCGTGATGGTATGATGAATCAATAAAGATCCAGACAATTACTATGAGGGGGGGGGTGAATCAGTAGATAGAAAACTGACTAAACTTTTACCAACCTCTAAAACAATCTCACAAGCCAATCTCAGAACTAACTGGTTCAAACACTGAATTACAAACTTCAATAGCACTGACAGTTTACCGGTTTGGTTGACATATCAAAATAATAGTATAACAACTCTGAAACTCTCAAACCATTTAACTCAAATATTAAAATACTTTACTATCAATAATAAAAGCTCATTTTAGATTTCTTTCAGTCATCTTATCATAACTAAGTGGATTTAACAGTTAAGCAAATTAACCATAGCAAACATAACCACAAAAACCATTCACCCCTTGACACAATGGTTTTTGAGGTGGAAACCCAAATGGGAAAAACCACAGCGGGGATGAATACCCACAAGTATTTTGAACTCTTTTGAAGTTCACCCTGTTAGGAGCCAAGCCTGTTAAAGCTTTACAAAAAGTCTTGTTAAGAACATATCCTATTAGGGACCACCTAGTTAAGGGATTGACTATAATGCCCTATTAGAAGCAATACCCTATTAGGAGTAACCTCGGTAGAGGATTTGAAATCCAAGATAATGGATCACCTAGTTAGAGGATTTAGATAGCACTAAGCCTGTTAAAGCTTACCAGGTTAAGGGATTTGATTGTTGTAATTGTTAGAGAACAACAGGGGTTTACTGATATGGTAAATAGCACTATACTGCTTGATCACATCCTTTTCATACTCCTATCTGCCTTCACACATACTGCAGATACACCTTCTGGTTCAGCAACCAATCACACTAGCACTTAACCAAAATTGTCAGCACTACAACAAAACAACTCATCGATCTTATAAGCAAAACAATAGGTCGGTAACACATCACAAACCTAACATCTCATAGAGATTACAAATAAATCGGTTCAAGTATGACCATTGGATTACATAGAAATCATTACACATTGTTCAAGACAACCTCGACCACTCCTTGATCACCGCTTCATCAATTCTAGTAACTCATTACGTAGTTTCCACTTCATGAAATGTACTCGCTCATTCCCAAGATAAAAATACTATCTCTACATGACAAAAACCATTTGAAACTCTTCACATACAACATGCATACATGGCATAATCATTACCATTCACCATTTGATCATAAATCAATACAACTGATTCACCAAGCTCCATCGGTTAGGATTTGGCACATCAACGGGTAGGGTTACCAGTTGATCTCACTACTTCTTAAGTAATACTAATTTCCTTCACTAGCTCACCTACCGGTTAAAAAACAACATCATAACATTATTATTACCAGTTACAATTGACATCAATGACAACACAATAGTTCATCAATATAATCTTCAATCAAATACCAACACCTCGATACATGGCTGACTCTACCCGGGGTTGCTAGCTCATGTTGTAGCTGCTCCCCCTCTTCTCGCCTGATCTCTAGCTCTATTTGAACTAAATTGAATAGATCCTCATGTCATCTGGAACTCCTCTGACATTTATGCATTATCTGCAAAGATCAAGGTATGTGTGAAGTAGTGATGATGTTAGATAGGGTCTACTAAATAAGAGATTGCCACTCCTATACTCTGATTGTAGAAGAGGGAATACAAATAAAATCACATATACATCATAATGAAAATTCCAAACAAACTCAATTAAATAAAGGACCCTTACCTAGATCTCTCGCCTGCCAGTGTGGATAGTGTGCCATGGCCATCTCTAATCTAGATCCACTTCTCTCTACATGCTTGTAGTGTCTCTATACTCTAATAGGTTGTGTTGTTTGAGATGATCGACGTAAGCTTGAAACAAGTCTCCTAAGATCAGCTCCCTCTCCTTTAGCTGGCACTACTAGTGGATCTAGGGCAATGATGTCTTCTTTGAAATGATGGCGAACCTCTTCCTCCTCCTCTCTCTCCTCTTCCTCGTCCTCTTTCTCCTCGTCCTCTCTCTCCTCTTCCTCCTCCTCTTTCTCCTCCTCCTCCTCCTCCTCTCCTTTCTCCTCCTCCTCTCCCTCTCTCCCTTCCTTTGGATCATCATCCGCATCATCCCCACCCTAATCTACCTCCCCACCAATATCTTCATCATCTCCCTCCTCCTCCTCATCATCTCTATCTTGTTGTTCTCTCTCCTCCTCTCCTCTCTCATCCTCATGATTTGTTTTGTCTCCATCACTTCAGTCCTCAGATGTCTCATGATCCTTGTTGGTGGAGCTAGTTGATCACCTCCATGGCCGAGGATTACCCCTCGGATAGTCTAAAGGAAAGAAATCTCTCGGGTAAGCCTTGTCCCAAAATGTGATGTACCTACAGTGAGCTCCCACATCATCATTAAAGGGGACCATGACATCTCGATCAGAATCATCTGAATCTATCATCTCAATCTCATCACTACAAGGCCTAAGAACTACTCCCGATCTTCCAATCACTTGAGAGTGGCATATAAAAATTGGTAGATTTGCTGGAATGCCCTACTCTAGCCCAAAATATCTCCCGACCCAATCAAAATAGAATGGGACTACGATATGGCTATAGCGCACCTCGAGGAAGTGGTTCCTTTGCATAGCCAAAGTTGACTGTGTTGGCTTGGCCATGTGGTCATGTGCCGGTATGGCCTCCTTGTTATGACATCTGATCTCAATATGTCTATCACAATCCTCCAATATAATAGATCACCATTTTGCCATGGTCTAGTGAGCAGGTATGCATATCTCCTCATGAGTGGAATAACACCAATAGGATCTAATAACCACTAAATCATACTCTGTCCTCTAGTCTCATTGGGTATGGCTCACCCAATGCAGTACGTATCCTCTCTCCTAAAAGAAGATGGTGTATGACCTGCCCTATATCTGACTATGCATCCTCTAATGGGAAGCCTAAGTATGTGGTACACATCCTCAAGCATAACCGCCATCTCTTCCACTGGTAGGATAAATGTGGAGGTGTCCATGTCCCATCTCTCCATGAGTACCATAAGCATTGTTGGATGGAACTTCATGGATGGCATGTTGCATATGTACCACAACCCTATTTCCTTAAGCATCTCTTTGTCGTCCTAAGATAATCAAGTAATCTGACTTTGTAGACTCTACTATGTATGTCTGATAGTGTGCTCTCGCATATAGGGTGGTTTCTACAAAAATCAAACAATAAACAATCAGTATCATCCTCTCAATCAACTCAACATCAGAAAGCCTGATCATGTGCTAGCCCTTGGTCACCCTGTGCAGGGATTAGGATGTCATGGAAGGATCAGGGTGCTCTAGGAGGACCAAGGTGCCCCAGTGGGACCATGGCACCCTAGTGGGACCATGGCTCCCTTTTGGGGACACATGTGCAATTAGACCTTCTTCCATACTAGAAAGTCAAAGTCAAGTCAACAAAAAGTCAACAAGAAGTACAAAGGTAGTTCAGCACACTCACCTTGTCGAGCGGCTGATTGGTGATGACAGACTGTCATAGGATCTTTGTCTAGGTAGGCATCTTAGGTCATTTTTTAGGCATCATGAGTGCTATGTGCTCTCCTCTACTACAAATAGGAAAAAAAGAGAAAATGACAAATGAAAGTGTCTTTTTTGCTATTCATAAGGTGTGCGCTTCTTTCTTTCTCGAAACCCCAATTCCTAATTTTTTACTTAATCTCTCATATCTTGAGCTAGAGAACTCTGATTTCTAAACCGTTGGTGGTATTGGAATCATGATTCAATTCTCTTCCTTATCAAATGTTCCATGATGTGCTTCAATATTGTACCAAGCTTCATTGTGAGCATTTGTCATCACCTCTTTTTAGTAATTCACTGCGGTAAACATGATACCCTGTTTCACCTCACTAATTAGCAAGCTGAAATAGGGGGGCATATAACTACTCGCAAATTTCATCACTTGCCTAGTAAGCATCTAGGTGATTTTGTGATTTTATCTAGCATGTGGTTTTGTAGGGTGCAGTTCCTAACAGTATACTGCAGATACCGTTAGGGGCTTCATTCAACACCTTATGGATATATCATTTTTCATGAAATGTTTAATTTTGATATACTTTAGCTTTCATATGCATGTAGTATCATATGTCTACTAAAGTGGGGGCTAAAAGTAGCATCATAAATTGTACACCTTTAATTGGGTAGTAGAATTCCATGCTTAGCTTAGCACCCCACCTTAGTGCATTTTGATTTCGCATTTTTAATTCCCTTTAAGCATTTAATTAATTAATTTAATTAAATCTAAATTCTTCTTTTATCCCTCTAGACATCATAAATTTGGCCCTTTACCCTAAGTGTGCCCCCTTTTTTTTAATCTTCCAATTAATCATTTCATCAAATACCCTAATTATGTCCTATTTCAACCTTCAAGGCCTGATTTCGCATAACTAGACATCTCAAATTACCACATACTCTTGGAATTTTCTCCAAAATCACAATATCTTGCTTCCTTGAAAATTTGGCAAAAAGTTGGTCGGACCGTGTGTTCGAACCAAGTTGGTACCTACTTGGTCTTGACTTTTTCTCCCCAAATTTCGGGAGCAAGTTTTGGTGGTATTTGAATGGCTTGATTAACAAGCTTATTAGTTTTCTCCTTTTTTTTTATAAACAGGTTTTCAGAATGCCTTTTAAAGGAGTAAAATATATATATATATATATATATATATATATATATATATATATATATATATATATATATATATATATATATATATATATATATATATATATTGCTACATTTTTAAACTATAACTCATTTAGGCCTTCTTTTGAGTTTATTATTTTTATATTTCCCTAAAATGCATGCAAGGATTTCCTAATGTTATTTGCAGATTGAATAATGGGGGAAATATATATATATATATTTTTTTTTTAAAGAAAAAGGTTGAAGAAATATATGTTGAATATTCTATTTTTTTTTTTGTTTAAAAACAGCTTTCTACAACTAGCATTTACAATGCATCCTAACAGCAACTTAATATATATATATTTTTTTTGTAGGCAAAATAAACTAAGACTAAATGCTAATTTTTTTGAAAAGAAATAGACTACTATAATAAGTTTCACTTTCTGCATTAAATGGGAAAATAAATGACTGATTTATTTATTTTGCAGTAGCATAAATAACAAAATAATCATGTAGTAATAAACTAAATTTTATTTTCAAAATACACAAAAATGCATCTACTTCATTTTTTTGTAAAACATGAAGATTTAAATACAAGCTAATACTTTTCTCCTTTCTTTTTGCAACGCTAACCAAGTAGGAAAAATATATATTTCTTTAGCAAAGGTAGATACAAAGTAAATATGAATACAAATGGGTTTGAAAACCCAACAATATTTTTCTTTTCATGGTAATATGAATAAAATAACTACACTTCTTTTCTTGAAAATAACTACAACATAGCTCACATTCCTTTTCTTTTATACAAGCTACAACATTGAATACATTTCTTTTTTTTTCTTCAACACTTTTCTGCAACACAAAACAGCAACAAGCTCTTTATTCTTTCTTTTCCCATCCCAAGCAACCTGCAATAAAAACACAACTTGACCATGGAGAGCTCACCTCCCAGCCTAGGCTTACTAGAAGCCCACCCCGAGCTTGGAGAACCAAGCACTAGACGGGTTACAAACAAGCAAACAACACAACAAATAGGGTAACCACTCAACATACATCTTCCCATCCCAAGCTACACTTTCACCACATTTGTGATGATCCTTCCACAGGTGGAAGTGGACCAAGTACCATTGGGGAGATTGCAAGCCAAAAATTACAACTCAAGCCACCTCATGGCATTACAAAATACAACAAAGATACATCTCCATACCTTATGCCCCCCGAAAGCTCAAAGGCCATATCTTCTCCCCTTATGACCCCCAAATGCATACACAAGGCTATGCAACAAGGGTCACAAAGGACACCCTTGAGATCACTCTCCATAAGGAGAGCCTCTCACCCAAGGCTGTCATACTCCTTCCACCCCAAGACCATCCTACTCCCCCAAGAGTAGGAGATCTTGGACACTCCCAAAACGAGAACACATAAACAAAAAAAACATAGAAATGAAAACTTGCATTTTTTTTTTCTCCAACAACAATTTACATAAACACATCTCTTTCAACAAGCATTTCTTTCCTTCAACAAAACAACATAAACAACGTAAATAAGAGGAAATAAAACCAACCTTATTCTGCCAATAGGTATGTTAGATTTAGTTGGGGATGAGCTGCCCAAATCCACACAAACTTTTCTCCAATCTTTCCCAAAAATTCTATTCTACTACTAATTTTCAAAACAATGCATAATCTCCAACAATGGAGAGTGGGTGATTACTCACTAAGTCCCTAATCCTTGCCTAAGAAGGCCTCTCACACACTTCCCAACCCCTTGGGTGAGATGAGAGTTCCCATTGGTTGCTCTTCCCAAACTCTTACACATTACTAAAACTAGAAAGGGAAAAGGTGAGAGAAGATGGGGAAGGGAGTTTGACATCAAAAGAGAAGGTTGTCTATCCTAGGAGGAACTTTCTAAGTTGAATTTTCGCTCACCTTGAAAAAACCACTTTTTGAAGTGACTAAACAGTCACATGGGAGTAGTCACATGTTTCAAAATACCCCTAACCCATAGGTATACCCTTTGGACCTTTGGAAAAGCCCTAAAACTGACCCTAGGGGTCCTTTTAACCCCTTAGAAACCCAACTGAAGTTTACCTACGGGTCAAACCTGAGTTGACCACTCCCAAGACTCCCTACCCAAGGCAAATTTGGGACCACACTCATGTGTTTGAATGGCTTTGGTAGAAACAAAACTCCCTCCAAGAGACAAGTCAAAATCAATGACACTAATCATCACATGTGTCAAGTGACACAATAAAACACAATATAAAAATCACACATGGAATTTGTCTCTTGTAGGTTTACACAATTAAATAAAATCAAATTAACACACATGCATAATTTACTTCACAAATAAAATACATTACAAACGGGGTGTTGTCTCTCCAAATAGACAACCCCTGGCTTAACAAATGTGCATTGGTCTAGGTTTGGTTCTCCATATAAATTTCATGGTCACATGGATAATTTTCCTACGCATCTCAATTAACACATTAGTAATTCCAAATAATCACAATTATACATAATTAAATACATGGATTTCATTGCACATCAACACTCATACATTTGGCAACAATAATTCAATATCTCATTCATTCAAATTCAATTTCACATAAGCAATTAATATAATTCTCAAAATTGAACCATTCATAAAATAAGCATCATTTTTCTATCATCAAAGTGAAGTCCTGCAATTCCAATAATGACATTCACCATTTCAAGATAATTCTATTCTAGCAACATATAAAGTTTCATAGTCATCAAGCATAAAATAGAGCATCATCATATGTCAATGTGATCCAAATCATAGAATCATATAGTTCTAAATCCAATAAGCATAAAATAAAGCATCCATAATAGTCTCAATATGCAAATAACTGAAAATGTCAAACTGAGTTGGCGTAGGGCCTCACACCCTCCCCCTCTAGGCATGAACTTCCTCCTGGAGTTCATCAAAAAGGTGGGGGTACTATGATCTCATACGTGTTGCATCCTCCCATGAGGTTGTGACCTCATCATAGCAATCCCACTGGACCCTAACTTGGTCCAGCTCTCGACCTCAAAGGCCCAGCGTCTGGCATGCCAAAATGCGAATGGGCTCCAAAGTTAGCTGCCCGTCCGACTCCACCTGCAAGACATCCCAATCTAAAATATGAGACACATCATAGATATACTTCCTCAAAACTAAAACATGAAACACATCGTGGATACGTGACAGGCTAGGTGGCAATGCTAGACGATAGGCAACTGGTCCTATCCTCTCAAGGATCTCAAATGGTCCTACAAATCGAGGTGCAAGCTTAGAACCCTTTCCATATCGGATTAGACTCTTATGCGGTCGCACTCTCAAGAAGACTCTGTCTCCAACCAAGTAGCTATGATCTATCCTCTTTGCATCTGCATATTTCTTCTATCTATCCTGAGCCTCTCTAAGACGCTGCCTAATCAAATCCACCTGCTGCTCCATATCTCGAACTATCTCAGGACCAATAGCAACTCTGTCCTCTATGCGGTCCCAACTCAAAGGTGTCCTACAAGGTCTGCCATATAATGCCTGATAGGGTGGCATCCCCAAGGACGTGTGATGCCCATTGTTATAGGCAAACTCCACTAAGGGGAGGTACTCTTCCCATCGGGTCTAGTGATCCATGACATACATGCAAAGCATATCCTCTAACACCTGATTAACTCTCTTTGTCTGGTCATCTGTTTCCAGATGATAGGCTATACTTAAATTGAGCCTGGTACCCATAGCTGCCTGTAATGCCTTCCAAAAGGAAGAAGTGAAGAGGGAATCCCTGTCAGAAATGATCTTGCAGGGAACACCATGAAGTCTTACAATGTCTCACAAAAACACCTGTGCTACTACTGGTGCTGTGAAGGTGGTACAAACTGGTGAAAAGTGAGCCACTTTGGTCAACTTGTCAACCGTCACCAAGATGGCATCATGGCAACGAGATGACATAGGGAGACCAATGATGAAATCCATAGATATAGTATCCCACTTCCACTCTGGTATAGCATGAGATTGGAGCAACCCACCTGGATGGCGGTGCTCCGCCTTGACTCTCTGACACTCAAGGCATCGGGCTACCAACTCGGCAATAAACTGTCACATTCCTGGCCAATGGTATAATTCCCTCAAGTCTACATGCATCTTCTTTACCCCAGGATGTGCTGCATAAGGAGCTCTATGAGCCTCTGTGATAATGAACTCCCGCAATCCCCTGGGAGAAGGTACATAGATGTGTCCTCTATGGCGTAATAACCCATCGGACTCTAAGGAATAATCCACATATTTCCCTTCTAATGTTTCCCGAGATCGTATAGCCTGACAAACCTCTAAATACCATCTGTCCTCTAGCAACTACTGCATGATCCGATCTCTCAAATCCGTGCTCATAGATATGGTGTATACCTCATGACGTCTCCTACTCAAAGCATCTGCTACTACGTTTTCTTTCCCTTTGATGTAGTGAATGTCAAAATCATACTCGCACAAGAATTCCATCCATCTCCTTTGATGTGCATTAAGATTCGACTGAGTGAATATGTACTGAAGGCTCTGATGGTCTGAGTGCAACTCAAAATGATGACCCAAAAGGAAATGTCTCCATCTCACAAGTGAATGCACTACTGCTGCAAGCTCAAGGTCATGAGTAGGATAATTAAGCTCGTGAGTCTTGAGTTTCCTAAACTCAAAAGCTATAGCTCTGCCACTCTGCATAAGTACTACTCCTAAACCCTCTAGGGAAGCATCTGTGCAAACCATGAAATCAGTTGAAGGATCTGGTACTACAAGGATAGGTGCGGTAGTAAGTGCCCTTTTAAGTTCCTGAAAGGCCTTCTCGCACTTCTTCGTCCACTCAAACTTCTTCCCTTTGCGCTGAAGAGAAGTAATAGGATGAGCAACTCTAGAGAATCCTTTAACAAAACGTCGATAATAACTTGCTGAGCCCATGAAGCTCCTAACCTCTGTCACACTGGTAGGCGCTGGCCAATCCATAATGGCTCTGATCTTCGATGGGTCTACTGAGATCCCATCACCAGATATAACATGACCAAGGTACCTGACCTCTGTTCTAAAGAAAGCACACTTCGACAAACTGCCATACAACTAATTATCCCTCAAACACTACAAAACCTGTCTCAAGTGCTCCTCATGCTCCTCCTCATTCCGTGAATAAATCAATATGTCATCGAGAAACACAATCACAAAACGGTCGAGGAATGTGTGGAATACTCCATTCATGAGACTCATGAAAACTACTGGGGCATTCATAAGACCGAATGTGAACTCATAGTGGCCATATCTAGTGCGAAATGTGATCTTGTGGATATCGCTATCCACTATCCTCAACTGATGGTACCCTGACTTTAGATCAATCTTGGAAAATACTTTGGCTCCCTGAAGTTGGTCAAATAAATCATCGATCCTGGGCAACGGATATTGGTTCTTGATGGTTACTTTGTTCAACTGACAGTAATCCATGCACAATCGGAGAGATCCATCCTTCTTCTTCACGAAGATGACTGGTGCACCCCAAGGGGATACACTAGGGTGAATGTGGCCCTTCTCTAGGAGTTCCTCAAGCTGTATCTTGAGCTCATTAAGCTCATTTGTGGTCATTCTATATGGTGCTCGTGAAATTGGTTCGGATCCTGGAACAAGGTCTATATGAAAATCAATCTCTCTATGGGGCGGCATACCTGGTAACTTTGAAGGAAATACATCTGAAAATTCCGTAAGGATAGGATGGTCATCAATAGATGGTTCCTTTTCCTCTTCTTCTCCTCTATCACTAATGGTGATGGCAAATAACTGACATCCCTTTCGCATGCTCCGCTTAAGCTACATGGCGGAGATCATACGAAGAGACACGGGTCTCTGAATTCTAGTGATCACTATGGGAGAGCCATGATCATCCTCACACTCGATCCTTTTCAGGCGACAATCCATCTTGGCTCTGTGGGCATAAAGTCAATCCATGCCAAGTACGATGCCGTATGATCTGAGTGGTGTAACTCTAAGGTCTACTAAGGTGGTGGTATTACCAATCTGAAGCTGACAACCCTTAACCTCTGATTCCACTGACACTCTAGCCCCTGAAGCTAATTCCACTTCCCAACTGACCTCTTGTCTAATTGCCACTAGCCCGCAATGCTCCACAACCAATGGAGATATAAAAGAGTCAGTAGCTCCTGAATCAAATAATATAGATACACTACTACCTCTGATCATACCTGCTACCTCAATAACTGTGGCCTGATGCTCTGCCTGGTGGTTGTCAACCGCTGCGAAGACCCTATGGGACTTGCCCATATCCCCAACTATCGGCTCTGATGCTGCCATCCTCTGATTTCCTACCATCTGACCCTGAGTACACTCCCTCGCCATGTGTCCCATGGCTCCACATGTGAAGCAAGCGCCACGTGCCTGAAACTGCACTCCCTGTGGTCTGGAAAAAGACTGTCCCCCTATCCTGCTAGAACCACTATATCCACCTCTGGAGGACTGTTGAGTCCTCGTCGGAGGTGTGTAAGGAGCATGAGATCTCTGATCTCGCCTCTGACCCTGTGACTGCCACTACTTGGGCTTCATGCCCTGCTGACTCTGCGGAGGCCTTTGCCTCTGGTTTTGCTGTGACTGCTGTGGAGGAGGGGGTTTGGAGAACCCCGATGAGTGTCTATTGTTACCTTTCCAATGGGGTTTCTGAAACCCATAAGTCTGTGGTGTAGGGTTACGGTTCTGGAACCGTTCTTTCAAGTCCTGGGGTCTGACCTGAATCTCCTCGGCTATCAAAGCCTTCTCCACGGCAACCCGAAGGCTCCTTGGAGCGACCATTCTCACTGGTCCTGCTATGCCGGAATTCAATCCTCTGATAAATCGGCTGACGAGAAGCTTCTCATCTTTCAGATAGTCTACGTACGGTAAGAGTTCAAAGAACTTGTTCTCATACTGGGTTACTGAAAGACCCTTCTACTGGAGGTCATGAAACTCATCCACCCTACGCTATCTGAAATGCTCTGATAAGTACCTCTCCCTGAATCTCTCTGTGAAAATCTCCCAAGTGAGGGTCTCTATCTCTAAGCCACACTTATATTCTTCCTATCTCCACCATGTGGAGGTTGTTCCTTGCAATAGGTGAACCGTTGCACGTGCTTTTAGATTGCTCTCATAAGAGCGCAATGCAAAGCACCTATCTAGGCTTAAAAGCCATGCCTCTGCTTCTACCTCGTCGGTAGATCCCCCAAAAGATGGTGGCTGAAGATGCATAACCTCTCTGATTAGATCCCCTGGATCCCGACGTGCCCTCTCAATATACACTGGTGCTACGGCTGGAGGTGGTGCTGGTAGGTGAACGGACTCGGGCTCATGCCCAGCCTGACTCTCTACGGGATTAGGAGGTGGACTCCTACTCCGTTCCTGAGTTCTGGTTCTCAACATGATGATCTACATGGCTTCCTGAGTTCTGGTTCTCAACATGATGATCTACTGCCAGAAGCCTATCCTGCACTATGCCAATCAGGTTCTGTAGAGCTACCAAGATGTCTCGATTTGGGTCAACTGATCATTCAGGAGGAGCTGCTGGGTTCACTTCCTGAACCGATTCCTCCCTAATGACCTCTTCGCATGCCATGCGTTCACGCCTAGGGCCTCTACCACGTTTGCGAGTTTGTCGCGTAGTTGGAGGCATCCTCTTTAAGAAAATAAAATAAAATGAAATAAATAACTATTTTTGGAGAAATATTTTAGCTAATTTAAAAAAATATATATAATAAAAATAAATACAATTTAATTAATTTAATAATTATAGCGAAACATAATGGAGTAAGGTTTCTAGTGTTGGTAACCTTGCTCTGATACCAAAATGTCATGCCCAAACTTTTGGGCACAAACGGAATAATTTTTTTTTTTTAAATACTTAACTTAGAACGACTTACTTAATTAAAGTAATGCAAATCTAGTTGACCCTAACTATATTTTGAGTGAATCAAACCATTCATTTAAATTGGTGATAAAATTAACTAAGTTATAAGCGAGCTAATATTTCTCTAGAAGAGTTATCGCCAATCTTTATTAATAAAGGAATTAGACTCCCTTGGCAATTAATCGCAAACTTAATATATAATCTCTAAAATTATTTGTCCAATAATCTCTTATAGTTCTTTAATTGTCTAGGGTCTAATAAATTGTCCTAGTTATTAAATTTAACAACCCTATTAAATAAAATCCCCATAAATTAAAATACCTTATAATTTAAAATTTAAATGGGCCACTTGACCCTACTAATATCGCTGTGTTTTTTTTCAAGGGTCTATTCTACCCAAGAATTTTGAAATTTTCTTTTTGAATGCTCCAACATTCATTAAATAATTAAAAGAGCATTAATTAATTTTTTCTACTAACTAATTTGATTTCAACAATTATAGAAGTTAAATTACTTATATATATATATAAAATATATATATATATATATATTTTTATATATCTTACCTACGAAGATAAATTTATGTTTATAAGTATATTCTAAAGAGGAAGGGAGAAAGTTTTATTTTATTTTAACTTTGAACCCCTTTTAAACATTCCCACACATATTCCTCCTTTTTTTTTTTTTAAATATAAGCCAAGTATGCTTGCCCTAACCCGAAATTAGGGTTAGGGCATGTGTGTTTTAACATACATATTTTTTTTTTTATTTGTGTGGGCTGTGTGTGTGTGAGTGATGTCTATTTTATTTTGTGTGTGTGTGCAGGTGAAGGAGTGGTGGCGGCCATGGGAGGGGCATTTTTTTTGTGCCACATTCTCCCCACGGCGGCGCGCGTAGGGCCGAGTCGGGAGTTTATTATTTTTATTTATTTCTTTTTCTATGGCGGAGGAGGAAGGGGGCGGAGCAGAGCAAGTAGAGGGAGGTGGTGCGGGAGTGCCGCAAGCTGCGGACAGCACGCCCACCGTCTGCGGCTACCGCAGGCTGCGGACAGTGCCGCCCACAGTCTGCGACTCCCGCAGTCTGTGGACGTCACCGCCCACAGCTACGGGTTCTGCAGCCTGTGGACAGTGCCACCCACAGCTGCGGCCCCCTACATGTTAATTCGAAATTTTTTTAAAACCCCTCCTTTTTTTTTTGGTAAAAAATAAAATGCGTAATTCTCTTTTTTTTATTTTTATTTTATTTTTCTATTTATATATATATATATATACATATATATATATATGTATATATAAATATAAAGGTAAGGCAATATATATAATTTAATTTGAAATATACAGATTTCACAAATAATGAATGAAATATATATATATTTATATATATATATTAATGAATGATTGATATATATATATATTTGAATGGCTTGATTAACAAGCTTATTAGTTTTCTCCTTTTTTTTTTATAAACAGGTTTTCAGAATGCCTTTTAAAGGAGTAAAATATATATATATATATATATATTGCTACATTTTTAAACTATAACTCATTTAGGCCTTCTTTTGAGTTTATTATTTTTATATTTCCCTAAAATGCATGCAAGGATTTCCTAATGTTATTTGAAGATTGAATAATGGGGGAAATATATATATATTTTTTTTAAAGAAAAAGGCTGAAGAAATATATGTTGAATATTCTATTTTTTTTTTTGTTTAAAAACAGCTTTCTGCAACTAACATTTACAATGCATCCTAACAGCAACTTAATATATATATATATATATATATTTTGTAGACAAAATTAACTAAGACTAAATTCTAATTTTTTTGAAAAGAAATAGACTACTATAATAAGTTTCACTTTTTGCATTAAATGGGAAAATAAATGACTGATTTATTTATTTTGCAGCAGCATAAATAACAAAATAATCATGTAGTAATAAACTAAATTTTATTTTCAGAATACACAAAAATGCATCTACTTCATTTTTTTGTAAAACATGAAGATTTAAATACAAGCTAATACTTTTCTCCTTTCTTTTTGCAAAACTAACCAAGTAGGAAAAATATATATTTCTTTAGCAAAGGTAGATACAAAGTAAATATGAATACAAATGGGTTTGAAAACCCAACAATATTTTTCTTTTCATGGTAATATGATTAAAATAACTACACTTCTTTTCTTGAAAATAACTACAACATAGCTCACATTCCTTTTCTTTTATACAAGCTACAACATTGAATACATTTCTTTTTTTTTCTTCAACACTTTTCTGCAACACAAAATAGCAACAAGCTCTTTATTCTTTCTTTTCCCATCCTAAGTAACCTACAATAAAAACACAACCTGACCATGGAGAGCTCACCTCCCAGCCTAGGCTTACTAGAAGCCACCCCCGATCTTGGAGAACCAAGCATTAGATGGGTTACAAACAAGCAAACAACACAATAAATAGGGTAACCACTCAACATACATCTTCCCATCCCAAGCTACACTTTCACCACATTTGTGATGATCCTTCCATGGGTGGAAGTGGACCAAGTACCATTGGGGAAATTGCAAGCCAAAAATTACAACTCAAGCCACCTCATGGCATTACAAAATACAACAAAGATGCATCTCCATACCTTATGCCCCCCAAAAGCTCAAAGGCCATATCTTCTCCCCTTATGACCCCCAAATGCATACACAAGGCTATGCAACAAGGGTCACAAAGGACACCCTTGAGATCACTCTCCATAAGGAGAGCCTCTCACCCAAGGCTGTCATACTCCTTCCACCCCAAGACCATCCTACTCCCCCAAGAGTAGGAGATCTTGGACACTCCCAAAACAAGAACACATAAACAAAAAAAACATAGAAATGAAAACTTGCATTTTTTTTTTCTCCAACAACAATTTACATAAACACATCTCTTTCAACAAGCATTTCTTTCCTTCAACAAAACAACATAAACAACGTAAATAAGAGGAAATAAAACCAACCTTATTCTGCCAATAGGTATGTTAGATTTAGTTGGGGATGAGCTGCCCAAATCCACACAAACGTTTCTCCAATCTTTCCCAAAAATTCTATTCTACTACTAATTTTCAAAACAATGCATAATCTCGAACAATGGAGAGTGGGTGATTACTCACTATGTCCCTAATCCTTGCCTAAGAAGGCCTCTCACACACTTCCCAACCCCTTGGGTGAGATGCGAGTTCCCATTGGTTTCTCTTCCCAAACTCTTACACATTACTAAAACTGGAAAGGGAAAAGGTGAGAGAAGATGGGGAAGGGAGTTTGACATCAAAAGGGAAGGTTGTCTATCCTAGGAGGAACTTTCTAAGTTGAATTTTCGCTCACCTTGAAAAAACCACTTTTTGAGGTGACTAAACAGTCACATGGGAGTAGTCACATGTTTCAAAATACCCCTAACCCATAGGTATACCCTTTGGACCTTTGGAAAAGCCCTAAAACTAACCCTAGGAGTCCTTTTAACCCCTTAGAAACCCAACTGAAGTTTACCTACGGGTCAAACCTAAGTTTACCACTCCCAAGACTCCCTACCCAAGGCAAATTTGGGACCACACTCATGTGTTTGAATGGATTTGGTAGAAACAAAACTCCCTCCAAGAGACAAGTCAAAATCAATGACACTAATCATCACATGTGTCAAGTGACACAATAAAACACAATATAAAAATCACACATGGAATTTGTCTCTTGTAGGTTTACACAATTAAATAAAATCAAATTAACACACATGCATAATTTACTTCACAAATAAAATACATTACAAATGGGGTGTTGTCTCTCCAAATAGACAACCCCTGGCTTAACAAACGTACATTGGTCTAAGTTTGGTTCTCCATATAAATTCCATGGTCACAT
Organism: Cryptomeria japonica; assembly: GCF_030272615.1. Taxonomy (NCBI): domain Eukaryota; kingdom Viridiplantae; phylum Streptophyta; class Pinopsida; order Cupressales; family Cupressaceae; genus Cryptomeria; species Cryptomeria japonica. The sequence goes on along the minus strand of NC_081410.1, from coordinate 301,370,579 downwards.
GGATAATTTTCCTGCGCATCTCAATTAACACATTAGTAATTCCAAATAATCACAATTATACATAATTAAATACATGGATTTCATTGCACATCAACACTCATACATTTGGCAACAATAATTCAATATCTCATTCATTCAAATTCGATTTCACATAAGCAATTAACATATTTCTCAAAATTGAACCATTCATAAAATAAGCATCATTTTTCTATCATCAAAGTGAAGTCCTGCAATTCCAATAATGACATTTACCATTTCAAGATAATTCTATTCTAGCAACATATAATGTTTCATAGTCATCAAGCATAAAATAGAGCATCATCATATGTCAATGTGATCCAAATCATGGAATCATATAGTTCTAAATCCAATAAGCATAAAATAAAGCATCCATAATAGTCTCAATATGCAAATAACTGAAAATGTCAAACTGAGTCGGGGTAGGGCCTCACATAGTAAATCACTCTAATTTATTCATATATCCTCATGGTTCTCTACATCATTTTCCCACCATGTGTACTTTCATTTCATCTTACATATATATTATCCTATGCCACTTGTCCTCTAGTTTGTTATTTAGTTACATTCTTTAATTTTTGTCTCCTACTTACATTCCAATAACTTAGGAATCTCACCTTATATTACCCTACCATTTCCAATGCCTCATCACCTTTTCCCTCTATATTTTCAAGATTAATTCCTATAATGGTAGTCCTCTTATCCTATTTTTCTTTTCACAACATATTATTCATGTTACTACCTTCCTACTATACTTTAGCTTCCTCCTATTATTGTTATCACTTTCATGCTTTAGCTCATGTAACTAACATTATCTCCTTTATTTTACACACTTCACTTTACTATATCTTATTTTTATCACTCTTAACTACTATGTATTGCTTCACTTGATATACCTAAATATTTCTCCTACATTATTTTCATGAATTTACTCATACTATCTAATATGTGTGTTTGCTTCTCCATATTATACTTAACTTATTCTCCCATTTGCTCTTCCATGAGGGTAACCCCATAGTGGGACCATGCATTATTTTCATTGGGCAACATCATCTCCATATTTACTTACTAACTCATGATTTCCTAGATAATAATGATCCATTTTCCTATATATTACTACCTGACTCTTATAATTCAAATTGCTTCCTATTTTCCTAATCTTTTCATGATCAAATTCATCTAGTCATACCTTTTCCAATTATTGAAATTATTCATTGCTCGATTCCCAAATGATAAACTTAGATTCCATGATGTGAACTCTTGCTTTGCTTCTTCTCTTCAATTGATTTTAAACTCCTTTCTTCACATAATGTAGAAAAAAAATGATTTCAAAGTTCTATATTTACCTTATCAATTACTTCTAGGGTTTACCTGCCAAAAAGAGTGTCTTGTCGATGACATCAACATCTTCACCAAATTACCAAATTACATATCCATCAAATTCATGTCAAACCTACAACATGAACTACTTCAGAGAGGGGAGGACATATGTTCTTCCTTGAGAACTCCCCTTGAGCCAAAAATAAAAGCTCAATTATCGGAGGAAGAGATGCTTGCACCAAATTCTAGTACATTGGATTTTCTTACATTATTTACCACCTTCTTTCTCCATACCATGACTTCCTTTTTCTTAGATTGACAACTCTTGACAACATTCTTTTCCATAGATTTATCCTCTACAACCACAATTATGCAATTACTAGCATAATGTTTGGATTGTTTGCACTTATAACATTTGATGTCCCTCCACATTGAATTTATGAAATGTATTCTGGATCTGCACTGATTAGCTTTATGACCATAACCATTGCATAGATGAAAATAGCCATGAAAATTAATATTCATCCCATTCATTCCAATCAGATATTAATTCTAACTCATAACATGATTCCTATAGTAATTTTCTTGATGATCAAGTTTCTTGCAATTGAAATATTGAGTGTTTAGTTCTTTCATGCTTCTACATTTTGTAGCCTTATGACCAAATTTATTACATTGAAAACAATAACCATGAAATGATGGGTACCTTTGTGCATTCAATTGATGGATCGACAGTCTTCTTGCAATAGATTTCTAATTCAATATTTTTCTTGCATCTTCAGGTTTTCTCTCTACTTCCACCTTAACTCCCTTGCATTTGTCTTTATCATTCTAATTTGAACATTCACTGGTTTGAAATCCTAGTCTAGTCTTGTTTTCATGAGGTTTTTGCATGTCAATCAAGTCATCTAGTAGTTTGTGCTTTCAAGAGTTTTGGTTTCTTCCTCTAGCTTCTTTACTTCTTATTCCAATTTCTCACATTCTTCAATATTTAGCTTATTTAAATCTCTTAGAGTTTCTTCCACTTTGTTCTTTTCCTCAATTTTTAGCATTAGATATTTAATGGTTTCATTTTTTTGCTTTAACTAATTATTAACTTATTTATGTCTCAACTTGAACTTTTGAATATGTTCTCCTAGTTTCACTACACACTTGTTTGCTTCTTTGATGTGATCTTTCAATTCCTCATTCTTTGTTTCCACACTTTCTAGATCTTCAAGAGTTGTCTTCAATTATTAATCCAGATGATATTCTCATGATCATCTTCATTGACACCATGATTCAACCAACAAGGATCTCCCTCAAGCAGTTAAGCTAACAAACAAGGGACTAGGCTCTAATACCAATTGTTGAATGGTTGAATGGTCTAAAATACTGAAAGGGGGGTGAATCAATATTTCCACAACAACAAAAAACTTTCCACTGATTTTAACCTTAGCAATTAATCTCATCAACATGAATCAGCAAATGCAGAATAAATAAAAAATATAATCACAAGATAGACATGAATTTTTAGACATGAAAAACAAAAATGGGAAAGACCATGGAGAGTGTTGACTCTAAAGACAATTTAACTAGTTATATGGTGTTTACAAAAGGTGGCTCACTACCATATTATAACACAATTTACTATCATATTACAACATGGCTTAGTCTTGGAATGCTCATTGCAATAGAAATAAGTGAGCTGAAAAAAATTGCATCTCCAAATGCATGAGGTCGGTTCCAAGATAAGATCAAATAACAAAACAACTACTTACAACAAATCCGGTAAGGGATCTTTGCAACACTTTCTCCAACCTGTCAACACACCTGCTTGCAACAGATCTAGTAAGGGAGTACTACAACACTATAACTGCACTCACACTTTCCACACTTATACACTCCTTTGCTCATACACTCACATCCCACATCACACTCTGCTACACACATACTCATGAACCATCATATACATGTGTGTGTGTGTCTCTACATATCATCGGTAACCAACAAGACAATATGTCAACCAAGCACCAAAGGTTTACACAATAATGCATCGCTCAGATCAACACGCTACTCAAACATGCCTTGACCAAAATAGGGTAACCAAGTTGGCCTTCACTGATCTTCTACACACTTTTTAATTATTAGAATACACGCTTCAATTTGTAGGGTAAAACAAGAGGTTTGTTGAACCCATAGATATAGTCCTATAGACATGAATTCCAAGCATAATGACTTCCATCTTTAAGATATAAATACAAACACTTGATACAAAAGGAAAAACTCAACCATGACTAACATAACACTAAATTCTAGATCAAAGGATCTGTTGGAATCCAAGAACAGTGTGAGGGGGGGGGGTGAATCAGTGTTCTACTGGAATGTTCAGTTGTAACCTTATTATAACATGCATTCACCAATCGGTAAACCGGTACATATATAATTCAAATAAGTAAAGAAATCAATGAACCAATCACACAAATGAATACCATAACACAAAAAGCTTATATGTGGAAAAACCACGGTGGGATTTGTTGGTATTTTGGTATGGTTTTGTCATTGATGTCAACACCTACTAAAACACTAGCACTTTGGAGATCCAGCAACATTCACCGACAAGTAAGTAACTATTGCACAATTACTGGTATATGGTTTACCGGCAGGATATTGTAGATGTCTAAAACTGGTCAATGCTTGCGGAGTCGTATTTTAACATTGGCGCATTGCCTTATTTTAGGGTTTTTGCATCGCATTAACATTTCTCTTATGTTACGCACTTGGTCTTTATCATTTGTGAGCATCGAGTCCTTCTTCTACATTCTTCATTTGTCTCGCTTTCGAATTTGGTCTTGTCGATAACAATCTTCAGTCATGATTTTGGTCGATCTTATCCTGTCGCATCAATGTGCATGCTCATTTGTCATCATTTTGGACATCGTCAATCCTAATTAGGGTTTTGTCCTCTTTTCAATCTTGTCATCTGGTGATCGATTTGTCATTGATCGTTGTCATTCAATTTGTCATCGATCATTGTCATTTTCAATCTTGTCATTTTGCAATCGATTTCTCATCGATCGTTGTCATTTTAAATCTTGCGATCGATTTGTCATTGATCGTCGTCCTTCTCGATCATGTCAATTTGGATCAATTAGTCATTGTTTCTCATCAATTGGCACATTTATCAATCAAATTGTTTGTCAAGACCTAATTGTCATCCTTGCATTTCTAATTCATCTTCTAGGGTTTTTATGATTTATTCTTTTAACCTTGTTTGTCATTTTTCCTCTAGGTTAAATAATTTATTTATTTATCCTAAGTCTTCTTGTCACAATTAAATGTTTATTTAATTGGCTAACTAATTTCTTCTCTCTTTGTGAATTAATTAATGAATGAAAAATTATTAATTAATTTACCTATTTTTCCAATTTACTAATCTCTCCTAATTCCTAATTTTCTAATTTTCATCAATTTTCTAATTTCCTAATTTCTAATTCATCTAATTTTCTATTTTCTCTAATATTTCTCCTAATTTCATGGGAATGACAAATATAGACATCATAGTTGACATGACTGTTGGATATGAGATGCTCTCATTGATGGATGGTTTCTCCGGCTATAACCAAATTCGCATTGCTCCTGAAGATCAACATAAGACAGCATTCACCTATGCTTGGGGTACCTACTGTTGGAATGTGATGCCCTTTGGTCTTAAAAATGCTGGAGCAACATATCAAAGAGCTATGACAACAATTTTCCATGATTTCATGCATACTTTGATGGAGGACTATGTTGATGACTTATTATGCAAATCTGTCACAAGAGATAGTCATCTGGCCATCCTAGGCCCAATCTTTGACCGAATGGAGACCTACAAGCTCAGACTCAATCCAAAGAAGTGTGTCTTTGGTGTCATAGCCAGCAAATTACTAGGGTACATTGTTTCTCACAGAGGCATCGAAGTCGACCCTGCCAAGGTTAAAGCAATAATGGATATGCCTCCTCCTTCCAATCTCTATCAACTAAGAAGTCTGCAAGGAAAGCTACAGTGAATCCGCTGGTTTATCGCTCAATTGGCAGACAAATGTCATCCATTCCAGCATTTATTGCATAAAGGTGTCACTTTTAAATGGACTGAGCAATGTCAATCAACATTTCAAGCTCTCAAGGATTATCTGCTATCGCCACCTATTCTAATGCCTCCTATAGAAGGAAAGCCATTTATATTGTATATTTCTGCAACTAAAATGGCACTAGGAGTTCTCTTGGCCCAACAGGATGAGAAAGGCAAAGAGTGGGCTATGAGCTGAATTATTCAACTATTGGTAGTAGTCTTTGCAACACAGAAGCTTTGACACTATATGTTAAGTCATCAAACATTGTTAGTTGCAAAAATTGATCCCTTAAAATACTTGCTTAGTAGGGCAGCTTTGACAGGTCGCCTAGCAAAGTGGGTTATGATTCTCAGTGAGTTTGATATTGAGTACATGGAGCGAAAGGCAATAAAAGGACAAGTCATAGCGGATCAACTTGCAGAGGCTCCTATTTATGATGATCATCCCATGTTGACCGATTTTCTGGATGAATCAGTATTTGTTTTCACATCTTCTAATGAATGGACGTTATATTTTGATGGATCCCATACCAAGTTCAGGTCTGGAGCAGGTATATTGTTTGTCACCCCTCAAGGTGATGCTATTCCAAAATCCTATAGAATAACTTTCCATTGTACCAATAACATTGTAGAATATGAAGCTCTAGTCACAAGACTCTGAGTAGCGGTCTACTAGAACATCACACATTTACAAGTCTATGGAGATTCTCAGTTAGTCATTCGTCAAGTGAATGATGACTACGAAACAAAATATGAAAAGCTTATTCCCTACAAGCATATGGTGGATTTCTTCAAGAAAAAATTTACGGCTATCCATTTCAGTCAAGTCCCAAGAATTCAAAACAAGTCGGCAGATGCGATGGCTACGATTGCTTCCATGTTAAATATGCCCCACAATATGAACAAATGTGAATTTTTGGTCGAATAGTTGCTTGTCCCTTCTTTTGAAATTCTGACAGCAGATGTGATGTGTGTTCTTGTTGGTCCTAACTCCCTATGGTACAATGACGTCTATCAATATTTGAAATCCCAAACCTTACCACCTAACCTTTCCGCTAACCAACGCCGAGCCTTCATCCGACAGACAGCCAAATATGTCATCATTGCCGACACCCTTTATCATCGTTCCTTTGACCATACCCTCCTTAGGTGTTTGGATTCTGACGAAGCACAAATGACTTTATGTGAGGTTCACGATGGTATATGTGGGGGCCATTTCAATGGTCTGAGCTTAGCCAAAAAGTTGATTCATGCTGGGTATTATTGGCCCACTTTGGAAAAGGATGTTCATGATTTTGTCAAGAAGTGCTACAAATGCCAAATCCATGGAAATTATATTCATGCGCCAGCCCAAGAGCTTCATTCTATCATATCTCCATGGCACTTTTCCTAATGGGGATTGGATCTTATTGGCAAGATTCACCCGACATCTGCAAATGGACACAAGTTTATCATTACAGCCACAGGGTATTTTACAAAATGGATCGAGGCTATCCCCATGACCTATATCACTGGTGTGCAAATTTCAAAAATCCTATTGAATTATATCATATGTAGATATGGGGTTCCCCTTGCCATAGTCACAGATAATGGCCATCCATTCAAGAATAAAGATGTCAAGGAATTCTGTGAAAAGTTTCACATCCAACACCGTTTCTCCAGTCCATACTATCCACAGGGTAATGGTCAAGCCGAAGCATCAAATAAAACCATTATCAAGATCCTGAAAAAGGTTGTCAATGACGCTAGTCGAGATTGGCATGTACAGTTGAATCTAGCACTATGGGCTTATCATACCTCTATCTGCACACCTACTGGCGCAACACCTTATTCCTTGGTGTATGGTGCGGAAGCCATTTTACCCTTGGAAGTGGAGATTCCTTCATTGTGTGTTTCCTTGCAACATCTGATTGATGATGAGACACACAGAGTCTCTCAGTTGCATTAGCTTGAGATGTTAGATGAGAAACGTCAGACAGCCCTGACACATTTGCAAGCATATCAAAACCGTCTCAGTCGCTCTTATAATAAGAAGGTCAAAGAGTGACACTTCGAAGTGGGAGATCTGGTTTTAAAGGAAAACCCCAAGAATGCATAATCTACTGACATCATCAAAGGCAAGTTTGAACCTAATTGGGTTGGGCCTTTCATAGTTACTGTAGCCTATGGCTCGGGGGCATATCAGCTTGCCACCCAGAAGGTGAACCTTTGTCAGATCCTATAAATAGCATGCACCTTCACCAGTACTGGGCATAATTTTCTATCAGCAGTTCTTCAAATATGATCCTAAAAAAAATACAAAAAAATCAAAAAGCTCCAAAAATACAAAAAAAAATGAAAAAAATGAAAAAAATGAAAAAAAAAAAAGAGAAACAAAGAAAAAGAACAAAAAAGTAAAGAAAAATGATTCGCCCTCTAGTGAAAACTTGGCAAACAGGCGCTTTGGGCAAGTACCATGGTGAAAACCTGGCAAACAGGCACCATGTGTAAAAAGATCATTGCTCTATTATCTATCATGACCTCTAGCTATGCTTTCTCTCTGTAGGTTTATCACGCCTATCCTTGTCTTGACCCAATGTTCTATTCCAGGCCTATGATTGGTCAACATCATTGTCTTGCATACTCCTGTTTCCAGTCCTTGTGCGTATGTTTCGGTCCTGGTCTCTATATATGTCTTTCAGATGTGCATTGGGTACGTTCCCCTTGTCATGATCAATCACTGGAACTTTCGAATTGAAAAATGTCCTAAAATAAATCCAAAAACATTATATAATGTCCTGAAAAAATCCCTAAAAATCAAAAAAATATCCTGAAATAATCCCTAAAAATCAAAAAATGTCTTGAAATAATCCCTAAAAAGTCAAATAAAGTCCTAAAAAAATGAACACAAAAAAATTGTAAAAACTCGAAAAGCAAAACAAAAAAATATCCCCTTTGTGCATAGACAGATCGCTGAGCATACCTCCAACAACACGCAATCACACATTGTGCTTTAATGAAATTACGCATTCACAGATGAACTTTTTCAAACAAACCAAGCATTCAAACTGATCAACATTGTCTTATCAATCGAACATCAACATCAACATTATCTTTCCTTGTCACATTATCATGGGTCTTATACAGGGTGTGGTATACTCAAAACCAGACTGTGTCTTGTCTTAGATGGGGTACCACATGTACTGAAACCAGACAACATGATCATCCTATCAACACTTTCAACTTTTGACAATGAAGATCAAGATTTTTGTTTGACCTGTTGGAATTAGCGAGTCTTATCATTTATTGATTTATCTTCGATCATGTTCCTATGTTGCTCGATGATGTCACTGATTCATTTAGAGTGACCGGGATGGGTCATGGTCCCTTTTGTTTTTTGTTGTGTTTGCTGTTTGTGGAATGTTTGTCACAAACTGGGGCAACTATATCATTGGGTGTCTGTGATAAGTACGTTCACTTTGTGAAAGCCACACATACCTCGACCCTTAATGCATGCACCCTAGGATGCCTCACTCATTCCTTGTGTGCGATGTGTCTTTCTTTTGCAAAAAGGGTTGCGTTTCAGCTTTGGCCTTCAATGCCATGATGTTATGCATCCGTTTTGCTACATTAAATAAAGGTTCTCACCTACAAAGTGCATTAGTGAAAGCAAGTTTTTCTTCGTCTCTAACTATCCTTTGTCTCATTTCTTCTTACTAACATTTCTTCCGTCAGTTTGGGTAGTCAATTCAGTCTAGTTCTCCAATCTCCACAAAAAAACACATATGCTGCATCCTGCATTCATTGATTAGTACATTTTCATTATATCAAGCCTCACATCATGCATTTTATCCATTTCATATTATAAATGCATCAAAAACACATAAAAAAAATATATCCATACATGTTCCGCAATGATACATCAACAGTGCATAAGCCATCCATACATGGAAAATAACTATAAGTCATAACACATTGTATTCCATCATATCGATGCATATCATATCATATATCAAAATAACATCGGAGTACAAAATTGGACTATCTGTCCTAAGTATGGCCCATAGGCTGACTACATAATGTCACATTACATAATGTCAACTGTCTGTCATAAAGAGCACGTGCCTTTATCACTAGGTGCTCCCTCTGTCCTCCTCATCCCTGCCATGTTTCAAGGATGATGTCCCTCCTACCCCAGGTCCTGGCTGTGGTGGTCTCATAGGTCCACTCAGCCCCATGCTGCTCACTGACCTCCGAGAACGTGGCCTTCTCTTTGTCCTCGATCGTGCCTGATATGATGCTTCTCTCTACTCTGGTGGAACTGTACTCTCATATAGTGTCCTCCAATGGCGTATCTCCTCTCTAGTCTCCACCAACATCTGTGCCATCTCACGTGCACTGGCATCCCTAATCGACCCAATGTACTCAGTGACTCTCTGCCCTTCTTTCTATGCCTGGGCTATTGTTGTATCTCGAGCCACTGTAAGTCTGGCTATCTCCGCTCTGAACTGATCTTACTCTATCCTCAAGATAGCATTTTGTCTCTCTAATGTCGCAATGTGATCATGTTGACTTGCTATGGTAGCCCTGCACATCTCCATCTCCTCTATCCTAGCTGTCTCTGGCTCTATGGGTATATCCTGCAATGATTCTTGATCAACTGAATCTAGCTCATAATCTTCATCCTCATCCTCTTCGTCCTTGTCATCCCCCTCATCCTCATCACCACCCTCATCCTCCTTTTCCTCATCTCTATCCTCCTCTCCAGCGAGTGGTAAGTCCTCCCGTCTTCTAGGTACTGGAATATCAGGATCTGTCAATGGCAGTGGCTGCCATCGTGCAAACCATCGCTCATACTCCTCTGTCATCCTGACATCCAACACATCTGATCTCCAATCCCACTATCTCCGTTGTAGCTGTGTGAATCGGCATAGGCTATGTGTGGCTGAATCATCCTCCCCCACTAACTCGTCTCTCTATGAGATCAGGCAAAGTGTGCAGTCCCTCTCGGTACATCCTTCCTCTCTCCAAACTGTCATCTGACTCTCTCTGGCAGATAAATCTCAATCACTCTCTAGCGATTCACTGGTCACCCAATCAGGTATCTCTCCTATCTGCAATACGATAGCTCATCACTATCATCTGACCATCCAGGGCAATCAAGATATGGCCTCCATGTGAACTCTCTCAATCTGTCTAGCTCATGTCGCCAATACAATATGTATCTAAAAGGACCCTTTCTCAATGCTCCCCCATAGGAGTACACATATGGTCAATGTGGTTATACCCGTCTCTCTGCAATTGGTCGACATATGGCTATGTGCTCAAATGCCCATACCTGTAATAGTGTGACTCCACAGCTCAATGTCTGCACCCCCTGATATGCTATCTGATGCAACTAAAAATATAGCATGGCAAGCACACATGGTCCCCATGCATACACAGTCCCCTCTGTCACCATCCGCTCTAGTACTCTTCCCCATCCAATAGGGAATCCATGTCCTCATCTGTCTCCTGCTAGTAGGCATGCTATAACCACTGCTATCACTACATATCGCTGATCATACTCTGATGCCATGGTCTCCCAGCCAATCTCCCTCTCTACGATATCCAGATCATCTACGTCGCACTCAAATAATCTACACAAAGCGTCTCTCCCTGTCACTGGGTCATACTCTATCATCTCCCCATGAATCGGAATGCGGAGGATACGCCATACATCCTCTAGTGTCACAGTCGCCTCTCCAGTTGCCTGATGGAATGAGGAGGTCTCTGAATGCCATCGCTCAACCAGTGCGGTGAGTAGTCTTGTGTTTTCCCTAATCTCGGGCATGAATGTGATATAGTATATTCCAAGTCCTGCTAGTGTATCTCTATCTGTGCTCCTGAGTCTATGTCGTAACATGAAGCAGTCAGGGCGGTTCTCCTGCATAATTAGTGGATACTGTCAACTCTGCATCACAATTGGGGCACATTTTGTCAGTTTTAGGGTTTGCTCCTATGGTTCGCATTTCCTCATTTCATCCACAAATCAGGGTGTTTCTAATCTATTTTGACCTATCCTACCCTTATCTCCCTTTTCAGGATCATTCGCATGTTGTTTTTGATCAAATTGGGGTTCTCAGTGCACAACTGCACCTATGTTCTATGTCTTGTGCCTGTGTACCCTACACAAGCATAGGACACCCTACACAAGCGCAGGATGCGCCCACACAGGCGCAAAATTCCTTTTCCCCATTCCCTGTGGGCCCCGCAATGTCTCGTAAGCAAGTAAAATTCATGAAATTGATAATTTGGGTTTTTGAGATACATACCACTGCTCCCGCGTCGTCCAGTCGTCTGTAGGTGTGTACACGTTCCCTGAGGTGATCTTCCATTGGAATGTTTTCCATCTCTCTGCAAGCGTCCTTTTCCAAAGCAATAAATCCTCCACTTTGGCTAGTGCAAATGAGCACTTTTCACTCTCTTTGTCTCATTTATAGATCTTTGTCAGTGCATAGATGGATGTGCACTCTCTCCATCTTATGCTGGTCATGGTCTTTTGCACCTTCAATTGATTGTCCTTTATGTATCCGATCCCCAATTTTCAGTCCGTTTGCTTCTCTCATTTTCTATCATTCTTATCGATCAATTGGCCTCTTTTCTGGATGTTTTCGGCCAATTCCTTGAGGGGGCATGCGTATGTCATTGTCAGTGTCTGGGGCATTTTCATTATTGTTCTTTGAAACAACGCTTAATATCGCATTGTCTCAAAGAGGGGCAAAATGTAGACGTCTAAAACTGGTCAACGCTTGCAGAGTCGTATCTTAACATTGGCACATTGCCTTATTTCAGGGTTTTTGCATCGCATTAACATTTCTCTTATGTTACGCACTTGATCTTTATCATTTGCAAGCATCGAGTCCTTCTGCATTCTTCATTTGTCTCACTTTCAAATTTGGTCTTGTCGATAACAATCTTCAGTCATGATTTCGGTCGATCTTATCCTGTCGCATCAATGTGCGTGCTCATTTGTCATCATTTTGGACATCATCAATCCTAATTAGGGTTTTGTCCTGTTTTCAATCTTGTCATCTGGTGATCGATTTGTCATCGATCATTGTCATTCAATTTGTCATCGATCGTTGTCATTTTCAATCTTGTCATTTTGCGATCGATTTCTCATCGATCGTTGTCATTTTAAATCTTGCGATCGATTTGTCATTGATCATCGTCCTTCTCAATCATGTCAATTTGGATCAATTAGTCATTGTTCGTTGTCAATTGGTGCATTTATCAATCAAATCATTTGTTAGCATTGGTCTTTTATCAAGTCAGAATCATGATCGAATCAATTATCTTTTGTCATGACCTAATTGTCATCCTTGCATTTCTAATTCATCTTCTAGGGTTTTTATGATTTATTCATTTTAACCTTGTTTGCCATTTTCCCTCTAGGCTAAATAATTTGTTTATTTATCCTAAGTCTTATTGTCACAATTAAATGTTTATTTAATTGGCTAACTAATTTCTTCTCTCTTTGTGAATTATTTAATGAATGAAAAATTATTAATTAATTTACCTATTTTTCCAATTTACTAATTTCTCCTAATTCCTAATTTTCTAATTTTCATCAATTTTCTAATTTCCTAATTTCTAATTCATCTAATTTTCTATTTTCTCTAATATTTCTCCTAATTTCGTGGGAATGACATAGCAATTTGTCATAATTTGTCATAATTTGTCAATCAATCAATTTTGCATAGCAACCTTGTCAATTTGTCATAATTTGTCAATCAATCAATCTTGCATAGAAAGTGTTAATTTGTCATAAATTTGTCATCTTTGTCATTCTTGATTTGAAATTTCCTTTCAAATCTCTTCATGCTAATCTTGTCATCTCTCCAATTTGTCTATAAATTGGATGAATTTCTTCAATCAAAGATCCCAATTGATCACATTTTCGAATCCCTGAATCAATCAGGCTTCTAGTCCTCTTGCGCTACCGCCTTGTCAATCTTGCTTTCACATTATGCTTATGCACTTGAAGGTGAGATCCACAAAACAAAGCTATTTGAAGGAGAAAGAAGGACAATGGAGAATCATGGAGGAGACATCCGCATTTGAGATGGTTTGTGTTTGATTTGAATCTTTCATTTCCATATCTCTATTGAATGTTTGTAGGTTTTGTTATCATTGCAATCTGGTTTGTGATTGAGCTAGGCTAATTTGTTATTTGCTTTGATGAATTCCAAATTCTTATCTATAGATATAATGATCACCGACACTTGAAATGATGTGGAAGACACTTGGTGATGTCGAAGACATCGTTTGGACATCTTGTCCTGGAGTTTTGAACATTGGTATATTCATATTTGCATATTTTCTTTTACTGACAAATAGGTCCAGGGTTACCTAAGGTTACACTGGCGGGTTTATCTTTTCCAGATCAGCATGGCATGCTATGGAAATGATTAATTATTGTTGTAAATGCATCAAGCCGACATGTTTAATCGGTTATTGCATTGGATATTATATTGTTTGTAAAATGTTTTGTTGTAATATCTCGTAGAGCCAACCTACTAAAATTGGTCTTAGGTTATGGTATAAAGGTAAGATCTTATTTGTAAGATTAGGCGTGGAATGCGAAAAAGAATTGTGTGAAGGTATATGCGAGATTAAGCAGAGCTATACATGAACACATCATTTGAAGGTGAAGCTAGGTTTTTGTGAAAGCATATCAGCATTACACCGGTACTAAATCCAGTATATGAAGATGCTATTTTGTGTAGTACATTCTTATTGGATTTAACCATCCAACTGTAGTCAGTGTGACTCCCATTTTGTGATTGAGCAGTGAGCTCTAGGTTGTTGGCCTTTCTGCATGTGTAGACCCCATTTATGTACACTTACTATCTGTAGTAGTATCATCTGATTATGGGTAAGGTTTCCCACCGTGGTTTTTCCCCTTACAGGGTTTCCATGTACAAATATTGGTGTTATGTGTTGTGGATGACTTTGTATTTATGTTTCATGCATTAATCTTTACCAGTATAGCTATTAATTGTTAACACTGTCTACCGACATACTTAACTAGTTTACTGGAATTAAGCATTAAGTTGGTTAAGTTGTTTTTGGTTTGAAATTAGTTGACAACTGATTCACCCCCCCCTCTCAATTGTCTACGGGACCTAACAATTGGTATCAGAGCAAGGTCCTCTTTTGTAGAAGTTTAACAACTTGAGGAGATCCAATGTCTACTAATTATTTTAGGAAGGACGGTCCTAAACTTGATAGAACCAACTATGGCATATGGAAGATCAGAATGGAGACACATCTAAATTGCATTGGCAAAGACATCTTGGAAGTTACAAAGAAAGGTTACACTGCTGCTGTACTTGGTCAGCCCAGTCCAACTACCTTGGCTAAAGATGAGGAAAATGATTGCAAAGCAAGAGAAGCACTTTTGAGCGCATTATCAGATCAACAAATAATGGGATTATCAGATAGTTCTATTGCTAAAGCTATTTGGGATCATTTGGAAACACTGAATGAAGGATATTCCACAGTCAAAATTACAAAACTTGAAAGCTTCCAGGTCAGGTATGAACATCTGAAAATGGAAGAAAATGAAAGGATTTCTTCTTTTATGGAAAGAGTAAATGAAATTGTTTTGGGTATTAAATGTTGTGGAGGAACCTTAAGTGAGGATGAAATTTTTTCAAAAATCTTAAGAGGATTGCCACCGGCATATAAAATGAAGGTTAGAGCTATAAATGAGTTAAGAACAATGCCTAATACATCAGTAACTAGGGATACATTGATTGGGAAACTCTCAACTTTTGAAATTGAAGAATTTGGTCCTGTTGCTACTATAAAGATAGATTTAGCCTTTAAAGCATCAACATCATATGCTCTAGCATTTGACAAATCTGATTGGAAAGCCTCTTATGCAAAAGAACTTGAAGAAAGAAGGAAAGAAAATGAAGAACTTGAAGCACTATTTGCAATGAAAATTCCTCCTAGAGGTCCAATTGGAAGTAAGTATGAAGGTAAAGCACCCTTTAACTATTTTAATTGCAATAATATTGGTCATATGGCTTCGAGATGCCCTGATAGACATGCTAGACTAAGACAAGAAGCTAGAAGGACATACAAGACTAATCCTGAATATCAGAGATATAGATTTAAGAAAAAACAAGACAAATCTTGTTACATTGCTGATGAAGGTGTGATTGATTATTCTGATGAGGATGTGACAGACAATGGATGGGTTTTTGTTGCTATAATAGAAGATCAACTGACACCTACTACTCAACCAGTAGAACAAGACCTAGCAGCTAAAGTTGAAGTAAAGGATGAATGGATCATTGACTCAAGATGCTCACATCATATGACAGGAGACAAAGGTAAATTCTTGAACTTTCAAGAATACAATGGAGGTTTAGTAAGATTTGGAGATGACAAAGCCTGTTCAATCAAAGGTAAGGGTACAATATCTCTTGATGGTAAGCATGACACTAACAATGTCTACTATGTTGAAGGATTAAAGCATAATCTTTTAAGTGTTGGTCAATTAGTTGAGAAAGGATTTCAGTTACAATTTAAAAATGGAAAATGCAAAATCATGAATAGAACTGGTTTGGAAATTGCAACCAGTAATTAGACAAGAGGTAATATCTTTCATTTGAATAATAGTGAAAAGACAAGCTTGATTGCACATATAGATGAAAGTTGGTTATGGCCTAAGAGACACTGTCATGTAAACATTGACTACATGGTAAAGATCAGTACTACTAAGGCAGTTAGAGATCTACCTAAAATTGTCAAACCTAATAATACAACATGTAAGGAATGTCAATTTGGAAAACAAGTTAGAGCTAGTTTCAAAAGTATTCCAGAAAAATCTAATAATGCTCTTGATTTGATTCACACTGATTTATGTGGTCCAGCTAGAACTAAAAGCTTACAAGGTGATAGGTATTTCATGCTAATCATTGATGACTATTCTAGAATGTGTTGGCTTACTTTTCTTAGAGAAAAACCAGAAGCACTTGGAAAGTTCAAACTATTCAAAGCAATGGTTGAAAATGAAACTGGTAAGAAAATCAAATGCTTAAGATTAGATCAATAAGGATAATTCACATCTAAGGACTTTAATACATTCTCTGAAGTGAATGAAATCAGAAGACAGCTATCAGCACCTCGGACACCATAGCAAAATGGAGTTGTTGAAAGGAAAAACAAAACTATCTTGGATGCCGCAAGAAGTATGTTATAAGAAGCAAATTTATCACATGTGTATTAGAGAGAAGCAGTCAGCATAGCGGTCTATACATTCAACAAAGTTCACATCAAAGGTGAAACCAGTAAGACCCCTCATGAACTACGGTTTGGTAATACTCCTACTCTTAAGTATTTCAGAATTTTTGGAAATAAATGTTATATCAGAAGAGATGAGTATATTGGAAAATTTGATCCTAGAAGTGATGAAGGAATATTTCTTGGTTATTCATCTAAGAGAAAGGCATATAGATGTTTTAACAAGAGATTGCAAAAAATTGTTGAGAGTACAAATCTAAAGATTAATGAACAATTTAGAGGAACTTCAAGGTATATAGACTCTGAACCGGCAACAGAAATTGTAACAAATGAACCTACACCAAATCCACCGGTACAAAATGAAGATCCAGTTACCCCGGTACCATCTGAGGATTCCATAGTAATTGAAGAGCAACAGCAAACTAAGACACCCCGGTATGTAAAATTGAATCATTCAGAAGATCAGATAATTGGAAATAAATTTAAAGGAGTTATGACAAGAGGAAGATTGGCAAATGAAGAGGTATGTCTTATTTCTCAAATAGAACCATCATCTATTAATGAGGCATGTCAAGGTAAATTTTGGATTAAAGCTATGGAAGAAGAATTAGAACAAATTGAGAAAAATAACACTTGGACATTAGTTCAGTGACCTAAAGATAAAAATGTAATTGGAACCAAATGGGTATTAGGAAATAAACTTAATGAAGATGGTAAGGTTGTCAGAAATAAAGCAATACTAGTGTTTAAGGGATATTCTTAGAAAGAAGGAGTTGATTACAATGAAACCTTTGCACCGGTAGCTAGAATTGAGGCAGACGAATTATTCTTGGCTTTTGCAGCACACAAGAACTACAAAGTTTATCAAATGGATATTAAATGTGCATTTCTGAATGGAGATCTTGAAGAGGAAGTATACGTTGAACAACCTAATGTATTTTCTTTGACAGATGACAATGATATGATTTGTAGGTTAAGGAAAGCTCTGTATGGATTAAAACAAGCTCCAAGAGCTTAGTATGCGAGATTGGATAAGTATCTTTTAAAGATTGGTTTTAATAAAGTAAATGCATGCAATAATTTCTTTTACAAAATAACTAACGATGACATTTTCATTATAGTAGTATTCATTGATAATATAATCTTTGGAGGAGAAGGTGGTCTATGTAAGGAATTTTCTACTAAAATGCAGCAAGAATTTGAATTGTCTATGATTGGAGAAATAAAATTCTTTTTAGGATTGCAAATTTCATAGACTGACAAAGGTATATTCTTGAGTCAATCCAAATACTTATAAGAGTTACAAAAGAAATTTGGGATGGAAAACTCTAAACCGATAAGCACACCTATGACTACAAATGACAAATTATCTCAAAGGGATGAATCTACACCTGTTAATCCAACTAGATACAAATCTATGATAGGAGGTTTACTATATTTAACATAAACCAGACCTAATATTATGAATGCAGTATGTATTGTTTCTAGATTTCAAAGTAATCCTAGAGAAAATCATGAATCAGCAGTAAAAAGGATTTTCTAGTACTTACAAGGCACTATAAATCTAGGATTATGGTATTCTAGAGATGAAAATTTTGAATTATGTGCATGCATAGATGCAAATTGGGAAGGAGATGTGGATGATAGAAAAAGCACCACCGGCGGAGAATTCTTTCTTGGAAATAGACTAGTTTCTTGGTTGAGTAAGAAATAGAGTTGTACATCTTCATCAACAGCAGAATCAGAAAATGTTGTAGCAGCAACTAACTATACACAGGTACTATGGCTTAAGCAAATGTTGAAAGACATAAAGGTAAAATGCAAGGAACCTATTACCATATATTGTGATAACACTGCAGCAATTGATATATCTAAGAATCCAGTACTACATTCTAAAACAAAACATGTTTCTATCAAACTGAATTTTCTAAGGGAAAAAGTTGAAGAAAAGGAGATAAAAGTAGTTTATGTAAACACTAAAGAACAACTTACAGATAGTTTCACAAAACCTTTTCCTAGGGAGACTTTTGAATATCTTAGAGATCAGCTTGGAGTCATACCACCATCGGTAGAGACTTAGACAGTTGATGATTGTCATCAACTGATAGAATTAAAAGACAATCTTTTACTCCAGTCTTTGATGAGGAAGCTACTTCTTAGGGGGAGTAGTTGGTATACTGAATTGATTGGTATTTTGTATATGAACTTGGTTTTATTATAACTTTGGCATTTGATGTCAAAGGGGGAGAGATATATGGAAAAACACATTATCTTTTGGAGAGATTAGTATGGAAACTTTGGATAACACATGTTGCTCCCAGGGGGAGAGATTGTTGTTTGGGAGAGACTATTACTCTCTGTATTCTGGTTATGATCTTTTTAGAGATTGTTGGTTTTTGGCACCTTGATGGTTTTTCCATCTTGTGTTGTCATCAATGCCAAAGGGGGAGATTGTTGGTATTTTGGTATGGTTTTCTCATTGATGTCAACACCTACTAAAACACTAGCACTTTGGAGATCTAGCAGCATTCACCGACAAGCAAGTAACTATTGCACAGTTACTGATATATGGTTCACCGGTAGGATATAATAATCACCGGCACTTGAAATGATGTAGAAGACACTTGGTGATGTTGAAGACATCATTTGGACATCTTGTCCTAGAGTTTTCATCATTGGTATATTCATATTTGCATATTTCCTTTTACCGCCAAATAGGTCCAGGGTTACCTAGGGTTACACTGGCAGGTTTATCTTTTCTAGATCAGCATGGCATGCTATGGAAATGATTAATTATTGTTGTAAATGCATTAAGCTGACATGTTTAATCAGTTATTGCATCAAATATTATATTGTTTGTAAAATGTTTTATTGTAATATCTTGTAGAGCCAACCTACTAAAATTGGTCTTAGGTTATGGTATAACGGTAAGATCTTATTTGTAAGATGAGGCATGGAATGTGAAAAAGAATTGTGTGAAGGTATATGCGAGATTAAGCAGAGCTATACATGAACACATCATTTGAAGGTGAAGCTAGGTTTTTGTGAAAGCATATCAGCATTACACCGGTACTGAATCCAGCATATGAAGATGCTATTTTTTGCAGTACATTCTTATTAGATTTAACCATCCAACTATAGTTAGTGTGACTCCCATTTTGTGATTGAGCAATGAGCTCTAGGCTATTGGCCTTTCTACATGTGCAGACCCTATTTATGTACACGTACTATTTGTAGTAGTATCATCTAATTGTGGGTAAGGTTTCCTATTGTGGTTTTTCCCCTTACAGGGTTTCCATGTACAAATATTGGTGTTATGTGTTGTGGATGACTTTGTATTTATGTTTCATGCATTAATCTTTACCAGTATAGCTATTAACTATTAAAACTATCTACCGGCATACTTAAATAGTTTACTGGTATTAAGCATTAAGTTGGTTAAGTTGTTTTTAAATTAGTTGACAACTGATTCACCCCCCCCCCCTCTCAGTTGTCTCTGGGACCTAACAATTGGTATCAAAGCAAGGTCCTCTTTTGCAAAAGTTTAACAACTTGAGGAGATCCAATGTCTACTAATTATTTCAAGAAGGACAGTCCTAAACTTGATGGAACCAACTATGGCATATGGAAGATCAAAATGGAGACACATCTAAATTGCATTGGCAAAGACGTCTGGGAAGTTACAAAGAAAGGTTACACTATTGTTGTACCTGGTCAGCCCAGTCCAACTACCTTGGCTAAAGATGAGGAAAATGATTGCAAAGCAAGAGAAGCACTTTTGAGTGCATTATCAGATAGGTCTATTGCTAAAGCTATTTGGGATCATTTGGAAACACTGAATGAAGGAGATTCCATAGTTAAGATTGCAAAACTTGAAAGCTTCCAGGTCAGGTATGGACATCTGAAAATGGAAGAAGATGAAAGGATTTCTGCTTTTATGGAAAGAGTAAATAAAATTGTTTTGGGTATTAAATGTTGTGGAGGAACCTTAAGTGAGGATTGCCACTGGCATATAAAATGAAGGTTACTACTATAAATGAGTTAAGAACAATGCCTAATACATTAGTAACTAGGGATACATTGATTGGGAAACTCTTAGCTTTTGAAATTGAAGAATTTGGTCATGTTGCTACTATAAAGATAGATTTAGCCTTTAAAGCATCAACATCATTGTCTCCATCATTTGACAAATCTGATTGGAAAGCCTTTTATGCAAAAGAACTTGAAGAAAGCAGGAAAGAAAATGAAGAACTTGAAGAACTTGAAGCACTATTTGCAAGGAAAATTCCTAAAGGTCCAATTGGAAGTAAGTATGAAGGTAAAGCACCCTTTAAATGGTTTAACTGCAATAAGATTGGTCATATGGCTTCGAGATGCCTTGATAGACATGCTAGACTAAGACAAGAAGCTAGAAGGACATACAAGACTAATTTTGAATATCAGAGATACAGATTTAAGAAAAACAAAGACAAATCTTGTTACATTGTGCATGAAGGTGTGACTGATTATTCTGATGAGGATCCGGCAGACAATGGATGGGTTTTTGTTGCTATAATAGAAGATCAACCGACACCTGCTGCTCAACTGGTAGAACAAGCCCTAGCAGCTAAAGTTGAAGTAAAGGATGAATGGATCATTGACTCGGGATGCTCACATCATATGACAGGAGACAAAGGTAAATTCTTGAACTTTCAAGAATACAATGGAGGTTTAGTAAGATTTGGAGATGACAAAGCCTATTCAATCAAATGTAAGGGTACAATATATCTTGTGGTAAGCATAACACTGACAATGTCTACTATGTTGAAGGATTAAAGCATAATCTTTTAAGTGTTGGTCAATTAGTTGAGAAAGGATTTCAGTTACAATTTAAAAATGGAAAATGCAAAATCATGAATAGAACTGGTTTGGAAATTGCAACCAGTAATCAGACTAGAGGTAATATCTTTCATTTGAATAATAGTGAAAAGACATGCTTGATTGCACATATAGATGAAAGTTGGTTATGGCATAAGAGACACTGTCATGTAAACTTTGACTACATGGTAAAGATCAGTACTACTAAGGCAGTTAGAGATCTGCCTAAAATTGTCAAACCTCATAATACAACATGTAAGGAATGTCAATTTGGAAAACAAGTTAGAGCTAGTATCAAAAGTATTCCAGAAAAATCTAATAATGCTCTTGATTTGATTCACACTGATTTATGTGGTCCAGCTAGAACTAAAAGCTTACAAGGTGATAGGTATTTCATGCTAATCATTGATGACTATTCTAGAATGTGTTGGCTTACTTTTCTTAGAGAAAAATCAGAAGCACTTGGAAAGTTCAAACTATTCAAAGCAATGGTTGAAAATGAAACCGGTAAGAAAATCAAATGCTTAAGATCAGATCAATGAGGAGAATTCACATCTAAGGACTTTAATACATTTTGTGAAGTGAATGGAATCAGAAGACAGCTATCAGCACCTCAGACACCACAGCAAAATGGAGTTGTTGAAAGGAAAATTAGAACTATCTTGGATGCAGCAAGAAGTATGTTATCAGAAGCAAATTTACCACATGTTCATTGGAGAGAAACAATCAGCACAATGGTCTACACATTCAACAAAGTTCACATCAAAGGTGAAATCGGTAAGACCCCTCATGAACTATCGTTTGGTAATACTCCTACTCTTAAGTATTTCAGAATTTTTGGAAGTAAATGTTATGTCAGAAGAGATGAGTATATTGGCAAATTTGATCCTAGAAGTGATGAAGGAATATTTCTTGTTTATACATCTAAGAGCAAGGCATATAGATGTTTTAACAAGAGATTGCAAAAAACTGTAAACAGTACAAATGTAAAGATTCATGAACAATTCAGAGGAACTTCAAGGTATATAGACTCTAAACTAGCAATAGAAATTGTGACAAATGAACCTACACCAAATCCACCAGTACAAAATGAAGATCCAGTTACCCCGGTACCATCTGAGGATTCTACAGTAATTGAAGAACAACAGCAAACTAAGACACCTCGGTATGTAAAATTGAATCATTCAGAAGATCAGATAATTGGAAATAAATTTAAAGGAGTTATGACAAGAGGAAGATTGGCAAATGAAGAGGTATGTCTTATTTCTCAAATAGAACCATCATCTATTAATGAGGCATGTGAAGATGAATTTTGGATTAAAGCTATGGAACAAGAATTAGAACAAATTGAGAAAAATAACACTTGGACATTAGTTCCCTGACCTAAAGATAAAAATGTAATTGGAACCAAATGGGTATTTAGAAATAAACTTAATGAAGATAGTAAGGTTGTCAGAAATAAAGAAAGACTAGTGTGTAAGGGATATTCTTAAAAAGAAGGAGTTGATTACAATGAAACCTTTGCACCAGTAGCTAGAATTGAGGCAGTCATATTATTCTTGGCTTTTGCAGCACACAAGAACTACAAAGTTTATCAAATGGATATAAATGTGCATTTCTGAATGGAGATCTTGAAGAGGAAGTATACATTGAACAACTGATGGATTTTCTTTGACAGATGACAATGATATGGTTTGCAGGTTAAGGAAAACTTTGTATGGATTAAAACAAGCTCCAAGAGCTTGGTATGCAAGATTGGATAAGTATCTTTTAAAAATTGGTTTTACTAAAGGAAATGCAGACAGCAATTTATACTACAAAATAACTAATGATGACATCTTGATTATAGAAGTATTCATTGATGATATAATCTTTGGTGGAGAAGATGGTTTATGTAATGAATTTTCTACTAAAATGTAGCAAGAATTTGAAATGTCTATGATTGGAGAAATAAAATTCTTTTTAGGATTTAGATTTCACAGACTGGCAAAGGTATATTCTTGAGTCAATCCAAATACTTAAAAGAGTTACTAAAGAAATTTGGGATGGAAAACTCTAAACCGGTAAGCACACCTATGACTACAAATGAAAAATTATCTCAAAGGGATGAATCTACATATGTTAATCCAACAAGATACAAATCTGTGATAGGAGGTTTACTGTATTTAACACAGACTAGACCTGATATTATGAATGCAGTATGTATTGTTTCTAGATTTCAAAGTAATCCTAGAGAAAATCATGAATCAGCAGTAAAAAGGATTTTCCGGTACTTACAAGGCACTATAAATCTATGATTATGGTATTCTAGAGATGAAAATTTTGAATTATGTGCATACATAGATGCAAATTGGGCAGGAGATGTGGATGATAGAAAAAGCACCACTGGCGGAGCATTCTTTCTTGGAAACAGACTAGTTTCTTGGTTGAGTAAGAAATAGAGTTGTACATCTTCATCAACAGCAGAATCAGAAAATGTTGTAGTAGCAACTAACTATACACAGGTACTATGGCTTAAGAAAATGTTGAAAGACATAAAGGTAAAATGCAAGGAACCTATTACCATGTATTGTGATAACACTGCAACAATTGATATATCTAAGAATCCAGTACTACATTCTAAAACAAAACATGTTTCTATCAAATTGAATTTTCTAAGGGAAAAAGTTGAAGAAAAGGAGATAAAACTGGTTTATGTGAACACTAAAGAACAACTTGTAGATATTTTCACAAAACCTTTGCCTAAGGAGACTTTTGAATATCTTAGAGATCAACTTGGAGTCATACCACCACCGATAGAGACTTAGACAGTTGATGATTATCATCAACTGACAGAATTAAAAGATAAATCTTTTACTCTGATCTTTGATGAGGAAGCTACTTCTCAGGGGGAGTAGTTGGTATACTGAATTGATTGGTATTTTGTATATGAACTTGGTTTTATTATAACTTTGGCATTTGATGTCAAAGGGGGAGAGATATATGGAAAAACACATTATCTTTTTGAGAGATTGGTATGGAAACTTTGGATAACACATGTTGCTCTTAGGGGGAGAGATTGTTGTTTGGGAGAGACTATTACTCTCTATATTCTAGTTATGATCTTTTTAGAGATTGTTGGTTTTTGGCACTTTAATGGTTTTTCCATCTTGTGTTGCCATCAATGCCAAAGGGGGAGATTGTTGGTATTTTGGTATGGTTTTGTCATTGATGCTAACACCTACTAAAACACTAGCACTTTGGAGATCTAGCAGCATTCACCAGCAAGCAAGTAACTATTGTACAGTTACTGGTATATGGTTCACTGACAGGATATAATGATCATCGGCACTTGAAATGATGTGGAAGATACTTGGTGATGTCGAAGACATCGTTTGGACATCTTGTCCTAGAGTTTTGAACATTGGTATATTCATATTTGCATATTTGCTTTTACTGGAAAATATGTCCAGGGTTACCTAGGGTTACATCGGCAGGTTTATCTTTTCCAGATCAGCATGGTACACTATGGAAATGATTAATTATTATTGTAAATATATTAAGCCGACATGTTTAATCAATTATTGCATCAAATATTATATTGTTTGTAAAATGTTTTATTTTAATATCTTGTAGAGTCGACCTACTAAAATTGGTCTTAGGTTATGGTATAAAGGTAAGATCTTATTTGTAAGTTTTGGTGTGGAATGTGAAAAAGCATTATATGAAGGTATATGCGAGATTAAGTAGAGCTATACACGAAGACATCATTTGAAGGTGAAGCTAGGTTTTTGTGAAAGCATATCAGCATTACACCGGTATTGAATCCAGCATATGAAGATGCTATTTTTTGCAGTACATTCTTATTGGATTTGACCATCCAACTGTAGTCAGTGTGACTCCCATTTTGTGATTGAGCAGTGAGCTCTAGGCTATTGGCCTTTCTGCATGTGCAGACCCCTTTTATGTATACTTACTATTTGTAGTAGTATCATTTGATTGTGGGTAAGGTTTCCCACCATGGTTTTTCCCCTTACAGGGTTTCCACATACAAATATTGGTGTTATGTGTTGTGGATGACTTTGTATTTATGTTTCATGCATTAATCTTTACCGGTATAGCTATTAACTATTAATACTATCTACCGACATACTTAACTAGTTTACTGGTATTAAGCATTAGGTTGGTTAAGTTGTTTTTGGTTTGAAATTAGTTGACAACTGATTCACCCCCCCCCCCCCTCAGTTGTCTCTAGGACCTAATAGGATTTGTGACCCACAATATCAATCCACTAGCCTTATGATTAGATATTACATAATATGGGGGTCTGCACATGCAGTAATGCTTACTACCTAGAGCACACTGCTCAACACAAGGAGCCTCACTGACTACAGTCACTTTGAATAATAAAACATAAGACTGAACTCATTTAATGCATCTGTTATGCCTGATCAAGTTTCGGTTCAAGCTCTGATTGTTCTAGTTCTGAAACCCTTACCGGAATAACCTTCTCTCTATGAGTGCATCCAAAATCATCTACAAATCATTACAAAATATTGACCTCATACACATAATCTTTGCATTATTGATCTAATTACACAAAATATTCTACTTCTCTTATCAAAATGGTCTAATAACTGACCTATATACCCTTACAATCCTTCTTGAGTCATGTCGACTTACATAGATAATATACAATGATCATACATGTTGGCTCATTACATATATACATAAATAATAAAATGAATTCTCGATTGTCAGATCTCTCAATGATGTTGGCCTCCTATATTGGTACTCATAGAATCCTTCCTACCGGTGAAGATACATGTCAGTACTGGTGCCGATGAAGTGTTTGTCAGTGAAGTACCCAACCAAAGAATGAAGTCAGAACATGTTTCCATCAATGACAACATATGAAACCAATCAAATGAGTTTTAGTTGCCAATATTCTCCCCCTTTGGCATTGATGGCAACACTCATGTGAAAAATGATAATGGTTTCCATTTGCTGGATTCACCTTGAGACTGCTCTAAGATAAAAATTCATTTGTAATCACGATCTATACAAATACTCCTTATCTTTTGATGTCAAGGATTTATTTTCACCTATACCTTCCCCTTTGACATCAATGCCAAAAAAAACACCAAAAACCGAGACAAAGAATGAAATTTTGTACAAAGAATGTGTCCCAAAACACCTTACCAGAGCTGAATATACTTGAAAATTTCTGGATAGGCTTTCTCCAAAAGCTCTAGATAAGTGTCCCAATAGGATTTGAATGTGTCGGATACTGATACAAGTCCATTAAGCGTATGAGCATGGGACTCTTTCTCCTTAAGCTCTGTCGGTGTGGGCTTGCCAACCATATCAATGCATTCATTTTTATATACACTCAAGGAGTCCAACCAGGGAATCACCAATCCTCTGAGCCCTTTAGCTCTCCTAATCATTTTTCCTCTATCCCTTTGAAGAGCTTAAATTTGAGCTTCTAACAACAAAATCTGGCCATCAATAGATGGAGTCAAAGAATTGGAACCATCAAAAGAATTTACTATACCTACAATTTTATCTCGAGAATCTTTAATGCCTTTATCTATAGCTATAGTTAGTAATCTGGTGTTATAACATACTCTCTATATATTTGTACATTTCCTTAAAGCATTATCAATTAACTTCAATTTTCCAAAAATCTCTTTATTTTATGATTTAATCAATTGATCAAAATTGGATTTCTTAGCTTGAGTGAATCTTTCCAATGCCTGTTAGTTAGATATTTGCTGCAATGATTGAAAATCCTTAGAAATGTGCTCAGTAATTATTTTGAGCTTTCCAGATGGGCTTTCTCCTTTGTCAAACTGGCACTCTAGGACAAGTTTGTGCAAAATTAGAATTGAGTAATCAATTATTCCCTTTTCCACTGATCCTTCCTTCATCATCTTTTGAGTAGCTATCAGCATGAGCTCAATAGAACTCATTAGTTATGCTCTTCTTCTCTACCTAAGAGGTGTCAATTGACAACAAAGATGTGTTGGCTACTGATTCCCTATTGGATTCCTTTCCCTTTTCCTCTAATGGTTTATTATCATTAAT
Source organism: Cryptomeria japonica (assembly GCF_030272615.1). Lineage (NCBI taxonomy): Eukaryota > Viridiplantae > Streptophyta > Pinopsida > Cupressales > Cupressaceae > Cryptomeria > Cryptomeria japonica. The sequence continues at coordinate 301,342,942 of NC_081410.1, read as the reverse complement.
AACATCATCTTTTGCACCAGTGGCTTCCCCACTTGGTGTAGTATTTGTTACTGTTGGTTCCTTATTAACTGTATCCACAATCTGTACATTCTATGTATATGTTGGTATATGTACATTATCTACTTTTGTTAGTATCTCTTCTTTGTCCAATACATCTAATTCTACTAGGGGCTCTACATCCAATTCCTTAGCATCTTTCAAAATTGTGGGTGAGGCACCTACTACACCTTTTCCTTTCCCTTCAGCCAAGATGTCAGTAGTCTCAGTCTTAGCTTTTGGTGAAGAGAAGAAACCAGGGTTGTCAACAAAGAAGTGTACCCATGCCTTGTGAGTTTCACTGATTATTTCATTAACCCTGTCTGCCATAAGGCTAATTATCATGTGCTTGTTATGGAAAATTGTTATGTCTACAACTTCAAGGGTCATATCCAACTCATTTGGAGTAATTGAACCACGAGTAGTTAACAAATCTTAAATTTTTATGTGCTTGTTCTCCTCCATAGCGGGTAATCTCCTAGCATCTAGATTATTATATAGTTGTGTCGGTATTTTCTTTTCAATTTCTAATAAAGCCTTCTTAAATATATCTAGGTGTAACAAGACTTCTTCCTCAATTTGTTTCTTCTCATCATCATCTAAGTGTTCATAATAGTATTGTATATTTTTCAAAATTCCATCCGTGGTGATTTCATCTATCAACTATGCACAAGTATTAGGAGGGATTATAGATACATTATCAGTTACAATAGCAAGATCTATGTCATCCTTCTTCTTTCTTCTGCCAGTACTTGATGGTGCATAAGGTGTAAGAGATTTTTCCTTTGGAGCTCTTTTCTTTGCAGGTATGGTGGCCAGTACCTTGATTGTGACCTTTCTTACAAGTTGTTTCCTTGCTTCCTCATTAGACTCCTCACCTTTCTTTCTCAATACCCTCTTGAATGCTAGAGGAGTGTCATATTCAGTTCTAGAGTCTAATGGAATAGGCTCAATGAAGATTTCAGGCTCTTTCCTCTTCCTTCCTTTTGTCGGAACAACTTCCATTAAGGCCTTGATGTCGGGATACTTTTTCAACAAATTTGTTGGCCTTACCTTGTTGTTTCTCCTTCTTCTTCCAATTGAATTCTTTTTGAACCTCTTGCTTCTTTTGGTTTGCAATACCAAAAGACTTTTCAACCTCATCAATTGGAGCATCAATCAACATTTTAGCATAAGCATCCAAAATCACAACATCAACCTCATACCCCATCTCCTCTATCCATATCTTCCATGGTTTAACTGCTTCCATTAAGGTTTCATCCTTTTGACCATAAAGCAGATCTCAGTTGAGTATTTGTCAACAATGTGTTTAGGAACCCTCTCTCTAGATTTCATTGCTTTCTAAAATACCTTGAAATAACCTCAAACCTTATCATCTCGTAGGCTTCCCAAGCTAGCAATGGATTGCTTTAATTGTTTGCCTACCGGGATATCAAATGCCCACTGTCTCTTACCAAAATTGGGAGTTTCATTAAGGAAAAATAGAATTAAGAAGACAATGAGATTCCCATACTGAAATATCCCCTTTTTATCTCCTTTAATCTTTCCAAGGTTAATGATCAACTCATCATTCATCCATCCACATAGATCTATTTTCTCATTTTCCCTCATAATTTTATGTGCAGAATATATGCAGGAGCTAGAAATAGAATTGAGATAGTTGGATTGAGTTACTTTATACCCAATAATCATGTTGCCAAATCTGATGTCATGATCAGTGATGGTGTTGACCCTCATCGATTGTCGATCCAAAGTTGCATCGGTGAGATTGTTAACTTGATCATTTGAAATATTTTGCTCTAGATGTTGACCAATCTATGGCAAACCAGTGATGGCCCTAATGGCCTCCTTTATGATCTTATATGGCCCATTCAACCAAGTGAACTCTCCATGAACTCTGCTCGGTACATATCGGATGATCTCATCTTTGAATTCAGGGATATCAAGAATGTCCGTAAGCCCTAGATCTTCAATGTACTTATATTAAGATTTGATCTTTCTAGAGTCACCCATCAACTCATTCATGTACCTATTCTTGATGTCACTGGTACCTAGATCCTCAATGTAGCAATGAATATATGCTCTGACATCTTCCACATAAATAACTCCTTTCAAAACACGTGAAAATGCACCAACCGAATCATCCAAGGTGGCAATATGTGGACATGGCTTGAAAATTGTCCTGGGACGATCCTTAACCTTGACAATAGTTGGATTTGCAATGAAAGTAGGTGCAGAGGATGATCCAACTTCAATGATGAGAGATTAATGTGATAAATACCTGAGAAATGGTTGCCGCTGAAATAACCCTATAGAATTCTTCTGAGTGCTGGTGGAATCGCTAAAGAAGATTTATGATTGCTCTTAATCACTCTGAATGCAAGGTGATAAAAAATGAAGTTGAGTCAACCTTTTAACCTTCGAGAAACCCTAACCCATTATTGATATAAATGACTTCCAGTGGAACATACCGGATCTCGGTCGGACATCTCCATATCGGATAAACCTTTTCCAATGTCTGGAACTTCTTCCAAATCTCCTTCCTGGAGCATATGCAATATTTTCATGAAATTTTCCTACCTCTAAGGCATCTACCTCAGTTACTGAATGAGCTTCCTATCAGTGCAAGAGCAATTTGCCCTGTCGGTTGAGTAACCAGAGTAGTTCCATTTGTTGATTGATCATCTAACTTCCTAACCCATTTCTTGGTATGATCATGCCAGATTTCATTGATCTTTTCTTTCCCTTTATCATTTGATCCATCATTGCTAACTAGTGAGTTTTTGCTTCTACAAAACTTATATATGTGTCCAATCTTGTTGCATGCATAACATGTAATATTGTTCTTTTGAATTTCTTTGCTATAATCAGAATAATTCCTTGACTTGCACTGATTAGCCATATGTCCAATTTTTCCACATGCATGACATTTTACATTCATTTTGCAATCTTCTATCTTATGACCATACTTATTGCATTTGGCACATTGACCAGGAGTAGAATTATAGTTCTGATTTGCTCTATTTCTACATTTCTTCGCCATATGACCAAATTTATTATTATAAATAAAACATCTACCATTAAATTTGTAAGTATTGAGCTGCCTTACCGGTGTCTTCTGGTTCCACTTGTTCTGATCTTAATTTGTCGTACCAGAGCTTTGACCTTGTTCAAATCCAAGTTCACTGGAATCTTTGTTCTGTCTTTGGCTTTTCAATAATTCATCAAGTTGCATTGAACTAACCTTGAATTTGTCCTTGTACTCATTTGAAATAGTCAGATCATCTCTTAGGATTATCATATGTCTTTCAAGTTCTTGTTCATTTCTTTGGGATTGCACTATTTTTTTTCTCAAAACATCATTTTCATGAGCCAACCGGATGCATTCTTAAAATTTGTCTTTTAAAGATCTCCCAAGATTTTTTTCATTCATCTTCCAGTCTTCACTCTCCTTTGACATCCTCATAGTTAGGGCTTGCAATTCATTCCTCATGACAATATTATATTGACTCAGCTTCTGACATTTTTCATTAAGGGCATCTTTCTCTTCATTATCCTGATTCTGCAAAAGTTCCTTCCTCCTAGCTTGAACAGATGGCAGCCTCTCCCGTAGGATAAGAATGAATTCCTTTGCAGAATTTAATTCATCTTGTAACTTCAAGTTATTCATCCTTTCAACATCATAATCTTCAAGTGCTACCTCAAGTTAATTCTCCATACTCATTTTCATGGATTCCGGATTCAAGATCTCCCTGAAGCTATTAGGCTTCCTCCGAGGCACAACACTCTGATACCAATTATTGGAAACCAAGAACGCTGAGAGGGGGGGGTGAATCAGTCTTATGTTGGAATATTCAGTTTTAACCTTATTATAACATGCATTCACCAACTAGTAAACCAATACATATATAATTGAAAGAAGTAAAGCAATCAATGAACCAATCACACAAATGAATACCATAACATAGAGAGTTTATACATGGAAAAAATCAAAGAGGAAAAACCACGGTGGTATTTGTGACCCACAATATCAATCCACTGGCCATATGAATAGATATTACATAATATGGGGGGCTACACATGCAGGAAGGCTTATCGCCTAGAGCACACTACTCAACACAAAGGAATCTCACTGACTATAGTCACTTTGAATAATAAAACATAAGACTGAAGTCATTTAATGCATCTGTTATGCCTGATTGAGTTCTGGTTTTTTTCTCATTCTGAAACCCTTAAACCCTTACCGGAATAACCTTCGCTCTGTGAGCACATCCAAAATCATCTACAAATCATTACAGAATATTGATCTCATACACAAATGACCTCACACACATAATCTTTGTATTACTGATCTAATTACACAATATCTTCTACTTCTATTATCAAAATGATCTAATAACTTACCTATATACCCTTACAATCCTTCATGACTCATGTCGACTTACATAGATAATACAAAATGATCATACATGTTGGCTCATTACATATATACATAAATAATAAAATAAATTATTGATTGTCGGATCTACCAATGATGTCGGCCTCCTATACCAGTACTCATAGAATCCTTCCTACCAATGAAGATACCTGTCGGTGCCTATGTCAGTGTCGGTGAAGTACCAAACTAGAGAATGAAGCCGAAACGTGTTGCCATCATCGACAACATATGAAACCAATCAAATGAGTGTCAATTACCAACAAGATCTTCCAAATGGCTCATGTAATCCACACATACCTTGATGTTCAATATCACATACAAACCTATCTTCCACTACTTCTCAACATCGCATACATACCTATCTTCCATTGTTGCTCAACATGCTACATCCAGTCCTAACCAGATCACAAGGTTTGACATCAATGACAATATTCACATAAATATAATAATGTATACATATATGCATATATGTGTGTGTGTGTGCATATACATACATACATACTAATTACATTTCCATTCCAAATTATCCTTCATTGATCCCTTCTTCTCCACTTCTTAAAGCTTAACAAAAAAAGATGATTCTTCATAATGTGTGATACTATTTCTATTTTGTTTTGCATATTTCTTCTTAAAACACTTTACTTTTTCCATCTTGTGTGTGTGCATTGCATGTTTAGAGACAATAATTAAGTTAAATATGAACAAATTGTTGGCAACAACAATGAAGGAAAACTGAGAGGGGGGGTGTGAATCAGTTTTCACCGAATTATCAAAATTAACCTCAAATGCAGATTTGATGAACTATAGTAACAACAAAGATAGGAAAATTGATAGCACAACACACAACACCAATATTTTAATGTGGAAAACCGGTTAAGGGAAAAAAACCACGATGGGAACCTACCCACAATAAGATGATACTCTACAGTAGTATGTGTAAATATCACAATGAGAAATGCACATGCATTCAGACTCACTTCCTAGAGCTCACTGTTGGCAATATGCAGGAATTGATATAGTGTTGTCATTGATGTCAACACTGTTCATGTTGGTTACTGACTTGTTCCTGTTGGACATGGTTTTGGCTAAGTTTATCAAGAGACTCTAATCTGGTATGATCAAATTGTTGGATTTAGTTTTGGATGGTTATTCAAGATGATTATATGTTTGTCATATTTAGTTGGTTCATGATTTGGTGCTCCTGAAGCTATTGTTTTTGTTCTGGTTTGCCAGTTAATATTCTTGGTACCGGTTGGTGATAGCGCTCGGTGATATTTGATGAAATGCTTAATTGGTTTTGGTCTAGCTTCTAGAAATGGTTCATAACATGTTGAAGGTGTTCTTGATTGTGTCCTAATTTTTTGGTGGCTTCACATTGGCTGCCGTGATGATTTGGTGATCCTATTTAGATCCAGTTGGTTATTCTGTGTTATTAACACTAAGGGTTTCTATGGGCTGCCAAAATGTGTTTCATTTCGTCTTAGCAGAATTTTTGATGGATATAATTATTTGGGAATTTGAATTAGGTCTATGCTATGTAATGTAAATCATAATATTGGTCTGGCGATATTGTGTGAAGTAATTTATGTAATTATGAGTTATGGGTTTAGGGTTTATCCAAACTTGTTTATCAAGGTTGATGATATGTATATATAGGTGATATGTTCATGTAATCTATATGGTATGGTTATGTCTGCATTATCAGAGAGTGGTTTATGTGAGAACAAGGTTATATCATTCAACAAAGGTTTGAGGAGAGTTTGGTATTGCATGGTAGACATTTGTGCTTAATCAGAACTGTATCAAGCATTAGGAGATGTTCTTTCCACAGTTCATTTCCCTAGGATTGTAGTTCGATGTTTATGTAAGTTAGTGAGACTTCCCTTTTGTGATGATAAGTGAGCTCTAGGTAGTTGGCCCGATTGCAAGTGCAATCCCCATTGTAATATTTCACATACTGCTACAAAAATATTATCTGACTATGGGTAGGGTTTCCCACCATGGTTTTTCCCTTAACCGGGTTTTCCACGTCAAAAATATTGGTGTTGTGTGTTATGTACTTTCATTCTTTATCTTTCACTGTGTTGTTTTCATTGTTCTCCGGTAGAAGGTTTATAATTTTCAATAATTGTTTAACTTGTGGAAAACTAATTCACCCCCCCTTCCTCTCAGTTTTCCTCTGGTTCATTCTAATAATTGGAATTAGAACTTGATAACAATTGGTATCAGAGCAAGGTCCTCTCTACAGAAGCTTAACCATTTGAGGAGATTCGATGGAATCAAGTTCTTCATTTAATCGTACTGGAATGAGAGTCTCAGATTTGATGGTATAAATTATAAATTATGGAAGGAACAATTGAAGATGCATCTGAGATGTCTTGGAGCTAAAGTTTGGGAGATAGTAGAAAAAAGATATACACCTCATGATCCTAATTCTGGAACTCCGACACCTCCTGATAAACAGAAGAGAGTTAATAATGATGTCAGAGAAAAAGAAGCATTGTTAAGTGCCTTATCTGATGAGAAGTTATTGAATGTCATAGAGCTGAAAAATGCTAAGCAAATCTGGTTGAAGCTTGAAACTCTATATGAAAGTGACCAAGCAGTGAAGATTGCAAAATTTGAAGATGGAAGAAGATGAGAAGATAAGTAAGTTCTTTCATGGATAAAGTGAATGAGATTGTCATGGGAATCAAATGTTGTGGTGAAACAATTAATGAGGCTGAGATTGTTTCAAATATTCTGAGAGTTCTACCTCCGACTTACAAGATGAAGGCTACTACAATAAGTGAACTTTGGACTATGTCAAATACTCTTATTACCAGAGATACATTACTTTGGAAATTGACTACTTTTGAACTTGAGGAACTTGGAGATCAAAATGCTACTAAAACAGAGATTGCATTTAAAGCATCTGCCTCTGGTAAGTAGAAGATAGATTGGAAGGAGTTATATGCTAAGGAGTTGGAAGACAATGAAAGAGAAGACAAGGAACTTGAAGAGTTGGAAGCCCTAATTTCTAGAAGAATCCCTAAAGGACCGATTGGAAGTAAGTATGAAGGAAAAGTTCCTTTTAAATTTTTTTCATGCAATAAGACTAGTCATTTTGCTTCTAGATATCCTGAAAGAGCTGCTAGGAATCATGAAAGATTTATGAGGAATTATAAACCTACATATAGAACGAATAATGACAAATCATGTTATTATGTTGGTGATGATGATTTTGCACTAATACATTTGGCCTAAAATTCCAACGGAGAAGGTATACTGTGAACAAATTTGATTTTTTTTTGAAAAATTGCCTGCATTCATCGGAATTCTGACGATAATTCAATATATGTTTTTGATGGAGAAGGAATTGGCAATGACATTTGTGTTTTTTTACAAAAAGTGCCCGCGTTCATCGAAATTCTGACAACAGTGGGCATTACTTAAAAAAAAAGAAGACCAAGACATTTCAAATAATTTTCATGGCCTCTTCCCATTCTCATGTTTCCGCCCCAACAATGTACTCCCACCCACCATGACCTAGATTGGCTCTTCGCATTTCCACCTTTGTCAAACCCCAGCAATAGAGGAGAGTTTGTGTCTGCATAATGCCACAACCGACCAGTTTTTTCTGGGTCATCTGGGCCTCGAAGCGGACCTATAGGGGAGAGAGGGACGGGGGCAGAGGCACAGGATGAGTAGAGGTGAGTTGAAGCAAATCCAATTAGCAAAGTTTAGTCATAAGAAAAGGCGATTCACTACCTAGCTATAGCAATCCTATCAACCGTTTAGATGTTGATGGTTCTATTGGGTGGATAACTGGATCAACCACATTTTAATATCAAACTCCATCCACTTCTGGCAGATCCGCTTGCCCCTTTGCCATTGGATATGGATACACTCGGTCCACATCTAAGGGATATGAGATTGACTCTGCATCTGGATCAACAACTAGAGAATCTGTTGAATAGAGATCATATCTATTCGAAATCAACATCGTATGAATCGACATCCTTTTTGGGAATTTTTTTTTTTGTCAAAAAATAGCTCATATGTTTTGTTTTATGCTCCCACATTTTGCAGACATATCTATCAAGGGAATTCACAACTACAACATCTCAAAATCTCCCCTAATGTTGAGATAGTGATGTTTCTGATTCTCCGTTGGTGTGGGCGCAGGTGTAAAGCTCTGTCAACATCCCCCAACCTATGTGAAAATGGGAGCTTTGAAATGGCACGCCGACTGTTTGACAGACTGCCTCACAGAAATTGGAAGTTTTTGAACAATGTATGAACATCTATCATAGGATAAATAATAGAGGAATTTTGTTACTCATCCAAAATAAAGCCATGTTAGAGTTATGATCTTCAATACTTTCTCTTAGACAAGAGATAAAATTAAAAAACCACATGATTGCTACAATAAATTTATTTTCTTATTAAAAATATAAATATTACATTAGATATATATTCCACATAAAGAAAATAAATGATGAAAATCATTTGTGTCTTAAATAATGAGATCAACAACTAAAAATGGGAAAATAATATCCTAATTACGACTCCCTAATTAGTAAAAGATACTATTTCCAATATTATACTAAGGATAAATATTCAAAAAGTATAATAATTACACTAATACATATATCACTCTCATGCCTTCCTTAATTTGATATAAGGTCCCTCTATCCAAATATGAAGTCTCAAGGGAGTTGTATGTGTCAATTATTCAAGCTTCTTCTAAATCTATTCCAACCTCTTCTTCCAACACATGTCTTGATGATGGTTGAGGATCTTTAAACTTTGAAAATATGAATTTAAATACCACATTTAATTATACACATGGATGCGACGGACATGATTTAGGATGTTTGCAATGAAGTGTTGAGGTTAATGAGAAATATACATTACATTTTTCTAAAGAAGATTTAGGTTTCTATCATCCTCCTTTGTTGACATCCCCTCCCCCATTGTCTAATATATCTATGAATTTTCCAACAACTTTTAATCACAACAAGAGATAATTTTATATGAGTTTCTTAAAGCCAACTTTATTACTCTCCCCTTGAAAAATTGAAGAAAAAACCATAAACAAAATTAGGACAATCCTTTTTTCAAGCATCATCAACTATTCCACTAATGAATGTCATGATTTGGAGATTAAAATTCAACAACTTATTGTAGTTCTAGTAACATTTAAATAATAGGTGATAATGAGTTATACACTCATCATGTCCCTTCTAAATAACATTTATAACCTACTATGTTTTTCATGTGCAATCATACTTGGGAGGCAACACAATAGCCTAGTTCTTCTTGTCTCTACATTGTGGAGCAAGAATAATAGTTGTCAATTGTTCCTCTTTTTTAAGGATCCACTTTACCTTTGTTGATTTTTATCTTTTATAACTTGATATCCTTTCTTGCATAGAATTGTCCTAAATCCAAATTCTCTCCTTGCTTGGATGTGTGTGTTCCTTGATTAGGACCTCTTTCATTATTTTGTAGGCAAATAAACAAAGACATCAACCTCTCCTCTCTACTTATACACAAAATGGCTAATTGAAACCACTTCATATACACAAAATGTCTCCTTGCACTGATCGAGCCTAAAAAATGTGACACCCTTGTTCAACAAGGGTTGATACTCTACAACACGATGCTTATCATTCATGAGCTCAAGGTGGTTGCTTTAATGCTCAATAAAAATATGATCAAAACTTTTTGTAGTTTCACCACCATCATAATATCATTTTGCTATTGTTAACATCATACATCCTCATGCTACGCTAGCAATTCATCGAGCTCTTCAATTTATTCACTCTTTATATGTTAGTGACTACCTTTAACTTCCGAACCTTCAAATAAATCATCATAATGACCCCTTCACTATCTTGTGTTGAATGAAAATCCTTCAACTAGACTACATTGTATAAGAATTTGGTGTGGATCTTTCATTCTTTCCTTGATTTGCCATTTTTTATTGTTCCACCCTACAATTTTGTATTTGAGGTATGTAAAATAGTTGCTCTATAGAGTTTTTTTATCTCTCTGCATTCTTTTGGTTGCCTTCATTTAAATTATGTTTAATGTTTCCATAATATCTCTTTTACAACTATCTCTTCCTTTCTTATAGCAATGAGGCATGTACAAGGATCTTTCTTCCTAGCTTGAAATGCATGTATGTTTATTAAGGGTATCTTCTTGGTGTTGAAGGTGCTTATTGGCCTTGATCGCTATCTACCTTAAGATATCAACCTAGAGGTATGTTGACATCTTAATGGGAGGGATATGAGCTCTCCTTTTTTCTCGTGTTAATTCATTTATGTTATATCCTCAAACTAGAAGTGTTGTGGTACATAGCACCCCCTAGGGCATGCTTATTATTTTTTTGAGATTCATTAATTGGAATAGCATGGATTAATGCTAGTGTGACCATTGTTGTTGTTTACACATTTGCAAGTGTTGGTTATTATTGTTGTTTGTGTTTTGTGTCACTACAACAACCATTTTGTAGTATAGTTTTTGGATTGCCTTACGAACAAATGGTTTTGTTTGTTAATCTTCTCTATCATGGATCACCTAGCATAACACAACTTGCTAGCCAATGAAATCCATGATGTAACATGAATCACCCAAAATTACACAACTTGTTAGCTAGTAGTATTCACATTTCTTCTCTTTTCTCTTATCATATGATTAATAGTAAGCATCTCCTTAGTAGACCTAGAAGTCATATCTCTTCTCCCATGATAGAGTGTTCAAGTAGAATTGTTGGGACTAGGAGGTGCGGACCGACTAGATCCTCCACCTGTCAGATGTAGACAAAATGAATGCTTTTTGGATTAGGATGGTACAGAGAATCTACTATCAAAAGGTTGTCAAATATTCTTGGGACTAGGAGGTGTGAAATGGCCTACTCTTATGCTTTTCATGCCATCAAAATTTGAGTTTGATTGTCATCATTTACTTTGCCAAATTCTTCACATTTAACTCCTGAATCAATTTCCTACGCACAAAATGACAAAAAAATAGGTTTGTTGATGGGGGCTTTCCTAGGTCAAACCTCAGGTTGTGAATTAACCTTGAAGTATAATGTTTTCCTTTTGAGGGAAAGGATAGATCTAATCTAAAAATGCTTAAAATTGAACATGATACCTTGATGAATATTTCTTGAATCCTCACACAAGGTTTTAGGATGTCATGCAGAATGGTGTGCTTTAACTTGAATTCTCCTTCAATGCTTGATTGCTTGTTCACTTGGAATTGAATTGATTTTATAATTAAGAGATCACTTGAATTGTAGGTAGACCCATTCAAATGACAGGGTAGGCCTCCTTTTATACCTAATATATGTCTTGAAAGCATTTTATCCTAATGGCATTAAATTAAAGTACTTTCTCTTCTATCTAGTATTGGTGGAGTAGAGGTTGCATTGCATCGACCTAGGATACATATTTCCATAGATACAACACAAGTTAAATGTATCCCAGGTCGATGCAAAGCAACCTCTGCTCCAGAGATCACCAGAAAATAGAGAAAGAACTTTAATTTAATGCCATCAGGATAAAAGGCTTTCAAGATAGATAAATGGTATGGAACTGAATCTATTTGGAATGCATTACCCAAACAATGCAATCGATCAGTCACCTTTGAAAAGAAAGTGGTATGATGAAATCTTTGGGCATGAAATAGATGAAATGCACTCCATACTACTACTGCACAATATTTTGGTTGATGATATTTTTAAAATAGTAAAGGAAGGTGTATGGAACTGGCCTACTCTTCTTCTTTTCATGCCATCAAAATTTGAGTTTGATTTTCATCATTTACTTTGCCAAATTCTTCACACGTAACTCCTGAATCAGTTTCCTACACATAAAATGATGAAAATAGGTTTGTTGATGGGGGCTTTCCTAAGTCAAATATGTTTGAATATACCTTTAAGTGTGCAATATGGAAGGTTTGTATTCTTAATCTCCTGCCCATTTCTTAATTTAAAAGATGATATCTTTATTAAATATCTCCTCTATTTTTGGAGGTAGACATCTTTAGGAAAAGATCTCTTCCTCCCTCTTTAAAATGATCCCTTTAGATCTAATCTAAAAATGCTTAAAATTGAACATGATACCTTGATGAATCTTTCTTTAATCCTCACACAAGGTTTTAGGATGTCATGTAGACTGTTGATCATTAATGTTGTGCTTTAACTTGAATTCTCCTTCAATGCTTGATGAATGCTTGATTTCTTGTTCACTTGGAATTGACTTGATTTTATAATTAAGAGATCACTTGAATTGTAGGTAGACCCCTTAAAATGACAGGGTAGGCCTCCTTCTATACCTAATATATGTCTTGAAAGCATTTTATCTCGATGGCATTAAATTAAAGTACTTTCTCTTCTATCTGGTATTGGTGGAGCAAAGGTTGCATTGCATTGACCTAGGATACATATTTCCGCAGATACAACACAAGTTAAATGTATCCCAGGTCGATGCAAAGCAACCTCTAATCTAGAGATCACCAGAAAATAGAGAAAGAACTTTAATTTAATGCCATCAGGATAAAAGGCTTTCAAGACAGATAAATGGTATGCAATTGTATCTATTTTGAATGCATTACTCAAACAACGTAATCAATCAATCGCCTTTGAAAAGAAAGTGGTATGATGAAATCTTAGGGCATAAAATAGATGAAATGCACTCCATACTACTGCTTCATAATATTTTTAAAATAGTAAAGGAAGGTGTATGGAACTGGCCTACTTTTCTGCTTTTCATTCCATCAAAATTTGAGTTTGATTGTCATCATTTACTTTGCCAAATTCTTCACACGTAACTCCTGAATCAATTTCCTACACACAAAATGACGAAAATAGGTTTGTTGATGGAGGCTTTCCTAGGTCAAATAAGTTTGAATATACCTTGAAGTGTGCAATATGGAAGATTTGTATTCTTAATCTCCTTCCCATTTTTAATTTAAAAGATTATATCTTTATTAAATATCTCCTCTATTTTTGGAGGTAGACATCTTTAGGAAAAGATCTCTTCCTCCCTCTTTAAATGGATCCCTTTAGATCTAATCTAAAAATGCTTAAAATTGAACATGATACCTTGATGAATTGTTGTTGAATCCTCACACAAGGTTTTAGGATGTCATGCAGACTGTTGATCATGAATGTTGTGCTTTAACTTTAATTTTCCTTCAATGCTTGATGAATGCTTGATTGCCTGTTCACTTGGAATTGAATTGATTTTATAATTAAGAGATCACTTGAATTGTAGGTAGACCCCTTCAAATGATAGGCTAGGCCTCCTTTTATACCTACTATATATCTTGAAAGCATTTTATCCCGATGGTATTAAATTAAAGTACTTTCTCTTCTATCTGGTATTGGTGGAGCAGAGGTTGCATTACATCGACCTAGGATACATATTTCCATAGATACAACACAAGTTAAATGTATCCCAGGTCGATGCAAAGCAACCTCTGCTCCATAGATCACCAGAAAATAGATAAAGAACATTAATTTAATGCCATCAGGATAAAAGGCTTTCAAGATAGATAAATGGTATGCAACTGTCTCAAGATTAGATGGACCTTAAGTGATTGTCTCCCTTGCATATGATTTATTTGGGTGATAAACTTCACCATTCTACTCACAAGAATTTTATTAAGTCTCAAATATAGGGGTCATAACTTATTAATGATGTAGTGAAAGTCCTTCATGAAGGACTTCTAAAAGTATTTTTGGATGAGTCTTTGTCAAGTGCAGAGAAAAAACAATTGATGCTTAATGGATTTAAGGAACATTCTTTCAAATTGGAAGCCAAAGTTTTGAAGGATGTAGAGAAGAAGGTGGAAGAGAAAAGACTAGAAGTTTTGGTTAGTAGATGTGCAAAAACACATATCCAACTACAAGAAAGCATAATTTTCTTTTTAGAAAAGTGTAAAGGATGTAGTGGCGGCATACATGTTTTAAAGGCAATGGCCTAAATATACTAAGGATATTAAGGGTCACATAGATATTATAGCATCACAAATTGTACAACTATCCAATACTATAGACATGAAGAATGATGCAGAAGGAAACGAAAGGCTTCAAATAGAAAACTTGTACATGCAACTAAATCCATTGACTAATCAGAAGAACAAAATTAAGAAATGATTCAATCATCTATGAGATATTGTAGACTTGCAACTCACCAGCTACTTAGTTTTTGCGAGTAAGAATTTTTTTTGTTTTGGTTATGGTTGTGGTGTTTGTAGGGAGATATTTACAAATTTATATCTATTTTCACTATTTAATGGTTTATGGGTTTGTAATGGTAATTTAATGTTCTTTCATATTTTTTTATAGATTCTTTATAATAAACTATTATAGTGATTTGTTCTATTAAGGATAATGTTGCGGGTCAGACGGCTTTGTCGTCAGTGCATGAAAGCATTGCATGAGTTCTACTTTTAAAAATTACATGAAACATTTTTAATTTATTTGATTCAGTGTTATTTGCAAAAAAGTTTATCAATGATGTTTCCTTTCTCCAAGAATTGGATCTAGGATCTTTCCGTCTGATAATATGTAACATCCAATGACTAAATCTTTTCTTTACAAATGCTTATTTTATTTAATTATCATCTGAGTGTGAATCATAATTTATATCTGTGCAGAAGTAGAAGATACAAGCTGAAGACTCGTGTGCAAGTAAATTTCATAAAAGAAAGCAAGCAGGAATTATCTTGAATGACATGGAAACAAGCTCATCAATTGCCTAGAAGAGAGCAATTGGAGAAAAGAAGAGGAAAGTGTTAAAGGGTGATAAATGCATAGAGAGTATGCAATACAAACAAACAATGTCTGGAGTGTGTGATGTGACGTCTCTAATTTATGTTCAGAGGGACTAACTGGTTTTGGAATTCCTGGGAAACCTATTGGACCACGCTTGGAGGAAATAAATGTGTTCATGCAAGGGCCACCTTTTTTCTATTATGAGAATGATGCTTTTGCATTAAAGGATATTTGGAAGACAATATCCAAAAATTTCTATTGTGTGGAACCAGAGTTGGCAAACTCAAAGTACTTTTCGGCTTCCAGAAGACCAAGAGGTTATGTACACAATCTCGCAATAGAAGGGCAATTTCAAGCATTACCTCTCCCCACCGTGACTATTTAGGAAGCACTTTCTCAGACAAAGGACTATTGGCCTCCATGGGATCAAAGAAAAAAATTGAATTGCTAGACTATAGATGATGTGGTAGTGTCCTTCATGAAGAACTCTGCACTATAATTGAAAATTCACGAGGGAAACTGCAAGATAGTGAATAGAAATACATTCTTGAAAAGTGGGAAGAATGGATCTTGGTTTGGGTGGGGCCATGTCAGGTGGCTCCTCTAGAGGTTGATGAGATAGAAATAATATTAGGATTTGAAAAAGATCACACTCATGGAACTTCGTGTGCGACTGATCGATTGCGCTATTTGGGTAATACATTCCAAATAGATACTCATGCATACATATAAATGGTATGCAACTATATCTATCTGGAATGCATTATCCAAACAACACAATCGATCAGTCTCACACGAAGTTCCACGAGTGTGATCTTTTTCAAATCCTAATATGATTTCTATTTCATCAACCTCTAGAGGAGCCACCTAACCTGGCCCCACCCAAACCAAGATCCATTCTTCCCACTTTTCAAGAATGTATTTCTATTCACTATCTTGCAGTTTCCCTCATGAATTTTCAATTATAGTGCAGAGTTCTTCACGAAGGACACCACCACATCGTCTAGAGTCTATGCTTCAATTTTTTTCTTTGATCCCATGGAGGCCAATAGTCCTTTGTCTAAGGAAGTGCTTCCTGAATAGTCATGGGGGGGAGAGGTAATGCTTGAAATTGCCCTTCTATCAGGAGATTGTGTACATAACCTCTTGATCTTCTGGAAGCTGAAAAGTACTTTGAGTCTGCCAACTCTGGTTCCACACTATAGAAATTTTTGGATATTGCCTTCCAAATATCCTTCAGTGCAAAAGCATCATTCTCATAATATAAAAAAGGTGGTCCTTGCATGAACGCATTGATTTCCTCCAATAGGTTTCCTAGGAACTCCAAAACCAGTTAGTCCCTACAGACATAAATTAGAGACGTCACATCACACACTCCAGACATTGTTTGTTTGTATTGCATACTCTCTATGTATTTATCACCCTTTAACACTTTCCTCTACTTTTTTCCAATTGCTCTCTTCTAGGCAGATGATGAGCTTGTTTCAATGTCATTCAAGATAATGTGGCCCAATAGGTTTCCTAGGAACTCCAAAACCAGTTAGTCCCTACAGACATAAATTAGAGACGTCACATCACACACTCCAGACATTGTTTGTTTGTATTGCATACTCTCTATGTATTTATCACCCTTTAACACTTTCCTCTACTTTTTTCCAATTGCTCTCTTCTAGGCAGATGATGAGCTTGTTTCAATGTCATTCAAGATAATGCTTGCTTGCTTTCTTTTACGAAATTTTCTTGTGCACGAGTCTTCAGCTTGTATCTTCTGCTTCCGCACAAATATAAATTATAATTCACACTCAGATGATAATTAAATAAAATAAGCATTTGTAAAAAAAAGATTTAGTCATTGGATGTTACATATTATCTGACGGAAAGATCCTAGACAATTCTTGGAGAAAAGAAACATCATTGATAATCTTTTTTTGCAAATAACACTAAATCAAATAAATAAAAAATATTTTATGCAATTTTCAAAAGTAGAACTCATTCAATGCTTTCATGCACCAACGACAAAGCCATTTGACCCACATCATCTAATACCGTCATAATTCTGACAACAACTAAAGAAACATCCAATAAGAATGTTGTATATCCGACACTACTTCCTTGTCGAATAGTCATCGAGGAGAAAACATAGCATCCATCGGAATTCTGACGGTATTCTGTTTAAATTTTGGGTCAGGGGAGAAAATATAGTCGTCGTCGGAAGAGTTCATAACATTGTCAGAATTCCAACGCAAATGGCATCATCGGAAAAACCGACGATGAGTTTTTGACAATTTAATTTGTCGGAAGTCCAACATGGTTTTGTCGGACTACCGACAATTGTCTGTCGGAAATTAGGCCCAAATGTACTAGTGTTGGTATTACTAATGATTCTGATGATGATGAACCTATAAGTGGATTCGGTAATGGAAGCTCAGGTAAAGATTGGATCTTTATTGCTATCAATAATGAATCTTCAAAACCTGTCAATGATACAACTCATACTGAGGAGAAAGCTCTAGTTGCTGAAATTGAAGAGAAAGATGAATGGATTAAAGACAACGGTTGATCACATCACATGACCAGTGATAAGAGGAAATTTATAACTCTGCAAGAATTTGATGGTGGACTAGTTAGATTTGGAGACAACAAGGCATGTAGGATCAAAGGAAAAGGAACAATATCCTTGGATGGTAAGACTAATACTGGTAATGTTTATTATGTTGAAGGTTTTAAGCATAATATTTTGTGTAGGTAAAATGGTAGATAGAGGATTTCATTTGCAATTCAAAGCTGGAAAATGCAAGATTATCCATAGATCTGAATTGGAAATTGCCTCTGGAACTCAGACCAAAGGAAATATATTTCATTTGAACTTCGGTGAGAAGGCCTTCTTGATTGTTCAGATTGATGAAATTTGTCTTTGGCATAAGAGGAAGTGTCACATGAATTTTGATTGCATAGTGAAGATCAGTTCAACCCAGGCTGTGAGAGATTTGCCCAAGAGTATCAAGCCTCATAATTTGGTATGTAGAGAATGTCAAATGGGTAAGCAAGTTAGAACTTCTTTCGGAAGCATACATGATAGATCTAATGGAATTCTTGATCTTATTCATATTGATCTATGTGGTCCAACAAGGACTAAAAGTTTTCAAGGTGATAGATACTTTATGTTTCTTATTGATGATTACTCTAGAATGATGTGGGTTGCATTTTTTAAAGAAAAATCAAAAGCTGTTGAGAAATTTAAAATATTCAAAGCTATGACAGAAACATGATTGAAGATAAAATGCTTAAGATTAGATCAAGGTGATGAATTTACATTCAGTGAGTTCAATAAATTTTGTGAGAAGCATGAAATCAGAAGGCAATTATCTGCACATAGAACTCCACAACAAAATGGAATAGTGAAAAGGAAGAATAAAACTATCTTAGATGTTGCAAGGACAATGATGATGGAAGCCAAATTGCCTAATATTTATTGGAGAGAATTTGTCAATACTGTAGTCTACACTTTCAATAGAGTAAATATAAAAGGTGGTACTGGTAAAACTCCTTATGAATTATGGTTCAGTCATACTCCTACTATCAAGTATTTCAGAATTTTTGGAATTAAATTCTATATTAGAAGAGATGATGAATTAGGTAAATTTGATCCTAGATGTGATGGAGGAATATATTTGGGTTATTCTACTAAGAGCAAAGCATATAGATGTTATAACAAAATATTGTATAGGATAATGGAAAGCATAAATTTCAAAGCGGATGAGCAAAGCAATAGTCAGATCAGATCATATGACTATGGACTGGAAGATGAAATTGTCATATTAGAACCAGTTGTGCAAGAATCAATTTAGAGCACTGATCCAGTTGCTCCAACAACATCAGAAAATTCCACAATGACTGCCGAAGAGCATAAAGAATCAAAAAGTCAAGATAATCCAAAGACTCCCAGGTATGTTAAGTTGAATCATTCTGAAGATCAGATCATTGGAGATAAGAGGAAAGGTGTGATGATAAGAAGAAGGGTAGCTACTGAAGAGATATGTTTAATTTCTCTAATTGAATCGGAATCATTTATTGAAGCATGTAAAGATGAGAATTAGATGAAAGGAATGGAAGAAGAATTGAATTAGATAGAAAAGAATAATACATGGGAATTGGTTATAGGCCTAAAGATAAAAATCTTATTGGAACTAAATGGGTTTTTAGGAACAAATTAAATGAGGAAGGCTAGGTTGTAAGAAATAAAGATAGATTGGTTTGCAAAGGTTACTCACATCAAGAAGGAATTGATTATGATGAAACTTATGCTTCAATTGCCAGAATTGAAGCGGTAAGACTATTTATTTCCCATGCTACACACAAGACCTATAAGTTATATTAGATGGATGTCAAATGTGCATTTTTGAATGGAGATCTTGAAGAAGAAGTCTACATTGAGTAACCTGATGGATTTCTTTATCAGAGGACAAGGACATGGTTTACAAATTGAAGAAAGCTTTATATGGATTGAAACAAGTCCCTAGAGCCTAGTATGCTAGATTAGATAAATATATTTCAAAGCTTAGATTTAGAAAAGGTAATGATGATAGTAACATATTATAAGATTGAGCATGATGATATACTGATCATTGAGGTCTTTGTTGATGATTGTTGATGACATGAAGAATGAATTTGAAATGTCTATGATTGGTGAGAAAGGTAATGATGATAGTAACATATTATAAGATTGAGCATGATGATATACTGATCATTGAGGTCTTTGTTGATGATTGTTGATGACATGAAGAATGAATTTGAAATGTCTATGATTGGTGAGATGAAATTTTTCTTAGGTTTGCAAATTACTTAGACTAATAAAGGTATTTTCATTTTTCAAACTAAATATGTGAAGGACTTGCTTAAGAAATTTGGACTTGAAGAATCAAAACCTGTTGGAACCCCTATGATAACCGATTACAAACTGTCAAAAGAAGATGAATCTCCTAGAGTGAATCCAAGTAGATACAAATCAATGATTGGTGGATTATTGTACTTAACTCAGACCAAATCGGATATAATGAATGTTGTTTGCATTGCTTCTAGATTTCAGTCAAATCCAAGAGAAAGTCATGATATTATTGTTAAAAGGATATTTAGATATTTGGCAGGAACAACAGATTATGGGTTATAGTATCCAGAGGATGATGATTTCAGATTATGTGCCTATATAGACTCTAATTGGGATGGAGATGGAGATGACTGGAAGAGCACTACAGGTGGTGCATTCTTTCTTGGGAATAAATTGGTCTCGTGGCTTAGCAAGAAACAATCATGCACTTCATTATCTACTGATGAAGCTGAATATGTAGTTGTTGCAACTAATTGCACTAAGATCTTATGGATGAAGCAAATGTTGAAGGATATAAGGGTAAGTTATGATGAGCCTATTGTTATTCACTATGATAATACAACTACTATTGATATGTCAAAGAATCTGGTATTTCATTCCAAATCAAAACACATTTCTATAAGGTATAATTTCTTGAAGGAAAAGGTTGAAGCAAAGGAAGTCAGATTGGTTTATGTACCCACTAAGGAACAAATTGTAGATATTCTAACTAAACCCTTGCCTAAAGACACTTTTGAATATCTCAAAGATCAGTTGGGGGTCACCACCCCTCCAAAAGAGACTTAGTGATGTAGGGATGCATCAATCCAGTGAGCTTATCAGAAATGTCTTCTGACCTGGGTTGACAGGATGATGTTATTGCTCAGGGGGAGTAGTCAGTTGTTTGGTCTGGAGGTATCAGCCCTTTGTCATTGATGTCAAAGGGGGAGAGGCGTTCATGTGAAAAATAGAAAAATCTTAGGGGGAGAGATATTGTATGGGGGAGAGATATTTCAGATTAGTTTCAGGAGATTGTTAGCATTTCTTGGCACTTGGATGTTTTTCACATTTAGTGTTACCATCAATGCCAAAGGGGGAGATTGTTGGCAATATGAAAGAATTGATTATGTGCTGTCATTGATGTCAACACTGTTACGGTTGGTTACTGACTTGTTCTAGTTGGACATGGTTTCGGTTAAGTTTATCAAGAGATTTTGATCCAGTATGATCAGATTGTTAGATTCGGTTTTGGATGGTTATTTAGGATGATTATATGCTTATCATATTCAGTTGGTTCATGATTTGGTGCTCCGAAAGATATCGTTTATGTTTTGGTTTGCTGGTTGATATTCTTGGTACCGGTTGGCAAAATTGATTGGTGATATTTGATGAAATGGTTAATTGGTTTTGGTCCGATTTCTAGAAATGGTTTATAATATGTTGAAGGTATCCTTGATTGTGTCCTAATTGTTTGGTGGCTTCACATTGGCTAGCATGATGATTTGGTGATCACATTTGGATCCAGTTGGCTATTCTATGTTATTAACACTGAGGGTTTCTACTGGTTGGCATAATGTGTTGCATGTTGGCAATTGACACTCATTGGATTCATATGTTTTCATTGATGGAAACAAGATTATATAGAAGGCATATACAAGTAGATACCGATATTTGGAGGCATACACTGGTAGATACTGACATTGGAGTAATCAGGGTCATCACTAGCACTAGCACTAACATCCAACATTTCAGTGAATCCGACATCAGTCTAGATCCAAAAAGTTTTATTTGTAAAATCATTTTATAATTATTGTATAGGGCCAACATTGAATATCTTTTGTATTATAAGGTGACATAATGCATATCGTTTGTAAAGGGTATATAAGTCAGTCTATTAGGTCATTTTGATATATGACAAGGTAGTAGAATAAGTGATACAAAGGATATGTATGTAGATAATTTGTATGCAAAAATTATATCATGCAATGATCAGTAGATGGTTTGTAAAGCATTCTTGGAGGAAAGGAGATACCGGTAAAAGGGTTCAGGGTTTATGAACCGGTACAAAACAGAGCTTTAACCAAAACTATTTTTGGCATTGCAGATGTATTTTGTGAGTTCACCATTACTGTTTTATCTCAGTAGAAGCTTGTAGTCAGTGAGACTCTTTTGTGTTGAGCAGTGTGCTCTAGGTAGTGTGCCTTCCTGCATGTGCAGGCCCCCATGCTATGTAATATCTTTCATATGGCCAATGAATTGATATTGTGGGTCACAAATCCCACCATGGTATTTCCTCTTTGAGGTTTTCCACATATAAAAATTTGTGTTATGGTGTTCATTCATGTGGCTGGTTTATTTACTTCATGTTATATGTTTCTTCATTTATCGGTTTATATGTGTATATTATAATAAGGTAAAATCTTATATTACCGGCAAAACACAGATGCACCCCCTCTCTCAGTGTTCTTGGATTCCAACAATTGGTATTAGAGCCTAGTACCTCAGAGGAAGTTTAACAGCTTGAGGAAGATCCTGAAATTAGAATCAGTGAGCATGGCTATGGAGAAGCAACTTGAGATGGCACTTCAGGATTATGATGCTGAAAGGATGAAGAACTTAAAGCTGCAAGATGAATTGAATTTTGCTAATGAATTCATTCTTGTTCTGCAAGAGAGGTTATCATTAGCTCAAGCTAAGAGGAAGGAACTTTTGCAAAACCAGGATGATGAAAAGAAAAATGCACTTAAGGAACAATGTCAAAAACTAAGTCAAGCTAACATGCTCATGAAGAATGAAATGCAAGACCTGACTATGAGGATGTCAAAAGATATTGAGGACATAAAGAAGAAGGAAGAAAATCTTGCTATATCTCTGAAGAACAAATTTGAAGAATGTGGCAAATTGGCTCATGAAAATAATCTATTGAGAATTGATTTGGTACAATCCTAGAATAATGAACAAGAGATAGAGAGACAAATAATGACTCTAAGAGATGATTCGACTACTGCAAGTGAGTATAAAGAAAAATTCAAGATTAGTGCTACATAGTTGGATGATTTATTGAAAAGACAAAGGCAGAGTGAAGATTCTAGAGGACTTGGATTTGTACAAGGCGAAAACTTCAGTACTGCAAATAAAGATCAGACAACCGGTATGCAGAACTCATCAAACTAGAGGAAACCAGTAAGGTAATCTAATGCTTTCAAATTCAATGGTAGATGCTTTGTTTGTAATAAATTTGGGCATATGGCTAAACAATGTAGAAATAAAGCAAATCAATACTACAATTCAGTTCCCGGTCAATGCACAAATTGCAAGAAATATGGTCACAAGTCAGAAGATTGTAGAATGAATGTTAAATGTCATGCATGTGGAAAGTTTGGACATTTGACTAATCAATGTAGGTCAAGGAATGACACCGGATATGTCAAAGCAATTCAAAAGAATAATGTTACATGTTATGCATGCAACAAAATATGTCATATTGCTAAGTACTGCAGAAGCAAGACTAAACTGGTTAGCAATGATAAAGTAAATGAGAAAGGAAAGTAGAACGTAGATGAAATACAACAAGATCACGCCAAGAGATGGGTTAGAAAGTCTAAAGAACCAAGTGGAGATGCAACTACACCGGTAACTGCACCATTAACTCCACCAGTAGAATAGAGCATTCCTGCACCGACAGGCAATTTCATTACAAATCTTGCATATTCCCTGAAGGAGATCTGGAAAGAGATTTGGAGAGTGGTATTGATCGTTGATGGAGGTTTATCCAGCATAAAACTTGAAATCAACATCCGATAGGACGCATCGCTAAGCATTTATGATAGTGATGAATTAGGGTTTACTCATTGATAAAAAGGGAAAATGGACTCATTTTCACTCACCCAGCACTCGAGCAAACCAAAGCGAAGAAAAGGCGAATCACATGTGATCAAGAGCAAGAAAAGGCATTCTAAAATATTTACAACAGTTATCTGAGAAGTAATTAAACCAACGATCGTTATCCAAGTATTTCTTCGAAATGGCATTTGGATCATCATCTTCTCCTACTTTCATTGCAAAATCCACTGTTGTTGAAATTAAGGATGGGCTTAGGCCTATTTTCAAGGAAGTTCCTCAAATTGAAATAAAGGAAGACTCTACTAGCGCATTTTCAAGGGTTCTCGATGGCGTAGTTTTTGTGGAAGATGTCAAGGCTTATATTCATTGCATCTTGGAGGATTTAGGCACTAAGGAAATCAAGGGAATGTATCAAGCTGTGATATGAGGCAACTCTGAAACAATCAAGCCAGAATATCAAATCATTGAAGACCTAGGGTTAACCGAAATCCTGTATATACTGGAATTCAAGGATGAAGTGATTAGATATGTTCTGAGCAGGGTCCATAATGAATTCATCCAGCTGGACTGGCCTCACATGATCACCAAAGAAGCAATTCAGGCATTCACCAACTTACCCAAAGTTGGACAGGAACCAGAGAAGAAGATCTCCAACACTGAGGTTGAAAATCTCATCGACGCAACCCATGATGGAAGGTCGATGATGGTCAGAACCATCAAAGATACAGATGTGAAATTTTCCAACATGATCATTGGCTACAAGGTACCACAATCAAGTTGATTGACCTCTATTGCCAGTTCCTGTATCCATGCTGCATATCAAATGATAAAGAATAATGGAAAGTATGATTTGTGTGAATGGTTAAGAAGTGAATTGATTTTAAATCTTGGCAAGATCAAAGGTGTTAAGAAAGGAACTTTCCGGTTTGGCAATCTTATTGTCTACTTGGTGTTATATTTCATGAATGAGCTGGCGAGTTTGGGAAAGAAACATTGGGCTCGTGACATACTGATAGGCATGCAGATCAAAGATGCAATCACCGATCTTGGCAACAACAGGGATGAGAAGCTTTGGGGCTACTTTAAAATTTTTCAAGAGAACATGAGACTGAGGGAGAGAATCTCCAAACACATTGTGGAGAAATACTCCACTGAAATATGCTTCATGGTAAAAATAGATGAGACACTCATGGAAGCGGTGGAACCTAGAATAATATGGGTTACTGAATTAGGTTATGAAGTTGATGACAACATCTTGGAGCTATATTGTAAAATGTTGATTGATGCTCATTTGGATGATAAGGCTAAACACTTTGGCACTGCAGAGGAGAAGGCTCTTGAGGTTAAAATTGGTTTCAACAAGAAAAAGAGGGAAAAGAAGATACAAAAAATTTATGCCTTCGTTCAGAATGTAATTCATGGGATAGATACAGAACTAGGTTTTGGATCTAAACTAGTAGATCAACCGGCAATGGCAACTACAACAACTATAGTGAAAAGTGCTCTTGAGGTAAAGAGGCCAACAACTTTCATATCTCCTATCACTTATGATTTTGATCTAGAGGATAATCAACCTCTTGCATTCAAAAGGGTACAAAGGAAGAAAGATGACAAGCCTCCGGTAGAAGAGAAGAAGGTGGAACCAAGGAGAAATCTAGTAAGAAAGGTGACAACAACATCCACACCTCCGACAAGGAAACCTACTCAGAAGAGGAAGCTTGTGCCATCCGCTCCAGCAACCCCCGACAAGAAAAAGAGTATGAGTGATGAAGAAATTGAATCTAGTAAGATGGCTTGTGTAGAGTTAATTGATGAGGTAACAAAAGATGGAATTTTGAAGAATGTGTCAAATTTATATGAAGATTTAGATGAAAATGAGCAAAATGAAATAGAAGAAGCAATTTTGTTACATTTAGACATATATAAGAAGGCTTTGTTAGATAATTTGAAGGAAAATCCTTTATCATTGTATAATAAGTTAGATGCAATCAGGAGGGACAGAGAGATTAAGGAAGTTGAACTTTTAGGCATGTGTGGTTCTATAACTAATGAGGAAATGAAAAGATGTATAGAATTTGCAAATAGAACAATCTTTAGTAACAAAACCTGACAAATAAGCTTAATGATGGGTAGAATCAATGAAATAATAAATGAGACTAGAGATTGTTGAGCTAAATTCTTCCAAAAGAATCCTGATTTCCTTACTTCTCAAGAAGAATTTGCTAAGGCAACAACTCCCACCATTCTGAACAAATCTAAAGGGAAAGGAATTTTGGGAAAGTTCAGATCAAATTTTGAGTGAACCAACAATTAAAACTAAAACTAATGAGAGTGTACAGACTAAACCAACAGACAACATTTGTACAGTCTGAGCAAGGTAATATAGGTATTGTACATGATACTGATAATACTGTGGATAATACTCCACCGGTAGTAACATATACTGCACCAAGTGGCGAAGCCACCTGTGCAAAAGAGGATGAGAAAAGAGTTACACCGGGTGGGGATAAGGAAAAGGAGACTGATAAGACACCCAGTACCATACCGACAGTTGATTCCCCAACAAAAATTTTGGAAATTGACACTTCTCAAGTTGACAAGAAATCAATCATAGGTATGAGTCCCATAGAGCTAATGATGATGGCTACTCAAAAGCTAACGAAGGAAGGATCTGCAGACAAAGGAATAATAGATCAGTAAATAACAGTTTTGCACAGATTGATTCCTGATTGTATGATTGGAAATGAAGCAAGCCCTTCTGACAAACGTAAAGTATTGATAGAGCACATATCTAAAAACTTTCAATCATTACAACAGATTTCCGACAGGAAAGCACTTGAAAGATTTACTTTAGCTAAGAAAGCTGCTTTTGACCAGATTATTGAGACAAAAAAGAGGAAGGTTTAAGAGAAACTTATACTTATTGAAAATTCTTTGAAATAGTGTACTAACATCTATAGGGTTTGTTGTAATATAGAGATTCTTACAACAAATGTAGATAAGAGGATAAAGGAGTTCCAAGAACAAATTGCTAATATTGCAAATTCTTTTGATGGACTAACTTCACTTACAACATCCATTGATGGACAAATTTTAACTTTGAAGAACCAAATTTTTTCTTTTGAAAAGGAAAGAGACAAAATTATTCAGAGAGAAAGGAGTCTCAGAGGTTTGGTGAGTCCAAGATTGGATTCACTTGGTGTACATAAAAAGGAATGCATGGATATGCTTGCAAATCCCACACTGATAGAAGTCACTAAGAAAGAAACACTAGCACATCTACTGAGTGGACTTGTATCCATATCTGGAACACTCAAAACCGACTGGGACACCTATATACAGTTGCTAGAGAAAGCTTACCTAGAAATATTGAAATTGGTCAAGCTCCGGTAAAGTAATCTGTAATTATTCTTTAAATTCTTTCACCGGTCTTTGGCATTGATGCCAAAGGGGGAGTGTATATTATGTGAAAAATATGTATATGTAAATAATCCTAGGGGGAGGATATCAGATAGAGAGTATATTGCAAACATAGTCAATCAGCTCAGGGGGAGCATGTTTCAGTTAAACCAACAGGGAATCCATTTTTCACATGAGTGTTGCCATCAATGCCAAAGGGGGAGATTGTTGGCAATTGACACTCATTAGATTCATATGTTGTCATTGATGGAAACAAGATTCTATAGAAGGCATATACTGACAGATATCGACATTTGGAGGCATACATTGACAGATACTGGCATTGGAGTAATCAGGGTCATCACCGGCACTAGCACCACAACGTTTCAGTGAAGCCGACATTAGTCAGGATCTAAAAATTTTTATTTTTAAAATCATTTTGTAATTATTGTATAGGGCCAACATTGAATATCTTTTGTATTGTAAGCCGACATAAGGCATATTGTTTGTAAAGGGTATATAAGTCAATCTATTAGGTCATTTTGATATATGACAAGGTAGTAGAATAAAGTGATACGAAGGATATGTATATAGATCATTTGTACGCGGAAGTTATATCATGCAATGATCAGTAGATGGTTTGTAAAGCATTCTTGGAGGAAAGGAGATATCGGTAGAAGGGTTCAGGGTTTATGAACTGGTAAAGAACAAAGCTTTAACCGGAACTCTTTTTGGCATTGCAGATGCATTTTGTGAGTTCACCATTACTATTTTATCTCAGCAGAAGCTTGTAGTCAGTGAGACTCTTTTGTGTTGAGAAGTGTTCTCTAGGAAGTGCGTCTTCTTGCATGTGTAGGCCACCATGCTATGTAATATCTTTCATATGGCTAGTGAATTGATATTGTGGGTCACAAATCCCATCGTGGTTTTTCCTCTTTGAGGTTTTCCAGGTATAAAATTTTGTGTGTTATGGTGTTCATTCATATGGCTAGTTTATTTACTTCATGTTATATGTTTCTTCATTTATCGGTTTATATGTGTATGTTATAATAAGGTAAAATCTTATGTTATCAGCAGAACACTGATTCACCCCCCCTCTCAATGTTCTTGGATTCCAACAAGCATTTGGTCTTAGAAGAATTTTCGGTGGATATAATTGTTTGGGAATTTGAATTCGGTCCATGCTATGTAATGTAAATCATAATATTGGTCTGGTGGTATCGTGTGATATAATTTATGTAATTATGAGTTATGGGTTTAGGATTTATCCGACCTTGTTTATCAAGGTTGATGATCTGTATATATAGGTGATATATTCATGTAATTTATATGGTATGGTTATGTCTACATTATCAGAGAGTGGTTTATGTGCGAACACAGTTATATCATTCAACAAAAGTTTGAGGAGAGTTTTCTATTGCAAGGCAGACATTTGTGCTTAACCGAAATTGTATCAAGCATTAGGAGATGTTATTTCCACAATTCATTTCCTCTAGATTGTAGTCCAATGTTTATGTAAGTCAGTGAGACATCCCTTTTGTGATGAGTAGTGAGCTCTAGGTGGTTGGCCTAATTGCAAGTGCAATCCCCATTGCAATATTTCACATACTGCTGTAGAAGTATTATCTGACTATGGGTAGGATTTCCCACTGTGGTTTTTCCCTTAACTGGGTTTTCCACATCAAAAATATTGGTGTTGTGTGTTATGTACTATCATGCTTTATCTTTCACCATTTTGTTTTCATTGTGCTCCGGTAGAAGGTTTATAATTTTCAATAATTGTTTAACTTGTGGAAAACTGATTCACCCACCCCCCCTCTCATTTTCCTTCGATTCATTCTAACAATTGGAATCAGAACTCTTTAACACTCACTTCTCAAGCTAAGATGACCCAGAAGGCTACAACCCTCAGGGAAGGTTCACTACCTTACAATAAGATTCGGACTACAATCTGGATTATATGAACTACAAGTATAACATCTCCTTATGCTTGATGACAGTTTTGATTAAGCACATTTGTCTGCTCCGCAACACTTCAATATCTGCTCAATCGCAATGACGAAGGATGTATTCACTTGTTCGCACCTTTACCATTCTCTGATAATGAAAACACTACCTCAACACTCAAATTACATGACTAAATCATCTATATATACCAATCATCAACCTTGGCAACAAGGTCGGCTAAACCCTCATCTCACAATTACCAAATTATATCACACGATACAAAGATCAACCATTGGACCAATATAATAATATACATGAAATAACATGGACCTAAACCAAATTTCCAAACATGCATCACCATTGGAAATCTCGCCAAGATCAACCGCAACATGCTACACTACCAAGAATATCACTGGATCAACAAAATCACCAAGAAGGTGCACAAGAATTAATGCGGACCACCAAAACAAATAAAAAATGATCAAAAAATACCAACAACTACGTTAAAACCATCCACAATAGTTGCACCAACACCACTTATCAAATCTTCATTGATCAACACCTGAAACTCAAGAACACTCAAACAATAGCAACTCAGACTAGAAAGATCTCTTGCAAAGCACCAAATCACAAACCATCTAAAATGTAGATACACATGAACATCCAAAACATTCTCCTAGAATTATAGCACAATATCTGATCACACTGGAATATACTGAAGGAAATACCAAACTCTGCAAAGTACTGATAAAAAAAATCAAACTACAAACCGAATCATATGCTATGATCAATTAAGCTTCCAAATCACTAAAACCAATACAGAAAGATATATTGATACTAGAAATACTTCATATACCGAACTATGATCCCAATAAACCAATCTGTAACCACCAGAGCAATAAATCATAGGAATATGTTGGCATCAACGACAACATCATATCCTAGCAGCAACATTGTCCAACAATATCCCCCTTTGGCATTGATGCCAGCATAAGGATGTGAAAAAAATTCAATGCAAAGAAAGAAAACATCTCCAACAAGCTCCCCCTAAGATCAGTCTTACCAACAAAAGATAAGATAGTTTTTCACATGCTTTCTCTCCCCTTTTGACATCAATGACAAAGGTTCTCAAAACAAAAAACCAAACTTACTCTCCCCCTTAGAATAAACAAATCATGATTACAACTAGCTCAATTGAACTACAAACAAGCTACTCCATCAGAGGAGCAGCAGAGGCTCATCAATCGGGATAAGAAGATAAGACTATGAAGTCCACCAGATTGATGCAACTCAATGCATCTAGTTCCCATCAGGAGGGGTAGATACCCCTAGCTTGTCTCTCAAATAAACAAATGTATATGTAGGCAAAGGCTTGGTGAAAATATTAGCAATCTGTTCCTATGTAGACACATACTCTAGCTTAACTTCCTCTTCACTGACTTTTTCTCTCAAGAAATGATACTTGATTGATACATGTTTAGTCTTTGAATGTTGCACCGGGTTCTTTGACATATTAATAGCACTAGAATTGTCACAATATATGATAGTAGGCTCATCATAGATAACTCTGATATCCTTCATCATTTGTTTCATCCAAACTACTTGTGTGCAATTACTAGTAGCAACAATGTACTCAACTTCAGTAGTAGATAGGGAAACTGAATCTTGTTTCTTACTTGCCCATGAAACCAATTTATTACCCAAAAAGAATGCACCATCGGAGGTACTCTTCCGATCATCAACATCACCAGCCCAATCAGAATCAGTGTAAGCATATAACATGAAATCATCATTCCTCGGATATCATTAAGCATAATCCATAGTTCTTTTTAGATATATGACTATCCTCTTTACAGTAGTGACATGACTCTCTTTCAGATCAACTTGATATCTAGAATCCATGCACACAACATGCATAATGTTAGGTCTAGTTTGAGTTAGGTATAGCAGTCCACTAACCATAGATCTGTGCAAGGTCTGATTAGCTTTCAGAGATTCATCATTCTTAGACAATTTGCAACCAGTCACCATAGGAGTTCCAACTGGTTTAGAATCTTCTAACCCAAACTTCTTCAACAATTCATTTACATATTTAGCTTGAGATATAAAAATACCTTTTCTAGTTTGGGAAATCTGTAATCCTAAGAAAAATTTCAATTCTCCTATCATAGACATCTCAAATTCTTTCTGCATATCACCGGAAAACTTCATACTTAAGTTATCATCTCCTCCAAAGATAATGTCATCAACAAAAACTTCAACAATCAAAATGTTATCATTCTCAATCTTGAGATATAGATTACTATCAGCGGTACCTTTATTAAATCCCAATTTCACTAAATACTTATCCAGTCTATCATACTAGGCTCTAGGGGCTTGTTTCAGTCCATAAAGAGCTTTCTTCAGTTTGCATACCATATCTCCATCATTTGATAATGAAAATCCATCAGGTTGCTCAATGTAGACTTCTTCCTCAAGATCACCATTCAGAAAGGTTGACTTGACATCCATCTGATATACCTTGAAATCCTTATAAGAAGCATATGCAAACAATACTCTAATAGATTCAAGTCTAGTTATTGGAGAAAAAGTCTCCTCATAATCAATTCCTTCTTTCTGTGAATATCCTTTGCGTACCAGTCTTGCTTTATTTCTCACAACTTCACCGAGTTCATTCAATTTGTTGTCGAATACCCATTTAGTACCAATTATATTCTTGTCTTTAGGTCTAGGCACACGTTCCCATGTGTTATTCTTCTCGATATGATTCAATTATTCTTCCATAGCTTTTATCCAATTTTCATCTTTATAAGCTTCAACAACATCTTTAGGTTCAATTTTAGAGTTCAAACATACCTCTTTAGAAGCTAGCCTTCTCCTAGTCATCACACCTTTATTTTTACCACCAATGATCTGATTTTCAGAATGATTCAATCTCACATACCTCAGAGTCTTCTAATTATTCGTATTTTCAGGTTCCTACATCTTTTCACCAGAAGCAACAACATTCGGAGTAACTGTCTCTACTGGATCAATCTGCTTCAATTCTTCTGTCTGAACTTGCGTTAAGACAACATTTTGATCATCATCATATCCGCATGCTCTGATTTCTTTTCCACGGTTTTCATCAACTTTCATATTTGCACTTTCCACTATCTTTCTTAGTCTCTTACTGTAGCACCGATAGACTTTTATCTTTGTTGAATATCCCAAGAAAATTCCTTCATCACTTCTTGCATCAAACTTTCTTATATCCTCATCTCTCTTGATATAATACTTGCTTCCATAGATTCTGAAATATCTCACAGTAGGAACATGACCAAACCATAGCTCATAAGGAGTCTTACCGGAATCACCTTTTATATGAACTTGGTTGAATTTGTAAACATCAATGCTAAATTAGCTTAGTCCTTGCAACATCCAAGATAGTCTTGTTCTTCCTTTCAACAACTCCATTTCGTTGTGGGGTTCTAGGAGTAGATAATTGTCTTCTAATTCCATGCTTCCCACAGAATGAGCCAAGCTCATAGGAACAAAATTCTCCTCCTCTATCTAATCTCACACATTTCATCTTTAGTCATGTCTCAGTCTCAACCTTTGCTTTGAATATCTTGAATTTGTACAATGCTTCCGATTTCTCCCTCAAAAAGGCAACCCACATCATCCTGGAATAATCATCAATTAGTAAAATGAAATATATGCCACCCTACACACTTCTTATTGCAATAGGTCCACATAGGTTAGTATGCACAAGATCTAGCAATCCATCAGATGTATACTGCTTACTCTTGAAAGAAATTCTTGTTTGCTTTCCCATTTGACATTCCTTACATACCAGATTAGCAGGCTTAACAATTTTAGGTAGATCTCTATTAGCTTGAGTAAAACTAATCTTAATCATTGAGTCAAAATTAACATGACACATTCCCCTATGCCATAACCAACTTTCATCAATCTGAGCAATCAAGCAACTTTTCTCACTAGAATTCAAATGAAAGATATTACCTTCATTCTTAGTTCCTGTTGCAATCTCTATACCAGAGGCATTTAGGATCTTGCATTTTCCATTCTTGAATTGCAAATCATAACCTTTGTCAACCATCTATCTAGAACTTATAACATTATGCTTCAAACCTTCAACATACAAGACATCATTAGTGTTATGCTTACCATCAAAGGAAACAGAACCTCTACCATGGATCACACATGCTTTGTCATCTCTGAATATTACTATTCAACCATCATACTTTTCCATACTCACATATTTGCTTTTATCACCGATCATATGATGTGAACAACCGTTGTCAATCACCCATTCATCTTTCTCTTCAACTTTAGCAGCTAAAACTTTCTCCTCAATAATGCAGCTTGTGGAATCAATAGGTACCGGTCCATCTTCTTTAATGGCAATAAACACTATTTCATCTCCTTCAAACTCTTCATCTGTAACACCTTCATCAGTAGCATAATAATAGTTCTTTTGATGTTTAAACTTTCAGTTGGGCTTGTAAGGCTTATCATACTTTTCATGCTTCTCATATCTATCATTCCTATCATGATTATCATATTTATCATGCCTATCATATTTAGACATTCTCTCTAGGCACCTAGAAGCAAAATGTCCTATCTTATTGCAAGAGAAACATTTTAGAGGCAATTTTCCATCATACATACCAGCTCCTTTAGGCAATCCTCGGGATATCAATGCTTCAAGCTCATCCAATTCTCTTTCTTGCTCTTTTATCTCTCTTCTCTCTCTCATATATGGATACTTTGCATTCTTCTGGATCAAACTTCTACTTTCTAGATATAGATGCTCTAAATGCTATTTCAGTTTTTCCATGTAATTCACCAAATTCACTCAGTTCAAATGTAGCAATCTTTCCAACTAACATATCTCTTGTCATAGTGGTCACACTCTGGATCTCATCAATAGTAGCTACCTTATGTTTGTAAGTAGGAGGTAATGATATCAACACCTTAGCAACAATTTCATCTTCTTCAAGGGTTCCACTAGCATATCTGATACCTAGGACAAGGTCATTCACCTTAGCCATGAAGGTTGATATGTTCTCATCTTCTCCCATCTTCAGCATCTCCTACTTCCCTTTCAAACTTTGCAACTTAGCAACTTTGACTTGTTTATCTCCTTCATACAAGGTCTCAAGATTCTCCCAGATCTCATGTGCAGTTTGAAGTCCCATCACATTGGTCATCTCAGAATCAGTCAAGGCACTTAGCAATGCTTCCTTAGCTCTAATATTATTTTTAGCATCCTTGATCTTAGCAATAGTAACCGGTCCATTCTGAGGAATAGAATAGGCATCCTTTGTAATCTTCCAGTAATCCTCTCCAAGACATTTCAAGTGCACCTCCTTCTGGTTCTTCCATAAAGCATAGTTAATTCCATCAAATATCAAACTCTCCTTCTTAAAGAAAACAACTCTAGTTGCCATCATGAATCTCCTCAAGCAGCTAGGCTTCTTTCAAAGGATCTAGATCTGATACCAATTGTTGGCAACAACAATGAAAGAAAACTGAGAGGGGGGTGAATTAGTTTTCACTGGATTATCAAACTTAACCTCAAATGCAAATATGATAAACTGTAGTAACAACAAAGATAATTAAATTGATAACACAACACAACACCAAGATTTTGATGTGGAAAACTTGGTTAAGGAAAAAAACCACGGTGGGAACCTACCCACAATAAGATGATACTCTATAGTAGTATTTGTAAATACCACAATGAGGAATGCACA
Source organism: Cryptomeria japonica (assembly GCF_030272615.1). Taxonomy (NCBI): domain Eukaryota; kingdom Viridiplantae; phylum Streptophyta; class Pinopsida; order Cupressales; family Cupressaceae; genus Cryptomeria; species Cryptomeria japonica. Next base: position 301,307,876 of record NC_081410.1, on the reverse strand, counting down.
TGCATTCAAACTCACTACGTAGAGCTCATTGCTCAAAATAAGATGACCCAGAAGGCTACAATCCTCAGGGAAGGTTCACTACCTTACAATAAGATTCAGACTAGAATCTGGATTACATGAACTACAAATATAGCATTTCCTTATGCCTGATGACAGTTATGGTTAAGCACATTTGTCTTCTCTACAACACTTCAATCTCTTGTCAATCACAATGCCAAAGCATGTATTCACTTGTTCACATCTTTACCATTCTTTGATAATGTAGACACTACCTTAACACTCAAATTACATGACTAAATCATCTATATATACTGATCATCAACCTTGTCAACAAGGTCAGCTAAACCCCCATCTCGCTATTACAAAATTATATCACACGATACAAAGATCAACCACTAGACCAATATAATCATATACATGACATAACATGGACCTAAACCAAATCTCCAAACACGCATCACCACTGGAAATCTCGCCAAGACAAACTGCAACTGCTAAACCACCAAGAATATGCATAACACAGAATATCACCATATCAACAAAATCACCAAGAACGCACACAAGAATCAATGTGGACCACCAAAACAAATAGAACACGATCAAGAAACACCAAGCACATTAGAACCATCTGCAATAGCTGCACCAACACCACTTATCAAATCTTCATCGATCAACACCTGAAACTGAAGAACACTCAAACAATAGCAACTCGGACTAGAAAGATAGCTTGCGGAGCACCAAATCATGAACCATATGACATGTAGATACACATGAACATCCAAAACATTCTCCAAAATTATAGCACAAGATCTAATCACACCAGAATATACCAGAGGAAATACTGAACTCTGCAAGGTATTGATCAGAAAAACCAAACTGCAAACTAGATCATACTATATGATCAATTAAGCTTCCAAATCACTGAAACTAATACAAAAAGATATAACGATACTCTCCATATACCAAACCATGATCCCAATAAACTAATCTGCAACCACAGGAATATGTTGGCACCAATGACAATAACATATCCTAGCAGCAGCATTGTCCAACACAAATGGAAAAGAGCATAGAGCTTTTGTTTCTTTTCAATCAATCAAGTATACTAAAATTTAATGTTTTTTTACTTTATTGTAATTGATTCATGGTATTTTGCTAGCCCATTAAGTGGAAAGATAATGAAGATTAAAAAATTGCATACATTATACTAGATCGAGAAATTGCATACATTATACTAGATCGAGGGAATGTGTTTATTTGCTTCCCCCAAAATATGGACTTCACTCCATGTTTGCACTTATTTTAGTGTATGTCGTCCTTAGACATGACTAAGACTTTTTTATCTTAATTTTTAGCCTAAAACCCCTTATACGCATGCTAAACCACTCAATATGGAATCATTCTATTGTTGAGACCCTATTCCTCTTTGTATAAAATTATGTCCCCAAGTAAAAGTATTGTATCAGACTTTTGACCAACTTATCAACAAGTGAATTTGAGCATTTCTAACTAAAAAACAATTTTAGTCAAATACAAGATCTAACTAGGTTCATTCAAGCTTAGTTAGATATATCCACAACTTTTCCAACTAAAATTATTCACTAAATGCATATGTAGCACCATTTTTAGGCCAATTTACCAAAATAGTGAAAGAATTCAAAAAAATTGATGTTTCAACATCCTACTCATATAAATAATAGTTTTTTTAATATAAAAATATCCATCTATAAATCTATAAGTGAAATTTTCAAAAAAAAAAATTTAATAGTTTAATTATTTTATTTTTTTAAAACCAAAAGTAGGTTATTAGCACCAAAATATAAGGTTGGTTATCATGACAAGAATATATATAAGGCGACATCCTTTAGAAACAATCATACTTTCAATACATGCACATTTTAATATTAATTTAAAAATTATATTTGTCAAAATTGGGATCATGCACTAAAATTTCACGTTATAAGTAGACTAGAAAAAAATTGAAGGAAAAAAAATTAACTATATAAAAAGCAAAATCCCATGTCACTTCATTTTTTAGCAAATAAATTATAGTGTTAATTTTATAGAAAATTATATTCAAATAATATTTTAATATTTCAAATAATATTTTAATATTTCAAAAATATAGACATTAGATACAATAAAAAATATTCATTTTATTAGTTGACATTATTTCAAATTCAAAACATGTCACTTTTTAGCAAAAGTTGCATAAAAAGTTGCATTGGTGTTGGTCATTTCCTTTATAAAAGTGTGACATAGTTTTGTACTTTAACCATGTTCACAAAATCTGGCTCTCAACTACTATGTATAAATAAAAACTGGGGAGACACACATGTTGCTCATTATGGCCCACATCATTTGGAAAGATCACTCATTTGCACATGGCAAGAGTTAGTGGAGCAAGGGAGTTTATAAAGGATCACCTACTTCCCAAGGAGGAGGAAAGGTATTAAATGTAGCAATGAGTTTTGTAATGAGAGTTATTGAGATGTTTAGTTAATTTCTCACTTCATGAGGAAGAAACATTCAGTGCCAGATTGAGATATTGGACCATGGTGGAAAGATGGTAGTGCAAGGGTTTATTCTTGCAAACCTTTGCAAAAGAATAATGGTGATGATCCTTTTGTGAGTATTTACAATCATAACATGCATTTTGCCAAGTTCTTGCCTAACATTATCTAGGAAGTGGTTACAATAAAGTGTCCATCTTAAAAGTTGGCTCAAGTTGTGCTGACTTGATGGCAACTAAGCAATCATTATTCTCTTGGACTCATTATATTGCTTGATCTTGTTGTTTTGCAATGAGTCCATGTGGGGGTAAATCCCTCAACTCTCAAAGTGTGACTCTAACCCAATCCTCTTTGATACTAAGAAGCATGAGCATAAAATGCTAAATGTGATAGGGACATATAGAACTGTAATAAGAGCCACCTTGTAACTTACTTGTGTTTGTATGATTGTTTTGTTTACATTGGTTTGCTTCTTTGTTATTTGACATATAAATTTGGAACTTGTAGCTCAAGTGTGCAAGGACCCAAGAATCATGTGTTGTTTTGCTTATATATTTTTGATGAGTTGAATGCTAATAAAATCAATGATTGCAAGTAATGCTAGAATACCAAAATAAGTAATAAGATGAATTCAAACTACCCAATGTATTATAGTCGACATACAACTAGCAATGAATAACAAACTAGAATGTATGCAAATAATGTTTTTGTTTCTTTTCAATTGTAAACAATTAGATAATATTGAAATAACTTAAGTTAAATGAAAGACTATTAATGACTCTTTATGTTTTTCTCTTTCTTTATAATGTAACTTTGCTAAATAAAATGAAAGAAGTGGCATGTTAGTTTTATATTAAATTGATAAACGAATGTTTTTTTATCAGGTAGAGAAAGGGCCCAATCTCTTACATTAATTAAATTTCATCGTAAAGAAAGACAAAAGGATAGTGTTTGATTCCATATCATAGTTGTTTGGTTCTCATATCAACCCTCGATTAACTGTTTGAAAAAAGTATTTTGTTTTGTTGAATGTTTTCAATAAATGTACATCATTGTAATGAAATGAAAGTGTGCAAATTGAATTAAATTCACAAGATAAGATATCTATTCTAAATTTTACTATAGTTCTAGAAATTATAGAAAAATGCTACAAATCTAAAGCAAAGTAGGAACAATCTATTATACTTTTTCTACAAAATTAATTTATTCTAAGTAATCACAAATGAAACAATAAATCCCAAACCTAGAATATGAATGACCTAGAATGTAAAGGATGTCTATTGTGACAATATTGTCCTCAACAAACCAACATAATGCTTCATCCTTCTCTCTTAGCTTTCAAAATACTCCTTGATGTGGAATGGAGAACATAAAACAAGGACTTGAAAAGAAAGAAATGAAACAATATGTGACTATAATCGTTGGTTGGAGGGCATGGAAACTTACAAGTAATAGATGGAAGAGCCCTAAGAGTGTAAGAAGTGTGTGATTGTAAAGGAACTCAATTCTAATGAATTTATTTGTAATCAGCCCTTAAGCTTGATGTATACCTATGTGTGTGGAGGATCAAAAACTAAGATTTTCCACAATAGAAACAACAAAAGACCTATGAAAAAGCTTGTTGGGGGCTTTATAACCCTAGATCCACAATAAGGGATGAGAACTAGAAGTATTCACATGTTGGGCATGGTCCAAGGTGAATTTAACTCAAGTTTAGAAGCCAAATTTAGCATAAAAATGGTGCTTGGAGAAAAATCATGTGTATTGGACTTCCATGTTAAATCGTCCATTTTACTAGTTATATAACACCAATGCAATTGACTAAATCACATGAGAGATTGGTGAATTGCAAAGACAATTCAACATGGAAAGGGCAATTTCATAATTGAAGTGACAAAATAGTGATTTTCAAAAGACAATTTAATATACAAGCATAACAAAAGGTTAGTGAACATGGAAAGAAGGCAAGAGAGGGTCCTATTGCCTAACTTGGAAATTCCATTAAGGTTAATTAAGCTAAGAGAAGGTTTTTTATGCCTCACAAGTCATGTGTTGGTTTGTTGGATAATCGTCAGACTACCATATATGCTTGTAGAATGTTAGGCACTTAGAGAAACATGCTATGTAGGGGTCTAATTGAGTCATGCTCCCAACCCTCACCCAATTTTTCTTCCCCTAGACTTTGAAAGGTTATTCTTAATCTCTAGCAATAAATTTCTAGATTATGCAAACACCATTGGTAAGCAAGGTTTTTGGCAAACAACTCTTAAAAGTTGCAAAGTCATGAAAGAAAAAGAAACTAGCACCTACACAAATCAATAACATCTAGTTGGACACTAGCATCTAAAGGAGGTCATTAACACCCTTGTCAAACACTAGTGCCTAGTGATGATCACCAACACTCGTGTTGGACATGAATGTACCTATGAGGTCAGTAGCATCTATAGATTTCTCTAAGATCCTTATACACCTCCAAAATCACCTCTAGTCAACTTACTAACCTTCTACAACCAATTCCAAGCCCTTCCAATTATTTCATGCACATTTTTATTTTTTCAATCTTTCTTTTTCTAGTTATATTCCAATTGCTAACTTGATTGTTTTAATTTGCATTACATAGACATAAAGTTGTTTAGTTTATTGTCATGTGAAAATGAAATTGTAGTAGTAAAAGTACACATTCTTAAATAACTTTCTACAATTGTAGCCTAATATTGTAAGTGTTACAAGGCTAGGAGTAACTAAGTACAATGTTGTGACAAAGGTTTGCAAGGAGCTATACCTTCTTAGAGACTAAGGAACCTTGGTTCTAGCATAGGAATTCTAGAGCCATATTTGTGAGCAGCATTTTTTGTGATTGAAGTACACGGCCACATAGGATGATATAGTGTTTTCTCAAAGATGTAATGGATTGGAATGTCCTTTGGCTTGTATTCTAGGTGTAAGTGGATAAACTTTAGAAAAGAAATTTGAAAGATATAAAATAAATGGATAAAATGACCCTATCAACATTTTATATTTAAATTTGTCATTAAAAAAAATGTATTAAAATTTTAAATATTTTACAATGTCAAAATATGAACATCACTAACAATTATGAAGACATCTTACAAATTAAATTTCGACTTTTAATTTAAGAAAATATATTAAAAAAAGCTATCAAGATGTAAAACATCTAACTCTGCCATATTTCATTAGAGGACTACAAATATGTGCAGACCTCCAATCCAACATTGGCAGTGTCTACTCAAAACTTTTTGATAGAGCCTTCCACCCATTATGGGTATGTGTTATTCTAGATCTATGTCAACCCATTTGAATGTTTCTATGTCAACCTTGTATTTGTTGTACTTTTAGAGCTTCATATTGCTTCCCTTAGTAGTTGCTTTTTTGGTCTTGGCTTTGATTTATTGATAGTGTTTGGGCCGATTGGAGCCTTTTGCTTTCCTTCATAAGTTCTGGTTATTGATCTTGAAGCATCGTTTGTTGATGTGAGAAGCTTTTGATCCATGTTTGGTGCAAGGAGATTACATGAATTAGTTGAAGCATAGGTCCTGAATTGATTTTGATCCATGTTTGGTGCAAGGAGATTACATGAATTAGTTGAAGCATAGGTCCTGAATTGATTTGGATCCATGTTTGGTGCAAGGAGATTACATCAATTAGTTGAAGCATAGGTCCTGACTTCTTTAGTTTTTAACTTTCAATGTCTTCCACTTCATTGTCTGATTTTGAGACCAAAAAGCATGGAAAGAATTGTTTTCATTTTGTGTGGTTCCCTCTTCATGTGCCATAGTTTCCCTTTGAATCTATATGGCACCTTTAGGATTTGTTTTCGATTTGTGGTGTTGCCTTTGTGATTGGACACGTGCAGCTCTTCGATAAGGCTATACGGTTGTGGCTAGGGCTCTGGACAGGTTGTAGCTTCTTTGTTCTTACAATTGATGTGCAAAGAAAACCCTTGCCAAATGACAAATCTTACATTGGATGAGGATATTCTCATAATCTACGGGGCTTCCGTTCAATCCTTCCCATATCTAAGATAATACAGTCAAGCAACAGTTATTAAAAATCAATCCATGTATAGCTTAAAATAGCAGCGTGCTTGGTAAATTCAAAGGTACTCTCCTGTTGGTCCTCCAATTCCCCCGAGGATAGATTCTTGCCAATACTCACTCAAAAACAAAGATAACTAGAACGATACTGGAACTATGCTCAGATAATCTTTTATGGGATTGAAGGTAAGGGGGAACTGATTTGTGAACAAACCCGACTTTTTAATAGACCAGGGACCTCCTTGAAAAACCATATCCTTTTTTTATTTGGGGGAAATATATGCATAAGTGTCCCTTGGACATCATGATAATATCTACAAATCTAGAGGGTTTTCAGTTTTCTTGCACCCAAATTCTTAGAATTTTGGGTTTTAGAGAAGTCTCTATAAAGCTGCAGATAAGAACCCTTTCCTTAAGCAGGTAGAGTCAATTTTCCATTTCATCCATGTAAATTTTACCTTGTGCAGAGTTTCCATCCTAAATAACAAACCTTTTTCTTTTTTGTGAGGAAAGAAAGCTTAATAGTCTTTCTATGGGCTTGATGCTGAAATTGCAGTAAATGTTCTGTATAAATCTGATTTGTTCCATGAGAGACTGCAAATGTGAAAGGAGGGCTTGGATTCAAAAGGTGGGCTTTCATGCCACAACCCTTGCATCCTCAGTCTCCCCACCTCTCCAAAGAGAAAAGAAAAAAGAGGGCAGATCATTGCGTCAATCAGCGCAATGTTGAGTTGGGGGATGATAATAGTTATTGGTGGGAAGAGATCACTAGTTTAGGGGTAAAGAGCATAAACCAATCTTGGAGGCAGCAGCGCATCTTCAATAAGTGCACAGGCACTCAAATGGACTTTAATGCTGGTAATCTCATACATCACATTAACATCTAGCTTGGCTACGACCTCCAAACCAACTTTGGTCTTTTATAGGACCACTCACCACAGTCCAATAGCTGGCAGGCCTGATTTTCCAACATAGTTATTAGAAATAAAACGAAGTCGATAAAGAATATAGTTCACACAGCAGAACAGGTCAGTAATGGCCAGTTTGTACATCTTGTAGATACTAAATTATCAGCTACAGATCATGAACCATAAGGCATGGCAAGAGGTTTGCAAGCCATAAACAGGGCATATCACACGGGATATATCAATTCTTCAAGGCCAGTTTGTACATCTTCTAGATACTAAATTATCAGCTACAGATCATGAACCATAAGGCATGGCAAGAGGTTTGCAAGCCACAAACAGGGCATATCACACCGGATATATCAATTCTTCAAACCCCAGACCCATTTCAGAATGGCATTCACCTTTCTCTTAAAATGGCTTCATCGAATGAGTTACAGCTGTTGAGAGCATGAGTAGAATGTGGTAATATGGATAACAATATTTCACAATGTTTGACCAACTGTTAGACAGTGTTTTGGATTGGTTCGCTTCCTAACAAACAAATACCACGACCAAAATTCTTAATGCATCATGAATTATGTCTAGCATTAGTACAAACTCCAACGTGCTTAAACCATTCAAGTTCAGCGACACTAAAGTTAAATTAAATGATTGTTAATGTGAAGCTCAGCTCCAAAACAGGAAAGCTATATCCACTAGCTTTGATAAGCTTAATATGAAAAACTAAACCTGAAAATTAACTGGAAAGAGGCATAGTAAACCTGCTGCATTCCACCAAAATGTAAATGGGTCAATGCAATAGCTGTTGGACAGTAAGGATAGATCTCGGAAACAGAATTTAGAGTACCTTATTGAAGAAAGTAACCAGAGAGAAAGAGGATGAAGAGAAACAAAAGGGACCCAAAAATCAAAGCACTTTTCTGCCCTCCTGTTAATGAGTTTCCTCCAAGGCCAAATTGTTGGTTCTGAGCGAAACCTGCAACCTCAATGCTTTTGCTATTGAAGTATGATTGGGCCGCCCCACATGTTGGGCACCTCCAATCCTCCGGGAGCTTAGAGAATTCTAAACCAGGGGCTATTGGATAAACTTGATCGCCCAAGGCTTGGTCATAAACATATCCACATGAACTGCATTCATATTTCCCAGTGTTAAGAACAGCAAATTTTTCTTCAAGTTCCGATCTGGGATTAGCAACAGCAGCTTCGGCTGAATACATTTCGCCGTCCGCCTCAACAGGTCCATTGGGCTTCACGTCAACAGATGAATTATCTTCTTTCCCAACATCAATAGACATGCAGAAAGAAACCCCTCTGTGCCCTTCAACCTTGAGGTTTTTATGTATTAAATGGCATAAGCTTTTGCTTTGGGTGCTTTTACTGACCGTGAGCTGCATTGCTCTGTTAAGAGGTAGTGCAGCAGAGGGATACGTAATCCGACAAAAGTTGACTGTAGAGGTGGCCATTGCGGTAACAGAATGGTTGCAATGACCCTGTAATAACGAGGAGTTTATTGTTAGATTGCCTAATTTGGACATTGAAGATCCAGAATGAGCAATTCAGACCCTACTCGTCCCTCGCTTCATCCCCGGAGAGAATCCGTGGTGGCATATGCTTTTCCCTCCGGATAAGACTACAAGGCTAGTTCGATTAATGACCTGTCATTAGTTATGAGTTTCTAGATTTGAAGGCACTTGCCATGATTAAATGAATGGCACAACAAAGAACAAAGTAAAGCCAAATCGAGCATTGACCACGCCAATTACTCTAGGTAATGAATAAAGGGACGAATGACTTTTAATGATATGCAAGAGACATACCATTAACACATTTTAAAGTTTTTTTTCTTAATATTGGTTTTTTATTATAAATTTTGATTAAGGAATTTATTGTTTTGTCAAGCTTTGTTTTTTTCAAATAGTTCATTTAGATTACACATTATATCATATAGTTTCAGTTGTGCAACTAAAATTTTAATCATTTTTCTTAATTGTAGCTCTCAATTAGACTTTATATCATGTTCCCACATAGGGTCGAACTCTTTGATATAGGTGTTTTTTTTGACCAATTGTTTTCTAAATGAAAGTTAAGGTAGTGGAACAACTTCCTACACTAATATTGAGAGGAGGGTTATGCAAAACTTTTCAGATCTTTATCAAAAATAACACAAGTAGCATCCATACCATAACACAATGATTTGTGGGGAAAACCTTTTTGGGAGAAAAACCCCACACTCCAAAAGTTGCCCAATATATTATTTAGAAATCAACATGATGTTACAATAAACTTGCAAAGCAAGGTTTTAACAGGAGTATCGCCAAGCAAAGATTTGGAGATACGCAATAGCTACAAGAGATACAATTTACGAAACCATCAAATGGTATTACAAAACCATGAACTACAACAATGTAAAAAGTGGCATCCAACTTATCTTCAATCCAAGATGCCCTATGATGTTTCAAAACACACCAACACACATAAATCTCTTTTGCAACTCATTTATTTGTCCAAAAAGGTCTCTAAGGCCTTTAAAATTGACTATGAAACTTTCAAAAATGAAAACTTTAATATCTTCAAATCTAGAAATGATCTTGCAACGAAAATTTACTAACATGCCTATTTAGTCAATTTGTGGCTTTGGGGAAATTTTTGGACCAATTTGTGCTCAAATGTAAACTTACTATAAATAATAACATTATCTAAATGCAAACTTGTGACACCATTTTCCTAACATTCTCCCACTTGTCGAACACCTTGCAAGAGTAAAGGGAGTATCTATACCATAATTTAATCATTAGGGGCCATGAGGCCCATAGACTTCGAACACCATAGGAACCTCTTTGTGCTTACAACCTTAGTTAAAGAATATGCAACATTCATTAAAGTTTCTACTTTAACCAACTCACCATGCCATCCTTGACCATAACTCTGACAAAATAATACTAAATATCAATTTGATTGGTCATTGCATGAAAAGTTAGGTTCTTAACTAGGTAGATTGAACTCAGACTATCACAACAAACTGTCACTCCACCTTTTTTTTATTTCAATATCTAAACATAGTCTCTTAAGCCAAATGGCTTCTTTACAAACATGAGTAGTTACCATATACTCAACCTCAGTAGGGGAAAAATCAACCATGGCCTATCACTTACTCATCCAACATATTGCACCACCAAATAAAGTAATCATATAAGTATTGGTGAATCTTCCTCTATCAACATTACTTCCCTAATCTAAATCCACATAACTATGAATATCAAGGGAAATTTCATCTTCTATATGTAGAACACAATAAGTCACTGAGAGGGGGGGTGAATCAGTGATTTCAAACAATTTCCAACTATGTAGGTGCAACTGGTAAAATAAGAAAAACACTAATCAAAAATCACACACAAGAATGCATCACACATAACACCGGTTGTACGAGGAAAACCCAATGTGAGAAAAACCTCGGTGAGAAAAGTTGTTGGAGTCTACTGCTCCAATCAAGCCTCACAATGAAAACAATTGTATTACAAAGATTAAGGGCACTAACCCAAGGAGTGCCAACCCCTGCTGATTTAGGGCACCAACCCAAGGAACACCAACCCCTACTTGTTTATGGGCACCAACCCTTGCACCGAGCTCCAACTCAGTGATCTACAATGAAATAAAAACTTATTACAATGACAACACCTTGTTACAAATGATTTTTGTAACACCTATTCAACTTCTCACTGTCAGTTACAACTCTTCTCTATTTCACTGGTTCTTCCACTACCGGTTATCAATTTACTTCCTCTGATCCCTTACCGGTCACCCTCTGCCTTTCTTATCTTCAACTAATTTTCTCTGATACTCACCCTTCTCTTCTTCACTCTCTATTGCTATCTTATTGAATCTTCCTTTTCTGGTTCACACAACTGTTATATTCTTTGCATCTTTCCAGTTGCTTTTGCCTTATCGGTTAAACCTCTGCTAAACCCTCTAACCAGTTCAACCTTTCCTTTCAGTTCTACTCCAACACTTGGACACTTTTGATATTTGATCTGATCACTCTTTTCTCTCTCAATCACTCTCTCCTCTCTGACATCTATCTCTTGTGCAACATCAATCGTTTTGATCTTTAGTCGACATATTTATACTTGAGTTTTCCCACCAGAATGACGTTTAAACAATTTTGCAGTTAGGGTTTCACTCCACCGGCCACGAGGCATATCGAATCCAATCAAATCTCATCTTCGAGATTGACTTGACCTGCAACCATTTAAGCTTCACTGCCAAATCCTTCCTTCAAATGCACATTTTCTATATTTGGCAAACACGACTCAACTTTTTGTCCATCATAATAAATGAAAGCAGTAGTTTTCTTCTGTAGATCAACTGGTTGATCAAAAATCTTGCATTGATCATGAAGACAAAGGATCAAATCTCTTCCCCTCAGTCTGCATCGAGCCGCATTTCTTTGTACACCTCTTGTGATTTCAACAGTCGACATTTAATGTCGATCTACTCTTCATCAACCTCGCCAAAATACACCTCACCGACTACTTGTACATTTGCCACCTGGAGTCCATGTGTCTTCTATGTCGGCATCCACCTCATCTTAGTCCACTTTGTCGGTTTAGAATCAATCACCGATCATGCATACAACTAGTGTATCCCTTACACTGTCAATTATCTTCCCCTACAAGTGATGCTTTACCCGGTTAACCTTCATACCCGCACTTTACTGTTCTTCTGATGGATCATATTGACCGGTCATCAATCTTTGGCATATGACTAGAGTGAATCATTATGCACATCTCCATTGGATGAGATCTCTTCACTTTTGCATCTCCTTGCATACTGGTAACATACCTACCGATTGACACTGCACCTGACTACATACCGGTAATGAGCATGATAGCATTCTGCAGTTTTTCAACTGTATAACATACATACCAGTCACTCTTCTTCGCATACCATACCGGTGGTCATGTTCTCCTCTGCTATCCTTTGCTTGCTTACCGGTAGATATTGCTGCTCATGTTTACCAGTAATATACCTTACCTACCTGCTTGCATACTGGTTGCCTATACTGATTGACATCAATGACAATACAATGCCAACACTATCAAATTACCATAATAGCACAAAACATACTCTAAAGTACCCTCTAAATATTTGGAGACTCTTTTAATTGCATCCTAATGAACTCTATCAAGATTAAACATATATCTAGAAATAATTCTCATTGCTTGAGCAATTTTTGGTCTAGTGCAAACTAAAGCGCACATCAAAATTTCAAAAGCACTCTAGTAAGGTGTTGGCATTTTGATGATTATGATGTGATTGTCATTGATGGACACACACTTGCTATGAGATCACTTTGAGAATGTATGAATTATGCTCAACCGGTAATTGTTCCAAACTGGTATCATGTTGTAGTCTTTAGACTACTGTTGTTATGCAGAAAGTGTTTACCGATCTCAAGTGGTATAAAGACCCAAGCAACATAGAGAGATCAATCAATTTAAGGATCTCAAGCGGAACGGAGCAGAGGAGCTAGAAGCGGTAGTTATCTTTTTCCCAGTCTTCAATTTTTGTCAATCGGTAATCCGTTGAACCGGTATTACTTTGAGTCACCAACTGGTAACCGGAAAGTTGGACAAACCGGTAATACTCTGTGATGAGTTACCAACTGGTATATTTTTGTGATGAGTTACCATCCACCGACACTTTGACGATGTTTTTGTGTCGTGTTATCAAATGTGTCTAGATACAATGAACCTAGGAACTTGTAATGAAATCCTATTGGACCGACATGAAATCAGATTCCTTTTAAGGACATCATGTCTAGGGTTTTGAAAGGGAGAGAGTAGGTGAGTATAGCTGTTAGGTTTTGTAATGGCTGTAAAACCTCTTGAATGAACGATCTTAACAAATAAGATCAAGTCAGTGAGCTGTAATAGAGTAAGGAGTTACTGAAGACTGAAGTAATGCTGAAATGCATTAGCTATGAGCTACAATGGATCTAATCAAGTAGACTGTGCCATTTGCTAGATCATTCACTTGTTGATTACTTACATCTTTAACAAGTTAGAAACCCTTAACCGGGTAGGCCCAAAAAAGCCTTTGTAAATCCTCTAACAAGGTGGTTCACATCTGTGGATCTGAAATCCTCTCATAAGGTAGTCTTTAATCGGACTTATCTCCTAACAGAGATTGAGATTCCTAACAGGATCTGTTTTGGTAAAGAACATTGTATGACCTTAACCGGTCCGGTTACTATTCTGCAGATAGTTACTTGTGAGTTTCATCTCACCGTGGTTTTTCCCATTTGGGTTTCCACATCAAAATCTTGTGTTATGGTGATTGTGCTTCTATGGGTGAATGCATTATTTGCTATTTGGTTTGCACGTGTGTTAACCGGTTTGTTTGCTAAACCATTTTACTGGTTTATTGCTAGACTATTAAAGTGGTTAAGTTCAGTATTTTTTGGTATACTATTTCACCCCCCCCCCTCTTAGTATTCATCAATTGGTATCAGAGCCAACCTTTCTATAAGTCTAACCACTTGGAAAGAGATATGGGGGAATACACTGTGAGGGAACTTACTCATCGGCTCACTCAGTCTGAGCAAGCCTATGATGAACTTATGGTCAAATATAAGGCCTCTCAGGCAAAAAGAAGAGAGCATGCTGAAAAACTGATGGAGCTAACTGAAAACAGTTCTTCTGATGAAGCGGACATGGAAGCCCTAATTCAAGAAATTGAAAAACTGAATGAGTCCAATGCCAACCTAAGAAGGGAACTTGAAGGCCTAACTATCAGAATGTGTCAAGAGCTTGAGAACCAAAGGAAAGCTGAAGATCTGGTAAAAGACAAAGATCATGAGATCTCCAAGTTGAAGCAAGAGATTAGTGCACTTACCGCTTGTCTTCACGGAAGCAAAATGGAAAAAGAAGAAGTGCAAGGTGAACTAAACATGGATATCTCTGAGAATGCAACCTTGAAGGAATCTAATGCTACCATTTCCAAAGAACTCACTGAGTCAAAGGAAATACTTGCCAAATTCAATAAGAGCTTTGTCAAGCTAGAGCAAAAGCTTGAATCAGCTAAACTGGTAAAGAATACCAATGGACTTGGTTTCTCTGAATATGAGGAAGGTGAGACCTCTGGAACAAAAAGTGGAGCATCAAAGAAACAACCGACATCAAAGGATAAAGGTAAGCAAAAGTTCAAACCTATTTGCTTTAACTGTCTCAAGGAAGGACACACTGCTAATGTATGTAGAAGTAAGGCTTACAATAATTTTTCTTATTTTCTAACGGTAAGCCTACATCCAATAGATTCAATGGTAATTGTTATGCATGCAACAAGTTTGGGCATAGAGCATTTGAATGTAGGTCTGTCATGCACAATACCGGAAGGTATCCTCAAAGGAATCAAGGAGTTTTTCCTGAACCCTCTGGGAATCAGAACCCAAACCCGTTTAATACCTATAGTCATCAGTCAGGCAGCGGTGGCTATCAAGCAGCAACCGGATGGAGAGCAATCTGTGTGATTTGTCATGGTCATGGTCACACTGCTACAACATGTAGAAGGAAGAATGGAAACATGAATAATGGACCTTGGAGAGCACCTAGAATGGTTTTCTATCACTGCAACAAACCGGGTCATATAGCAAGATTCTGCAGAGCAAGAAAGAGTATATCGGATGATATACCAATCACTCCGGAAGGAAAAATAAATTTTGAAATTGTTCGAGCAGATATGAAAAAAACCTAGAAGAAGAAGCTAGAAGAAGTGATTCAAGAAGAACTGATTTCTACACCCAGTGTGGAAGTCGCTAAACTGGCAAACTAAGCATTAGAAAAGCTTAGGGGGAGCAAATGGTGAAATATCTCGAACCCCCGCTTGACACTGGTAAAAGACCTTAACCGGTATGAGATACCTGTCAGATTGGGAGAAGACTGGAAATAGTATAAGGCAAAATTAGGGTTTATGCCCTAATAGTGGAGCATTTATTATGGTAGGTGGAGAATCTATTTAAAAGGAATTTTCAAATCATTTGTCACTATCATTTTTTAGAGAAAAGAAGTTTTCAAGTGCAGAGCAAAGAAAAGCGATTTACATTGCAATTCAAAGAATTTATCAAAATCCTGAAGAAGAATATGAAGCAAACATCTTTTGGAGAAGTGTAGAATGCAAACCGATATCTCAGCAACCGAAGGAGTGTGTTGCGAAGTTAAAATTACGAAGCCCTAAATTTTGATCTATGAAGGTATTTTCAAAATTCTCTATTTATCATGGCTTCAACATCACATGCTAGCTCTAGTGCACCTGTTGATTCTGTAGACTTCATTCAACGGAAGGCAAAATACAATGCCCTATGTCAAATACCCGTTGGTGTCATAGTGGAAGAAGGCATTTCAGATTTCATTGACTGCAAGATTGAAGACCTAGGATCTCTGATGATCCATTCCCAGTTGAGTCGGTTATGTGGAAAGGATAAGAAGATTAATCCGAAATTTTGCATTCTGGAAAAGAAGAAACTTCACAATGCAACCTATTTTCTTGAAGAATTTTTGGATGATCACATTCGAATTATTCTGAGCAGAGTACATAGTGATAAGATGTACTTAGAGCAGACTCATGATATCACACCAGAAGTGATTCATGTCGTCACCAGTTTCTGCAATGTCGGTGAAGTGCCAGCCCTAAGAAAGATTAGCAAGACAGAAATGACTAAGCTCACCGGTTCTATGAGCGATTCATGGGGAATGACTGTCAATTCCATCAAGGATGATCTGGTCAAATATGCATGTATGGTGATAGGATATCAGACGTTCCATGCCAGCAGAATCAACTCTATCTCTGCTGTAGTGGTAAATGCCACCTACAAGATGATCAAGGAAGATGCATCATTTGATCTGTGCACTGGTATGCAAAGACAACTTATGTTGAACCTCAAGTTGATCAAACAAGACAATGTCCTGAAATTTAAGTTTGGACAACTATTGGTTGGGTTGTTCTTCTACTTCCAAGGCTACTTTCTAGGAGTAGGTGATATTCAGTGGTCTGCTGACGAACCAGTGACAAAGCAAATCAAGGAAAGCCTACAAGCGGTTGGAACCGGCTATCTGAAAGTGTTGAACAAATACTTTAATGAGTTCAGAGGCAAAATGAATCATAGGGTAAGAATATCCGGTGATATAGTCAAAAAGTATGAGGAAGACATCTGCTTCACCATCAAAGTTGATGAGTGCATAATGGAGGTAGTTGAGCATAGATAGGAAGAAGTGGAACCAATCAAATATGAGGTAATGTATGACATGTTAGATGGGTATGCCTCTACCCTAATCGCCTCGCCCCTTGATCCAAAGGAAAAGAGAACCGACACCTATTTGGAAAGGAATACACCAGTTCAAGAACCCTCAGTGAAGAAGGGAAAGGTAGTGCCTTCAGCATCGACATCGGTTACCACAACAAGTCCCAAAGTGACCAAGCAGTCACCAGCAAGGAAGAAACCGGAAGCGGCACCCGCCAAAGTCTTTGAGAGGAAGCGGAAGACAAAAAACAATACACCAGACTTAGAGGACACTGTCTCTGAAGAACAGCCTAAGAGGACTAGGCAAACGAGGAAAAAGACAAAAAGTGAACCGACAACATCTGCACCAATAAATATTGATATTTCCTCTTACAAACCTTTGACACATTGTCAAAGAACAATTAAAAATATTAGAAGAAAAGTACTTGGTGATTTGAAAGAGTGCTTTGATGATTTTAATGATGATGAAAAGAAAGAAGTTGAACAGGAAGTTATCAATTATTTATATATTAATGACTGGTGGCCATCAAAAATTAAATCTGAGACGCTTGATTCTTTGTATAATTCTTTAGACAACAAGTGGCACATTGCCATAGAAAAGGAACAAGAAATAAGAGAGGAAGTATTTGCACAATACTTTCCTGATGTGCCTAAAACAGAACTATATGAAGTGGTGGAGAAATATTAGGGCCTCTTCTTCATGAGAAGAAGAAGACTCCTGTTATTGGAAGGAAAAGTTCTAGAAGTGGTCAAAGATACCCAGTTCCTTGCTCAATCAGATTTAAGACTACATGAAGTGGATGAAGCCAATAGGAAAGTAGAGCAAGATCTGGAAATCACTCAACTAGATGAAGTATACAACAGTGAAGGAGAACCGGTCACCACTCAAATAAAACCGATTGATGTTGATGCCTTAAACGGTGACAATGTTACTCCAGATGCACCAGTAGAAACAGAAGGTTAGGAGAAACAAGAAGAAGACAAGAGAAAACAGGCAGAGGAAGAAAAGGAGAAACAGGAGGAAGACAAGAGAAAACAGGTAGAGGAAGAGAAGAAGAAATAGGAGAAAGAAAAGACAAAACACGCAGAACAGGAAAAGAAGAAAGAGGATGAGAAGAAAAAGAAAGAGGAAGAAAAGATAAAAGAAGAGGAGAATAAGAAACAAGAGGATGAGAAGAAGAAGAAGGAAGCGATAAAGGAAGAGGAGAAGAGAAAGGAAGAGGAGAAGAAAAAGGATGAAGATGAAAAGAAGCAGAAAGAAGAGGAGAAAAAGAAGGCAGAAGAAGACAAGAAAAAAAAAGCCAAAGAGAAAGAAGAAGTGGCATAGAGCACTCAGATGGAGACTCCAAAGGCAACTGGTAGTCAAGCCAAATCAGCTGACATTACCAGTCCTATTGACCTCTAGTTTGCAAATGAATTGGAGCTACTGCAGAGCATTAAGCTTGCTCAAGATCGATTGGATGCTCTAAGGAGGAAAGAGGAGGAAGATGTTATCCAAAATGCGGTGGAAACACTCACCAATTTGATACCTAGTACAAACCTCCCAAATATCGATTCCTCACTTGCACAATTAAAGCTTCTATGTACAGTTGTGGAAAACCAGGTCCAAAGCCTGGAAGAAGTTGCAAAAACAAATGCCAAAAAGGAGCATGAAAAGGCTCTGAACATTGCCTTGGTCAAGAAGTTGAATGAGCTTCGGTCAGAACTTTAGAAGGCACAAAAGGAAATTAGAGATGCAATGGATGAGGGAAATCTACTACTCAACAAGATTTGTCAACCTCATTTATTCTGTGATGATGTGCTCACTCAGAAGGACAAACTGCAATCTGATATGCAGCCATTTATTAGCACCTTCAAGATGCCATATGATTCCTTCTCCACATATGGACAAACTGCTCACCGGTTTCAAATTCAGTCTGCAAGAATAGAGGCAGAGATAAGCAACCAGACACGTAATTTGTAGGAACTTCAACTGGTCCTATTGCCAAGACTGCAAATTCTCTAGAAATGCTACCTCAATGTAGATGCCCTAACGGTTACTCAAGAGATGAGTACCATGGATGCCATGGAGGAGCAGGTTTATCAGACGCAAACAGAGAATGAGGTTGCTACCTCATTTCTTGAATCATGGTATTTATCCATGAAGACATTTATGTAGGATTTTAAATCTATTTTTGACAAGTTTCACTCTTTATTGTCATAAACATTTTAAATCAGTTTTTAATGCTAATGGAACAAGGGTTTTTCAACTGTACTTTGTCATTGTTGGCAAAGGGGGATTAGTATTTTGTATTTAAAATTTTGATGCATGATTTTCATACTTTCATGTTTATCTCAATAAGGGAGTAGTATACATTGTATTTTCTACAAAAGGATAGTGTATATGCTTAGGGGGAGTAATTTTACTTATGGCATAATTTTGTTGTAAAACACTTAGATGTCAAAATTTTTCCTAAGTGTTGCCATCAATGCCAAAGGGGGAGATTGTTGGCATTTTGATGATTATGTTGTGATTGTCATTGATGGACACACACTTGCTATGAGATCACTTTGAGAATGTATGAATTATGCTCAACTGGTAATTGTTCCAAACTAGTATCATGTTGTAGTCTTTAGACTACTGTTGTTATGCAGAAAGTGTTTACTGATCTCAAGCGGTATAAAGATCCAAGCAGCATAGAGAGATCAAGAGGTTTAAGGATCTCAAGCAGAGCAGAGAAAAGGAGCTAGAAGTGGCAGTTATCTTTTTCCTAGTCTTCAATTTTTGTCAACTGGTAATCCATTGAACCGGTATTACTCTGAGTCACCAACCCGTAACCGGAAAGTTGGACAAATCAATAATACTCTGTGATGAGTTACCAACCGATATATTTTGTGATGAGTTACCATCCACTAACACTTTGACAGTGTTTTTGTGTCATGTTATCAAATGTGTCTAGATACAATGAACCTAGGAACTTGTAATGAAATCCTATTGGACCGACATGAAATCAGATTCCTTTTAAGGACATCATGTCTAGGGTTTTGAAAGGGAGAGAGTAGGTGAGTATAGCTGTTAGGTTTTGTAGTGGTTGTAAAACCTCTTGAATGAGCGATCTTAACAGAGAAGATCAAGTATGTGAGTTGTAACAGAGTAAGGAGTTACTAAAGACTGAAGTAATGCTGAAATGCATTAGCTATGAGCTAAAATGGATCTAATCAAGCAGACTGTGCCATTTGCTAGATCAGTCACTTGTTGATTACTCACATCTTTAACAAGTTAGAAATCCTTAACCGGGTAGGCCCAAAAAAGCCTTTGTAAATCCTTTAACAAGGTGGTTCACATCCGTGGATCTGAAATCTTCTCACAAGGTAGTCTTTAATCAGACTTATCTCCTAATAGAGATTGAGATTCCTAACAGGATCTATTCTGGTAAAGAACATTGTATGACCTTAACCGGTCTGGTTACTATTCTGCAGATAGTTACTTGTGAGTTTCATCTCACTGTGGTTTTTCCCATTTGGGTTTCCATGTCAAAATCTCTTGTGTTATGCTGATTGTGCTTCAGTGGGTGAATGCATTATTTGCTATTTGGTTTGCATGTGTGTTAACCAGTTTGTTTGCTAAATTGTTTTACTAGTTTACTGCTAGACTATTAAAGTGGTTAAGTTCAGTATTTTTTGGTATACTAATTCACCCCCCGCCTCTTAGTATTCATCATAAGGTACTTTGATCATATCTTGTATCTCTAATGGGGATGTAGGACAATTTGAATGAGATAACTTCATTCCAACTGTAAAAGGAACACATAATGGTCTACAATCGTGCATGTTGAACCTTTGTAAAATTGAATTCACATTCTTACTCTAGCTTAGCATAGCTTTTTGTTCACTTTATCTCTTCTAATTTTCATCCCAAGAATATGTTTAGTCGCACCAAGATCTTTCATTTCAAATTTATTTACAAGATATGACTAGTTTTGAAATCATTCATTTCACTTTACCAATGAATATATATCATCGACATATACAATGTATAAGAAATGATCATCATCAGGTTTATTTTTAACACAGTGATCTAATTTAGAATGCTAAAAACTTAAATTCAACACATATGTATCAATATTTTGGTGTATCAACTTTTTGGTACCATATCTTAGGACTCTATTTGAGGCTATACAAAGATTTCTTCAATTTATAAACCAAATTAATTTTACCTTTTACCACATAGTGCTTTGGTTGTGTCATATAAATATCCTCCACATGACCATGAATGAAAGTAGCATTCACATCTGTTCTCTCAACCTTTGAATCATAAGAAACAATTATAGAATTCAAAAATCTAATGGATGTCATTTTTGCAACCAGAGAAAATATCTCACCATAATCAACAACCTTCAACTTGAGAGTAGACTTTCGCAGCATACCTCACTTTATGATTTTCAATGCCTCCATCTGAACCAATATTTTTTTTGAACACTCATTTGCAACCAATAGGTTTTCATCCTTCAAGAAATGGTACAAGATACTATATGTCATTCTTTTTCAAAGCTATCATTTCTTCATCCATAGAATTTTTCCACTATTTTGTTGTTAGCAAGAGACATTGCATTGATGTTTAGATGTTCTCATTGATGGCAAATTGAGTTCGATATCCAATTCGTAGTTCATGATTCATTCATACAGAAAGATTGATTGAGGATATCCAGCAAAGTGTATAGTATTTTGGTTGGTGGTTCATTTGTGTTGAGTATGTTGGCATGATTGGCATAACTGATGCATATGAAGAATCATTACTGAACCAGTAAAGGGTGATGAAATTATGATGAAGAGATTGAGATTGCATGATTGGATGAATTTGATTAGTTATTTGTGTTGTCATTGATTGCAACTAATATTTACTATGTTGTATTTTGTCATCTTAGTCTTTTTGGTCTACTAGAAAGAGCTTACCGGTAAAGAAACGGGAAACTAGGTATTAGGACGTTAACTGGTAAACGAGGAAATTTTTTGATTAGATCTGGCGATTGGTGATGATTGAAGTATTGCGGTTTGGAATGTGAGTTTGTATCATTGTAATATATATTTGACCAAAACCGCATCCTGCTTTGGTTATTAGAAGTCATGTTTATAATTTCTGTTGTATTTTTGCTAGGGTTTAAGAAGGGTTTAAGGACTAGTAAAGAATTCTCTTAACCAATGATGATTTTTGGTTTGGCGGTGATCTATATCAAGTTCAAATGTTGGAGGTGTCGTGGCACAACCCACGTAGATGGATGAATTGCCATTTTGGCGCATTTGAAGATTGAATTTTTTGGGAAACAACGAAGCATGTAGAAGAGTGTTCTAAGGGTCTGACTTTGTATCAGATTGATTTACTGTGATGCGTTGACGATCACTCAATGATTGATATTGTCTTGTAAAATATTGTAATGATCTGAGATGATCTGTATTGTAAATTTTTTATGTATCTAGGGTTTAGTAACCAACCTAGTTGTAAAGGTTATTTATGTTGGTTTAGTTCTTGTTTGTTGTGTCGGTGGTTTTGAGAAGAGTGTGAATCCAAACTAGAGTATGAGAGATCTACCAGAGTGTAGAAGATTTGGAGTAGAATTGGATCTGATCAAGCAAGCAGTTAAGTGCTATACCCAAATCATTCACTGTTATTCCCTAACAATTGTAGCAGTCAAAATCCCTCAATCAAGTAGGTCCTAACATGCCTTACATTGTAAATCCCCTAATAGGTTGGCTCAACATCTAAGTTCTAAATCCTCTCGCAAGGTTGATCCTAACAAGTTAAAGCTCCTAATAGGGCTCATCATCTAAATCCCTTAACCAGGTGATTCTTAACAGGGCATCTTTGTAATCTCCTAACCGAGCTAGGCTCTTAATAGGGTGCATTCCGAAAGAGTGCACAATTTTTGTGGGTACCAATTCCCACTGTGGTTTTTCCCTATTTGAGTTTCCACGTGAAAATCATGGTGTTCATATAGTGAATGTTTTTATGTGATGTTATATTTTATTTTCAGTTAATGCATGAAAAAAGAATACTTAATGTGCAGACTTGATAAATCAGATTAGCAGATGATTATCAATAGATACCGGTACTGGTAAATGGTTTTGTTGTTGGTTATTATTTAATTTGGTGAGATTTTTATAAGGTTGAGTTTCAGATTTGAATTTGTTGTTAATATTGATTCACCCCCTCTCAATATTAACCAGATCCTCTAAGATTAACAATTGGTATCAAAGCATTGGTCCTCTATGTGCAAAAAGCTTAACAACTTGAGGGAAAGATCTTGAAGAAAGATGATGAAGGAGGGTCCCAAGTTTACCAAGGACAACTATCGGATATGGAAAGACCAGATGAAGATATACATCAAAGGATTGGGTGCTCAGTATTGGAATCATGTGGTAAACAAGTTTGTTGCTCCTACTACTAGCCCCTTGACATCGGATGAGCTTAAAGAACAACAAGAAAACATTCAAGCATTGGAAGAAATTGTAAGTACTTTAGCTGATTCTGATTATATAGATGTTTATGGATTAGAAACTGCATTTGAGGTATGGGAGAAATTAGACTTGATTTATGGAGGAGATGAACATGTACAAAGAGCAAAAGAAGAAAGTTTAAGAGGCAAATTTGATGACATGAAAATGGTTGATGGTGAGAACATTGCACAGTATGGTCAAAGGATTAAAGAAGTTGTAGGTGGTATTAAGAGTGTTGGAGGTAAGATTGATGATGATGTTGTTGTTAGTAAAATTTTTAGAACTCTCCTAACACAATATGCTATTAGAGTTTTTTGCAATTCAAGAACTGAGATCTATTTCTAAAGATAAAGTCACCGTTGATTCTCTTATTGGAAAGTTGACTGCATTTGAGTTAAACAAATTTGATAATAGTGTTTCAAAACCATCTGAATCTACTTTTAAAGCTTTTGTAACCGATACATCTATGAGGAAAGGAAAATATATTTTTCATAATCATGACTATAGGTCTAGTCATGGCAGTAGCAGAGAATAGGATGATAATGGAGATGGTCTGATGGAGTTTGAGGCATTATTAGCTAGGAGATTACCGAGAGGCACTGGTAAGTATAAAGGTAAATTACCCTTGAAGTGTTTCTCTTGCAATAAAATTGGGCACATAGCTGCTAACTGTTCTAACACTAATAAGAAAGAGAAGTTTAACAAATTCAAAGGAAAAATAAAGAAACAATGCTATGTTGCAGTTGATGAAGGAGTAACTGATGAAGAATCAGAAGAAGATGACAATGAAGAGATAGTGTTTGGTGTTGTGAAGGAAGATCTGACTAATGAAAAGGCATTGATGTCTCACATGGATAGTAGTGATGAAGGGATAATAGATAGTGGTTGCTCACACCACATGAATGGTGATAGAAACAAGTTCTTATCCCTTGAAGAATTTGATGGAGGTGTAGTAAGGTTTGGTAACAACTCACCCTGCATGGTTAAAGGTAAAGGATCTATCTAACTAAATGGAAAAAGTAATGCAGATGATGTCTTTTGGGTTGATGGATTAAAACATAACCTTTTGAGTGTTGGTCAATTAAATGATAAGGGATATCTTCTAGAATTTAAAATTGGAGTGTATAGGATTCCTGGAAGTAATGGAGAATTGATTGCTATTGGAAAGCATCCAAGAGGTAATCTTTTTCATCTGAATATTAATGTGAATAGTTGTTTGGTGGCAAAGATTGAAGACAACTGGTTATGGCACAAGAGGTTTTGTCATGTGTGAATTTTGACAATTTCATAAAGGTTAGTAAATCAAGTATTGTGAGAGGTTTTCCCCAGCTTGTTAAACCGAATAATGTGTTATGTAAGGACTGACAGATGGGTAAGATGACTTTTGAATCTTTAAGAGTAAGTCTTTCTCTTCAGTAAATATTCTAGATTTAGTTCATATTGATCTTTGTGGTCCTCTGAGGACTAAGAGCTATTATGGTGATAGATATTTCATGATTTTCACCGATGATTTTTCCAAGATGATGTGGGTAACTTTTCTAAGAGAAAAGTCTAAGGCATTTAGTAAATTCAAAGTATTCAAAGCTTTAGTTGAGAAAGAAATTGGGAAGAATTTGAAATGTTTGAGATCTGACTAGGGAGGAGAATTTACTTTTGAAGAAGAGGCAGATGTCAGCTCCTAGAACTCCACAACATAATGAGATAGCAAAGATAATGAATAGAACAATTGTTGAAGCTGCTAGAACCATGTTGACTCAAGGTGAAGTACCGAAAATGTTTTGGAGAGAAGCAGTTAGCACTTTTGTTTACACTTTGAACCAGGTACTTGTCAAGAGAGGTAACAACAAAATACCTTATGAATTATGGTATGACAAGACTCCTAATGTAAGTTAATTTAAAAATTTTGGGAGTAAATGTTTCATTAAATGTGATTATTTCACTAGAAAGTTTGATGCAAAGTGTGATGAAGGTATTTTTCTTGGTTAGTCTGCAAAGAGTAAGGCTTTCAAATGTTATAACAAGAGAACAAAAAGGATCATTGAGAGTGAAAATGTGAAGGTAGATGAACTCTTTGAGAAATCCAATGAGACCAGCAAATCCGATCCTGAGAAAGATGAAGAAAAACTTGTGTTTATTGAACTGGAAGTGCAAAAGAATGATGGGAAGGAAGATGCAAAAATAGGTGCTCAACCAGTAAATGAAGAAAGTGATGAAGAATATGAAGAACATGAAGCAAAAGGAACAACACCGGAACTGGTAATACCAAGATATGTCAGTCTGAGTCATTCAGAAGACCAAATTATTGGAGATAAAAATGCTGGTGTACAAACAAGAAGGAAAATCAGAGAAAACTCCTGTTTGATTTCAACTATTGAGCCTAAATTAGTAAGAGAGGCATCGAAGGATGATGATTGGATTAATGCTATGAATGAGGAATTGGATCAGATAGAGAAGAAAAAGACATGGACACTTGTTCCCAGACCAGAAGACAAGAATGTGATTGGCACTAAATGGGTCTTTAGAAACAAGTTGAATGAAGAAGGTAAGGTTGTGAGGAATAAAGCAAGGTTGGTATGCAAAGGCTATGCACAAGAAGAATGAGAAGATTATGGAGAAACCTTTGCACTAGTGGCAAGATTGGAAGAAGTAAGAATGTTACTTGCTTATGCTGCATTTAAAGGCTTTAAGGTCTACCAGATGGGTGTTAAATATGCTTTTCTTAATGGCATGTTTGAGGAAGAAGTGTACATAGAACAACCAGATGGATTTTCTTTGTCTGAGGATAAAGATATGGTTTGCAAGTTACATAAGGCACTGTATGGATTGAAGCAGGCACTGAGAGCACTATATGAAAGATTGTATGCACACCTGATCTTAAGACTGATGGAGACAAAGTGTTGATAGCTGAAGTATTTGTAGATGATATAATTTTTGGAGGTGATGATGATTTATGTATGGATTTTTCTAAGGAGATGAAGAAAGAATTTGAGATGTATCTTATTGGTGAGATTAAGTTTTTCATTGGGTTGTAGGTCCAACAATTGGATGGTGGAATATTTATCTGTTAGAATGGAGTATGTGACAAGCAAAGAGTAGCTAGCAGATATTTTCACAAAACCATTGCCAAAGACTACCTTTGAGTACCTCATAGGTAAATTAGGGGTCAGACCCCGATACAAGAAAAACTAGGATGCAGGAGATGCATCAATCCAATGGGCTTAATAAATATTTTTCACCATGGATTGATGAAATGTTGGCTACTCCGTTGGGGGAGCAACTTAGATGAAGTTTGCAGAGATGTTGAAGACAACAACGGTAGATTTGATGATCGACGATGCATAAGGGGGAGAATAAGAAATAAGATTGGGGATAAGAAATGAAGATTTAGTTCTAGATGGAGAAGATAAGAACCAACAAAAGAGTGAAGTACAACAAAGAAGTTCTATAATTGAGCAGCATGATTTCAGTTGAATATGTTGGTGTTTATGTTGGTGTTGCCATCAATTCCAAAGGGGGAGAATGTTGGCATGATTGGCATAACTGATGCAGATGAAAAAATGATGGCTGGACCAATAAAGGATGATGACATTGTAATGAAGAGATTGAGATTGCATGATTGAATGACTTTGACCAGTTATTTGTATTGTCATTGATGGAAACTGATGTTTACTATGTTGTATTTTGTCATCTTAGTATTTTTGATCTACCAGATAGAGCTTACCGGTAAAGAAATAGGAAACAAGGAATTAGGACCTTAACCGGTAAACGAGGAAATGCTTTGATTAGATCTGGCGATTGGTGATGATTGAAGTGTTGCAGTTTGGAATGCGAGTTTGTATCATTGTAATATGTATCTGACCAGAACCACATCATGTTTTGGTTACCAGAAGTCATGTTTATGATTTCTGTTGTATTTAGCTAGGGTTTAAGAAGGGTTTAAGGACCAATAAAAGATTCTCTTAATTGGTAATGATTTTTGGTTTGGCGGTGATCTACATCAAGTTCAAATGTTGGAGGTGATGTGGCACAACCCATGTAGATGGATGAATTGTTGTTTTGGCACATTTGAAGATGGAATTTCTTAGGAAACAATGAAGCACTTAGAAGAGTGTTCTAAGGGTTTGACTTTGTATCAGATCGAGTTACTGTGTTGAGTTATGATCACTCAATAATTGATATTGTCTTGTAAAATATTGTAATGATCTGTATTGTAAATTCTTGATGTATCTAGGGTTTAGTAACCGAGCTAGTTGTAAAGGTTATTTATGTTGGTTTAGTTGATGTTTGTTGTGTCAATGGTTTTGAGAAGAGTGTGAATCCAAACCAGAGTGTGAGAGATCTACCAAAGTGTAGCACATTTGAAGCAGAATTGGATCTGATCAAGCAAGCAGTTAAATGCTATGCCCAGATCATTCACTATTGTTCCCTAACAATTGCAGCAGTCAAAATCCCTTAACCAGGTAGGTCCTAATAGGCCTTACATTGTAAATCCCCTAACAGGGTGGCTCAACATCTGAGTTCTAAATCCTCTTGCGAGGTTGATCCTAACAGGTCAAAGCTCCTAATAGGGCTCATCATCTAAATCACTTAACCAGGTGACTCCTAGCAGGGTCTGCTCCTAACAAGGCATCTTTGTAAGCTCCTAACTGGGCTAGGCTCCTAATAGGGCACATTCCAAAAGAGTGCACAATTTTTGTGGGTACCAATTCTCACCGTGGTTTTTCCCTATTTGGGTTTCCATGTGAAAAACATGGTGTCCATAAGGTGAATGTTTTTATGTGTTGTTATGTTTTATTTTCAGTTAATGCATGGTTAATGAACACTTAATGTGTAGACTTGATAAATCATATTAGCAAAAAATTATGAATAGATAGCGGTACTGGTAAATGGTTTTGTTGTTGGTTATTGTTTGATTTCGTGAAAGTTTTATAAGGTTGAGTTTCAGATTTGGATTTGTTGTTAATATTGATTCACCCCCTCTCAGTATTAACCGGATCCTCTAAGATTAACATAGTATTTTGTGTTGCAAGTCTCAGAGAAGCATTGTGGATGTGTAACATGTCTTATTCCAGGTTTATGGCCTTCAATGTTGAGTTTTGAGTGAGTTGGAAGATCCGATAGATAGGTTTTCAAGTAGAATAGTGTTCATCGTTAGTAACGTATGCATATTCATTGTGTGGATCGTACACAATAATTTTGGTGATTATTTGTGTGTTTGAGGATGTTAAGCCAACATATGGGAAGCATGTGGACAATTTATTTTGGTCCCCATGATTGTTTTGGATTAGATTGAGCTGACTTGAGTAACAAATTTCACTTGTGTGTTATGCATTTTTGGGCTAACATGAAATAGACCTAAATTGATGTTGCAGATATATATGAGTGATTGATTTGATCATTTTGGTGATTGGTGGTTATGAGTGATGTGTGTATGGGTGATTGTGTGCAGTTGCACATGCACAAGTGAAAGATTTAAGCTCCAGAATACAACAAAATATCAGAACAAAGCAGTGTTGTAGAAGAGAGTATTTTGTGCTTAACCATAACTGTTTTTGGCATTTGTAGATGTTGTTTACGAGTTCAGACATTCCAATTATTATCGGTAATCATTTTGTAAGTCAGTGAGCCTTTTGGAGTTGTAGCCCTTATTATAATTTGAGCAGCGAGCTCTATGTAGTGTGCCTAAATTCATGTGCATTCCCCTCATGAAATATTATTATACTTCTAATAAGGTATATTAATATTGTGGGTCTCAATCCCACCCTGGGTTTTCCCTTAACCAGGTTTCCACTTAAAAATCTTGGTGTTATGGTGTTGTTGTTATTTGTTTTGTGTTTCTACACTTTACTTTTACTCTTTTGCATTAAGTGGTTTAAAGGACAGATTAAGAATGTTAAAAATTGCAAATCATTGATTCACCCCCCTCTCAGTGTTCCTTGATTTCAACATTTGCATTATACATACCTAATGCCTCTTCTATAGATCTAGGACCATCTAAGTTAGTATTCAAAGAAAAATACATCTCCAATAATCAAGTGATACCTTTCAAGTGGTTGTCTATGTCATGTAGAATTTCAAACAAGCTGAGTTAGAGGTTCTTCCTCCTATTCTAAAGATTTAGAACTAGATGAGCTTTCAACTTCTTGTCTATCTAGGGGTCTTGATTTAACTTTCTTAGGCGTAGAATGAAATCACATCTCATCTTCCTATTTAATTTGTTTTGGTTGCATTCTAATAAAAGAAGGCTTAGTTTCTTTAAAAATAACACTTCTACTATATATTACCTTATGTACAATAGGTTCCCAAAGATTGTATTCTTGCACACTGTAAATGCAACTGTTGCAGATACATTTCACAACCTTGTTCTTCAACTTTGTTTGTTTATCCTTTTCCACATGTGCATATGCCTCACAACTAGAAACTCTAAGATGTCTAAATGATGGCTTATGATCTAACCATGCCTCCACATGAATTTTATCAACAAGAGATGATATAGGTATTGGAAACCAAGAAAACTGAGATGGGGGGGGGGGGTGAATTAGTGTTCTATAGACAAATGAATTTTTGAACTTATTACTGATCAACCATATGACAAAATATGAAATTAAAGTGCATAAACAAATCAACACACAAAGAAATACCATAACACCAATATTTTTACATGGAAAACCCTATAAAGGGAAAAACCATAGTGGGGTTGATACCCACAATATCTATATACTTGATCAAGGTATACAAATATTACATAGAGGGGTATGCACATGCATACAATCTCACTGCCTAGAGCTCACTGCTCAAATGGAAGTCCCACTAACTTACATAACATTACATAATGATTTAAAACATAAATGAACTTAAATAGTGCATCTGACCATGCTGGATAAGTTATAGTTTAAGCTCTGACAACCTTCACTATTTTGGTGTTACTGATACTCTATTATGCTCTGTTCTGCTACCGGTTAGGATTGCGCATGTGTAACTGCACACCGATGCTAATACTCACACACCAATTCACACATTACTAATCTTTGACCATTTCACATCTCAAATCACATCACCATCATAATGAAATCCATCCCTAAATGATCTCCCTTATATACCCTTATAACTTGTTCATCATGTCGGCCTCAAGATGAAAATCAACCTATCAACTTCTGGATCAAAAAGTATGTTATGCATTATCCTGATGATAATATCTGATGTCGGCCTTGCACGCTACCACCAATTCCACAACTAATTTTATCAGGTCCCAAATGTCTTAACTGAGTCCCAAATATGAGTTACCGGTACCAAGACTAACCAGTCAACAAGAGTAAACAATAGGGTGTATACCAGTTGGCCTAATCTAAGAGAAAATGATAAGAAAATGATTCCGGATGAGAAATACCAACACTTGAAGATGAGTTTCCATCAATGACAACCCAAAATGTAATTTACCTCAGAAGGTGACTACCGGATGAGTGTCAATTGCCAACAATCTCCCCCTTTGGCATTGATGGCAACACTCATGTGAAAAATGATATTACCTCTGAGTTCTCCCCCTATCCTGTACATCCATACATCTATTTACACATGTACTCTCTCCCTGTGATATACATTCATTTTTTACTGTAATCCTCCCCCTTTGAGATCAATGACAAAGTGGGGTACCCACCAAAATTACCGTACACATATATATAGATACCAGTTCCTATACATGTTTCAAAATATCTGCATACAAAGTCTTCAAAAATGAAAAATAAGTATCCTAACCTTGCTTGGGAGAATATAGAATGGATTTGAATCCATTCAAGAGACTGGCATAATACTCAATAGTCTGGGATTCAGTCGGATCCTCCTACTGCATATTAGCTATACACTCTATTTTGTGGCATAGTAGGTTATCTAACCGAGGGCCTATAAAGATCCGGAGCTCTGTAGCTCTCCTTATTGTACTATCCCTTTCCTTTTCCAGCCTTAAAATCTAATCCATAACTACTAAAACTGGACCTTCTAAAGAACTAGTTAAGTTTGCTACCATATTATAAGAATTTTAAATCTGTAGCAATTTGGCCTTTGCAATCTAAAATCTACTTGTCTATGGGTGCAGTAAGCTTTGAAAAATCTAGACAAGCCTTATACACTTTACCTCCTTCTGCTAATGCTACATCAATAGACTGTAAACAAGTTTGAAGTTTATCCTTTTTTGATGCAATCATCTGCAAAAATGTCTACTTCCTAGCCTCAACAAATTTATCTTTAGCATCAAGAGCTGAAAGCTTCACCAAAGAATCATTCTGCTTAGGGATGTATTCAATGATTTCCTATAGTTTACCAGATGATCTTGAGCTCTCCTTAGCTTGGAATTCTGGTACAAGCTGGTTCAAAACATAAAAAGTAGTCTGAATTAACTCTATGTCCTTAGATTCCTCATGTGCCAATTCCTGAGTCGCATGAGCTTGAAGTGCTAGTGTAGCCAAAACTTTCTCTGTTGGTGACATTAAATGATAAGGCTTGTCAAACTAATTGAAAATTATGGGAATTTCCCTTTAGCTTTTGATAATGAAGTGTTAATTGCCAAATTAGAAGGGAAATCTGACCATCTTCTTGCCCGTGTCTGTCGGTTCCCTATCCTTTGAAGTCTTTACCTCATGTGCACTAGTGGCTTCGCCACTTGGTGCTTCACTCTGTTTTGGTGCCTTATCAGAAACCTTATCCTCTGTACCTTTATCTTTCTCAATGTTAGTCTCAACATTCTATAAATGTGATTCTGAAGGATTCTAAGTATCCTCAGCTTCAAATTTGGACTCATTTGTAGACGATGGAGTACTAATTGGTTGATTAGTATCCACATTTTGTTCATCTTTCTTTACCGGTTCCCTATCAGCTGGCAATTGAATGTTCTGTGATTCTACAAAACTGGAACTTAACTCATAACCAAGACTCAAAAGAATTCTTACCCATATGTCAACAATCTCCTTCCGGATCTCTTCATATTTTTCTAGTATTAAGTTATTAATCTGGTGTTTCGGTTTGAATTTAGCCAAGCTTGTCTTATTTATCAGATCAACAACCTTTGCCGGAGTTATTGATGGACAAAGATTAACTAATTCTATTTCTTTCATTTGCCAGTCTAAATTTTGTGCATGTAATTTTCTTACTTCTAATCTATCATACAACTCCTTAGACAAAATCTTCTCCAATTCAATCAATTTCCTACTAAAAGAATTAAGATATAAAATAATTGCTTGTTCTAACTTCATCTTATCTTTATCATCAAAATCACCATAAAATACAAAAATATTATCCAAATTGCCATCATTAATAATCTGTCCAATGATTTCCCGAGCATCTAAATTTTTCTGCTTACCGGTTCTCCTTTTGGCTTTCAATTTAGACTGCTCATTTGTCTTAGGCTTTCTCTTATGTACAATAGTAATCTTGGGAGTCCTCCTAGGTGGCTCCTTTACTGGTTCCTTCTTCTGATCATCCTTCTTATTTCTAACAACCCTAGAAAATACACCTTTCTTCTTCGAAGCTTGTCGGATTTCCTCTTCTAATTCCGTCTCCTCTAAAGAAACTATCATATATTGGCTTGTCAGTTTCTATTTTCTCTTCACTGATTCCTTCGACTTGGAGCTAGCAAGCTCACCAGATGTTTCTTCTAGTTGATTTGGTGGATCAGTTGTAACCGGGACCACATTAGGAGTGGCTTGAGCTACCTTCTTAGCCTCTCTTTCCTCCTTCCTCTTATGTTTTTGTTCTTCCTTCCTCTGGGCTTCAAGGATTTTTACCTTCTATTCTACTTCAGCCCTATCATGTCCTTCATTGATTAATTGCTCTATTACAACTCTTGTCATTTTCTTTTTGATGGTGGGTACAACTTGTTCCTGATGAACTTTCAGACCCTTTTCCTGAGCTGTGCCAAATTTCTCTTCTTTCTCATCAATTGGAGCATTTAGTAGATGTTGTGCATATGCATCTAGTGTGGCCTCATCTACTTCATATCCCATCAACATTATCCAAATAGTTCTAGGATGGACTACCTCCATCATGCATTCACCCTTAAAGCAAATTGTATCCATATATTTTTCAACAATTTATTTTGGAATTCTAACCCTATTTTTCATTTCTTCTTGAAAAGTTTTGAAAAAGGCCCACATATTAGCCTTCTGTTGTTTATCTCCCTGTTAGTCTAATATTTGTGCAATTTGTGTTGTAACTAGTGTATCAAATGCCCATTGAATTTTCCCATAGCCGGGTACCATATACAAAAAATAAAATGTCAAACATATAATAAAAGAGCCATACTAGAAAGTATTCTTCTTGCCTTGCTTAATCTTCTGGAGATTGGTCATCAACTCCTTTAGCATAACACTACATAAATCATAATGTGCATCTTATTTCACCATTCGATATGCAATGTGAATGGCAGTTCCATAAACCGAGTTCAGTCAGTTTGAATGATAAACCTTATAGCCAATCACCATCACTACAAATTTCACATCAATATCCCTTATATCATCAACTCTCATAGATATATCATCATATGTGGCACCGGTGAGTTTGCAGAGATCTTTGTTTGATATTGACTAAATCCTTGGCAAACCTCCGACCTTGTGAAGGCCCGTGATGTTCTTGATCAATTCTTTTGTAATTTTGTATGGCCAGTCCAATCATAAGAACTCCCCATGAATATGGCTGAGAATGTACCATACCCATTCATCTTCATCAAAAGTCAAAAAATCCATGAACTAGGTAAAACCCTTCCTCCTCAGATGTGCATATTCCAATTTTAGGTAATTATAAATGATAAGATGATCAATGAACATGTAGGACATCTCATAATTTCTGGTCTTCTTGATATCAAAATGAATATATGCCCTAATGTCTTCAGTGTGAAGAACACCATGGCAAACATTGGAAAATGCTCCCAAAGGATCATCCAAATATGATTTGAAGGGATGTTTCTTAAATTCTAGATGGGGGTGGTTCTTAATTTCCACTACCAAAGGAGTATCAACATTCGATGATGATGCCATGATAAATTTATAGGGTTTCAACAAATGGTAAATAGCTTGATATCTTGCCGGATGATGAAATGCTCTCTAGATGCTCGCGCAAATCACCTTAGGACTCTTAAATGCCTTAGAAATCACTCTTCAGAATACTCAATCACTATGTGAATAAATGATTAAACTTTTCCCCTTTTTATTGCCATTAACCCTAATTTTGAACTGTCATAAATGCTACCGAAGAATCTGACCGGATCACATAATTCACATATATGTTCCAATAAACACTTGAATTCAATTGAGTATCCATTCGTGATCAGAATTCTCTAATAATAGACCTAATCCAGGGTGTTTGCATGATCTTCAATGATTTGCCTACCCCTAAGGAAAAGTGCCTTAGTTACCGGTTGAAGTTCCTACTTCCGGTGTAGGACCTGTTTGATCTATCAGTTGATCTGTTGATTGTGTCTCTGATTTCTGAACCCATCTTCTCTCATGTTGTTTTCTGATATCTTCAACCTTTGCCTTTCCTTTCTCATCTGAATTTCCATCAGCTACCAATGGATTCTTACTCCTGCAATACTTAGCAATATGTCCAATCTTGTTGCATGCATAACAAATAATTGTTCTTTTGAATTGCTTTGTTAAACCCTGATAAACTTATAAAGCACTGAGAGGGGGGATGAATCAGTGAAAGAAAAAATAGTAACACTTTAATTATAGACTGGTAAAAACATTTAACCAATGTACCAATAACTTTGCATATAATCCAAAGTGATATAAAAGTATTCACCACAAGCAAAACATTCACCATAACACAAATATTTATACGTGGAAAACCCAATTGGGAAAAACCACGGTGAGATGGAACTCACAAGTTAACTATCTATAGTATAGATAACTGACCGGTTAAATGCTTTGTTAGGAGTAGATCCTGTTACAGATCTCAAGCCCTTTTAGGAGCTATACCTGGTTAAAGGTAACCTTAGTGGAGGATTTAGATCCAAGTTAATGAATCACCTTGTTAGAGGATTTATAAAATGAAGCTTGTTAGAGCTTACCCGGTTAGGGGATTTTACTACTATAGTGACTAGAGAACAACAATTGGAATGATCTAAGAATAGCACCTTTTGCTGGTTTAGATCCTTTTCTGTGCATACATTACTGCATCACCCACATACTCTGCAATTCCTTCAACAAATCGCATCTACGTCAACTCATAACATAACTTATATCTTCTATATGAAATAAATCATCACAATATCTTTTTATAGATATTAAATTTCATGCCAGCTCCTGAACCTTGACACAATTTCCCAAGTTCAATGAATCAAGATAATCTTTCTTAACATGACACAAATCATCGTCATAGTGTCGGTTGATGGTAACACATTAGAACACTAATATCGGTTCAGTGTTGACCACATCAAAAATATTAACTCACAGACCAATTCACTTTGAATTCATACTGGTTGATTGTCTCCATGCTCCTCCTTGACTTTATCTGCTGCATCTCAAAACTAAAAACTCTGGAACTCATCAAAACCAATTGACTTATCTACATATACCGATTATCTACATACACTGGTTTAGACATCTTCATACTAGTTAGAATTCCACTATATATAATACCAGTTATACTATACAATGACTCAAATATACTAGTTTACCTTGGCTAGTATACTATGACAATCAAAATAGATGTGCCATCAATGACAACACATGAAGTCCTCAAATACAAAAATCATCATCAAGCAAACATTCTCCCCCTTTGGCATTGATGGCAACACTTAGAGAAAATCTTGACAACTAAGTGTGCTTACAAAAATGTAGAGACTCTAAAGACTCCCCCTTAGCATAATATTCTCCCTTTGACATCATACATTATTACATACAAAATTTTCACATATATTACTCCCCCTTTGTCAAAAATGCCAAATAAAGAAGTAAAATACAAACATTATATCAAAAGTTGTCACCAAAAACTGCATGTATATATATAGAGATAAAAGTTTAAAGGTCTTTATAATGCAATTCTTAATAAAATATCACTGAAATGAAACTTTAATTGCTTAAGGTCATTGTCCCATGTTTCTAACAGTGTCTCAGTGATTTCAACATGTGTCAAAATTTGTGCAACAAATTCTTCCATAGCATCAATAGTGCTCATCTCCGAAGTAGCCAAAATTGCTTTAGACTCCTTGTATGCTCTTTGTAAGATTTCAACTTTCAGAATTAACTGATTCTTCATCTCCTTCAAGGATCTTATCTGCTTCACCTATTCAAAATCATAAACTTCTAATATGTGTAGTAAGGCATCAACAGATTTACCAAAATTCAAAGCGGAATCTTGTACCGGTATGTATGCATCACTTATCCTATCTAGTTCCTTCTCTATATGTTCTCTCTCTTTTTGTTTAAGTCATAACAAAATAATGATACTTTAGATATAGTGGCCAAAATTTTATTACCAGTTTCTATTTCGGTTTTCAAAAGATCTTTGTTCACTCTTAAAGAAACCTTACCTTTGTCAATTTCTAAAATCAATTGTTCTACCCTTCTCTTCCTATAATCTTTTCCTGCTAAAGCATGAGTTGCCTCTTTAAGTGATTTTAGTTGTTCACAGGCATCAACAACTAACTGTCCAAGCTTAGCAATAGGGGTGGATAGATTATCTGTATCAGTTTCCGGTAGGAGACTTGACAAAATATGAACAACATTTTGAATAGTCTCTGCTTCTCGTTTCTGAGCTTTCAACCTCTTCTTTTGTACTTGGGATTTCATAGCAATACCAATACCCATTAATTTAGAGGAGCTCAAATTGTCCATATCTATAGGACCTTTAATTCTCAAAGAGTCTTCATCATCATCATCATTGATCAAGGTTTTCTTCTTCTCCTTTGTTTTCTTCTCTTCATCTGTTTCTCTTTTGACTTCTTCTCTGGTTTCTCTTTCCCTGTCTCTGCCTGTTCCTTCTATGTTGGTGTAATGACCAGTGGTATATGAATATTAATATTATGTTCCTTTACTAGTGGTGGTTGCATGTCCACACTTTGTTCAGTAGCCGGTGCTTCCTTTGCTTTCTATTCCTCAACCATATCCAGTTCATTATTGGTACCGGTTGTGTTAACATTATCCTCAGTATCTTCACTTTCATCAACAAAGAATATGACTGGTGGTGAATTAATGTCATTCTTATCCTTATCAATGTACATTTCATCTGGTGCAACTATTTCTTCAATTTCCAGTCTGGTGGAGCTTCAGTTTCAGTCTGATTAGGTTTATTGTGATAATTCTTCAATCGCTCATTCATCTTCTAAATATCTTTAGCAACTTGATGAGTATCATCTTTGATTACCTGAATCTTTCCTTCCAACACTTTAAGTCTCCTTGTTCTTGTATGAAATTGTCCCTTGTGTTTAGAAAACATTTCTAATAACTCTTCATGAGACAATTTAGGAAAGTATTGAACAAAAATTCAGTCAATAATCTCTTGATCTTGATCTATGATCAGTTTCAATTTATTATCGAGAATTAAATACAAAGAATCAGAAATTTCCTTTTGAATTTCATGTGGTAATCGGTTATATTGACATAGGTAATTAATTACCTCTTCTACCACTTCTTGTTTCTGAATCTCATCAAAAGAATCAAAATAATCCCTTACATCATCAAATTGCTTTCTTTTTAAAGTTTTCAAAGTCCTCTCAAAATGACTCATTGGCTTGAAAGATGCAATATCAATAGGAATATTTTTTTTAGGGATTTCCCCTACTAGTTTAGATTTCCTACTAGTTTCCTTCAGCTTCTTTTTTCTTCCTCGGACTCTGTTTCCTTGGGTTATTCTTGTAAGATAAGATGTCTTCTTCTTTTCCTAGTGGTAGTTGTCTTCTTTGCATACACTTTAGGTTTCAGTTCCTTCTTGGATTGAATGCTCCTTGTAACTCTTGTACCGGTTGACACAAAAAATACTTGATCTTCTTTCTTCTTTTTCTCCTTCTCATTTTTGGGTTGTGCCTGTGCAATCCTTTCCTAATAAGTACCCAGTCTATTCTTCTTGGTGTCCTTAGGTGACACCAGAAGGTTGTTGGTATAATCGATCAATAAGTCATAGCTGACTTCATAACTCATTTGCTCCATCTCTTCTTCTCTCGGTTCTATAGCCTCCATTAGGTAGAAATTAGTGGTCACTATGAAACAAATGTCATTATCAAAATGTTTGACCACTTCATCTGATGGCCTTAGTCTCATACTCATTTTCTTCTGAAATTCATTGAAATAATTATTCATAGAAATTGGAAATGTGTTCTTAACAAACTTTATACTATTCTTAATCTGGGTTGAAACAGGTGTATCTTTTGACCATTGGATATCTCCAATACCAGGAATAAAGTTATGAAAATAGAAAAACAAATCGATCAAAAGTTGCCCATACTTGAACTTCTGATTGTTTTCCTTCTTGTTTGATTCCATATTCAATATTATCTGATTCAGCATTTCCTCACAGATCATAATTTGCGTTTTCCTTCATCATTCGGTAGGCAGCATGTACGATAGCCGATGGAACACTATTCATTTGGCTAGAATGAAGTACCCTATAATCGATAACCATTGTAGCATATTTGACTCCTTCATATTCAATGTTATTGACAGATATAGCATGACCATCACAAGTGGTCTTTTCCAGTTCAATACTAATATCCTTCAAGATTTTCCTCAACTTAGGAACTTCACCGGTTCGATAGAATCTGGTCACAACATGAATAGCCTCCTTGTTGATAGTATGTGACCTATCTAAATACATGTTTCCTCCATGTACATGGATTAGGATGATTCTGATATGCTCTTCCTCAAATTCCTCAAGAAAATAAACCACAATGTGAAAACCTTTCTCATGAACCCTAATGTACTCGAGTTTAATCTTCCTATTCTTATTGCACAAAGATTTCAGCTGGGAATAGATTGCCAATGAACCTAAATATTCAATCTTGCAATCTATATAACTGGATAGATATCCTTTAACCAAAACTCCTTGGGGTACCTGCGATAATGCATTGTACGATTCTATCTTGTCTGACTCCATTGATTTAATGGCTTCAACAGTGAAGAAAAGACTCTTTGATGATGTAGATGATGATGCCATTCCAAATAACTTCAATTCGAGAGAGGATATTGACCAAATACCTTGTTTCCT
Organism: Cryptomeria japonica; assembly: GCF_030272615.1. Taxonomy (NCBI): domain Eukaryota; kingdom Viridiplantae; phylum Streptophyta; class Pinopsida; order Cupressales; family Cupressaceae; genus Cryptomeria; species Cryptomeria japonica. The sequence goes on along the minus strand of NC_081410.1, from coordinate 301,268,446 downwards.
TCGCGCTGCTAGGGTTTTCGGTTGTTCTCTTTCTTGCACACTCGATTCACTTTACTTTGCTTCAAATCTGATCCAACTTCTCAATCCATTGTTCAAATCCGCTCACAATCTACTGGGAATGGTCTGTTTCACTCTGCAAGTGCTCACAAAATTCTCTTCGAATGCAATAAGGTAAAAATGACAGTGAAATTGCTTTTTATTAACTTTACCCACTACGTTTATTGCACTACGGATAGGGTAAAAAACCCTAATTACCACTTGACATACTTGCCTTTACCGGTAGGTATACCAACTGATTAATTGATTGATAGCAATATAAAAATTATTATATTTCAACTCAACATGCAAAATTTACTTACCATACTTTCTTCAAGGGGTCTGAAAATAGATTTACCAATATGCTCCCCCTAAGCTTATTAAGAAGCTCAATTTGCCAGTGAGGGATTCTCCACACTAGGTGAAGTATTAGAATCTTCTGATCACTTTTCTTCTTCCAGATCCTATTCATCTCAGCTTTGGTATCTTAAACATCTACTATCTTCTTCCCTTTCCGATTTGCAGAGTGACTTACCAGTTGGTTCTTTTTCTTTTTACAAAACTTAGCAATGTGTCCCAATTTTTTGCAATGATAGCATGCCATTCCAGATGCTCTCCAAGGTCTTGAGTTGCCTCTACCTATTCTTCTTCTGTAGTTCATTGCCACATGTCCAAAATTGTTGCTAATTGAACAAGTCACATTGACTTTCTTTTTTATGTCATAAGGACTAGACCGGTTAACATAGGGTCTTTACCAAATTGTGTTCCTCCGGTCAGTAATATTCCTTCTCCAATCACCAATAGGCCTTGGTTTCATGTGAGGTGTAGCATTGTTTTCTCCATATCTGTATTCAACTTATCTATGCCCATACATATTGCATGCATAACAATAACCTTCAAATCTTCTAGGCACATACCTAGTATTAGGTCTATAACCAATATTCTACAAACATTAGCAGTATGTCCTGGTTTATGATAACTAAAGAAAATAGGTTTGTAAGCATTCTTACCAGTAGGATTCTGAGCCTTAGGAGCAGTTTTACCTTCATGCATGTCACTCTTGGTACCAAAAGGTTCACCCTTCTTAGATGTATTGTATCCTAATCGAGATGTATCACCTTTCATCCTTTGAGATTGGATCTATTCATCTAGCATAGAGGATCTCTTTTTGAATTTATCAAGCTTCTCATTGGCCTCAGCAAGTTCCTTTGCAAGATCTTCATTTTGCTTCATAATAGTCTCTCTAAGAGACATTGCCAGTTCAAGATCTAACTGTAATGCTTCTTTTTCTTCTTTCTCCTCATGCCAATGTTCCTACAAAGTTTCATTCTCTTGCTTGATCTTAAAGATCTCATGATCTTTCTCTTTGATCTTGTCTTCAGCTGCCCTCCTAGCTTCAAGTTCTTGACTTATACAAATTGTAAGGGCTTCCAACTCTTTTCTCAGGTTAGTCTTGTCACTATTCAACATCTCCACTTCTTCAACTAGTGCATCAATGTTCACCTCATCTAAAGAGCTGATGTTAGAGATCTCTAATAATTGCTCAGTCTGTTCTTTCCTTTTTGCTTGTGAAGCCTTTTATTTGCCTCTTAGGGTTTCTAGCTCATCCTTAGGTTCAAAAAGTTCTCTAGCCATCTCTCTATAACTTATATTCCACATAGTGGCTTTAGGGTTTCCTTCCAAGAGGTTAAGCCTTAAAGAAGTTAGGATCTGATACCAATTGATAAAATTATAAAGCACTGAGAGGGGGGTGAATCAATGAAAGCAAAAATAGTAACACTTTAATAGTAAACCAGTAAAAACATTTAACCAATTTACCAATAACTTTGCATATAATCCAAAGTGTTAAAAAATTATTCACCACAAGCAAAACATTCACCATAACACAAATATTTAAATGTGGAAAACCCAATTGGGAAAAAACACGGTGAGATGGAACTCATAAGTTAACTATCTACAGTATAGATAACTGACCGGTTAAGGTCTACAAATGCTCTATTAGGAGAAAATCCCATTAGAGATCTCAAGCCCTGTTAGGAGTTATAGCTGCTTAAAGGTAACCTTAGTGGAGGATTTAAAACCAAGTTAATGAATCACCTTGTTAGAGGATTTATACAATGAAGCTTGTTAGAGCTTAACCAGTTAAGGGATTTTACTGCTGTAGTGGTTAGAGAACAACAGTTGGAATGATATAAGAATATCACCTTCTGCTATTTTAGATCCTTTTCTATGCATACATTACTGCATCACCGACATACTCTTCAATTCCTTCAACAAATCGTATCTACTTCAACTCATAACATAACTTGTATCTTCTATATGAAATAAATCATCACAATGTCTTTTTATAGATATTAGATTTCATGTCGGCTCCCGAACCTTGATACAACTTCTTAGGTTCAATGAATCAAGACAATCTTTCTTAACATGATACAAATCACTGCCATAGTGTTGGTTGATGGTAACACATCACAGTCAGTGATAACTCATCACACAAACTAGGAAAACTGGTTAGAACACCGATATCGGTTCAGTGTTGACCACATCAAAGTTTTTAACTCACAGACTGATTCACTTTAAATTCATACTGGGTGATTGTCTCCATGCTCCTCCTTGAATTTATTTGTTACATCTCAAAACTAATAACTCTAGAACTGATCAAAATAGATTGACTTATCTACATATACCAGTTATCTACATACACCAGTTTAGACATCTTCATACCGACTAAACTTCCACTATATATATAATATTGTTATACAATACAATGAATCAAATATAACGGTTTACCTTAACTAGTATACTATGACAATCAAAACAGATGTGCCATCAGTGACAACACATGAAGTCCTCAAATACAAAAATCATCATCAAGCCAACCAACCCTTGATTTCCTTTTGATCTGCATTGGTTAGCCATATGTCCAAATCTACTGCAAGCATGACATCTTACATTTCCAAGACTGGTGAATGATGCATTGTTCTGATTATTCCGATTTCTGCACTAACTTGTTATATGGCCATATTCATTGCAAACAAGCATGTACCATTAAATTTGTGAGCATTAGGTTATCTTACCGATGATTTCTAGTTCCGATTGTTGGCATGATTCTTCTTCTGACCGGATGATTGATCTTGTTGTGTAGTACTGGAGCTTTCTCCTACTTCATATCCAAGACCTCTCATGTCATTAACATCTCTCTAGATTTTTCAGCAATTCATCAAGTCTTGTAGAGCTAGCTTTGAACTTGTCTTTGTACTCATTTGTAATGGCCAAATCATCTCTCATAATTATGATCTATCTTTCAAGTTCTATTCATTATTCTGGGACTGAATTGTTCAAGTCTTAGCATATCATTCTCATGTGCTAGTTTGTTGCATGCATCTGATCTATCCTTCAATGCTTGAGCTAGGTTTTCTTCATTCTTCTTCCTATGTTCAATTTCCTTTCACATTCTCATAGTTAGGTCTTGCATTTCATTCTTCAAGGAAGTATTCTCCTGAGTGAGTTTCTAACATTGATCTTTCAAAGCATCTTCTTTATCACTACTCTGATTTTGTAATTGATCACGAAGTTCCTTCCTCTTACCTTGAGTAGCTGATAGATTTCCCTACAATGAAATGATGTACTCTCTGGCTTGTCTTAGTTCATTCTTCAGTTTGTTTCTTTTCTCCTTTTCAGCATCAAGATCCTCAAGAGAAAGTTGAAGCTATTGCTGCAAACCAATTTCCATTGATTCCAAGCTATGGATCTTCCTCAAGTTGTTAAACTTCTTCTAAGGAACTAGGCTCTATTACCAATTGTTGGAATCCAAGAACATTGAGAGGGGGGGTGAATCAGTGTTCTACCAATAAATAAAATTTTGAACTTGTATTGATCAACCAGATGACAAAATATGAAATTAAAGAATAAACAAATCAACACACAAAGCAAAACCATAACACCAATATTTTTATGTGGAAAACCCTATAAAGGGAAAAACCATGGTGGGGTTGATACCCATAATATCTATATACTTGATCAAGGTATACAAATATTACATAAAGGGGTATGCACATGCATACAAGCTCACCACCTAGAGCTCACTGCTCAAATGGAAGTCTCACTGGCTTACACAACATTACATAATGATTTTAAACATAAATGAACTTAAATAGTTCATCTGACCATGCTAGATAAGTTCCAGTTTAAGCTCTGACAACCTTCATTAAATCGGTATTACTGATACTCTGTTATACTTTGTTCTGCTAATAGTTAGGATTGCACACATGTAACTACGCACAAATGCTAATACTCGCACACCAATTTGCACATTATCGATCTATGACCTTTTCACATCTCATATTGCATGACCATCATAATGAAATCCATCGCTAAATGATCTCCCTTATATACCCTTGTAGCTTGTTCATCATGTCGACCTCAAGATGAAAATAAACCTGTCGGCTTCCAGATCACAAAGTATGTTATGCATTATCCCGATGATCATATCTGATGTTAGCCTTGCACACTACCACATTTTTTACAAATGATTTTATCAGGTCCCAAAATGTCTTAACCAGGTCCCAAATATGAGTTATCGGTACCAAGACTAACCAGTTAACAAGAGTAAACAATAAGGTGTATATCGGTTGGCCCAATCTAAGAGAAATAAGGCAATGATTTTAGATGAGAAATACCAACACTTGAAGATGAGTTGCCATCAATGAAAACCCAAAATGCAATTTACCTCAAAAGGTGACTACCGAATGAGTGTCAATTGCCAACAGTAGGAGACTTGTTAATTAGATAGCAAGTAGTGGCAACAACTTTAACTCAAAAAAATTGTAGAACCACTTAGCATACTCCTAGCCTTCATTATCAATGTCCTATTCATTCTTTCAACAACTTTGTTTTGTTAATGAGAATACAAAGTTTTCTTCTATCTATGAATGTCACAATCTTTACAAAATCTATCAAAATAATTAAAGAAAAAATCATTGCCATTATTAGTCCCAAAACATATTATTTTCTTTCCATTTTACAACTCAACCATTTATTTAAATTATTTAAATTGATTTAAAACTTCAAATTTAGTTTTTAGAAAATACACTAATGTCCTTCTTCTATAATCATCAATAAATGAAACACAATATGTATATTTTGCAATAGAAGGAACATCTACAAGACCAAAAAACTTATAATGAATAAGATCCAATAAACCATAATAGATATGAGAACTCAAATAAAATTGAACATGATTTTGTTTTCCATAAATGCAATGCTCACAAAAATCAAAATTAGGATTGCAATCATTCAAAATTTCAACAAGGTGCTTACTTTTCAAGTTCCTTAGACCCTTTTCTCTTGTAGAAGTTGATGATCAACCATAACTAGAGCCAAGAAAAATACCTATCACACAAAAGAGATCAAGCAAAGATTGTATGATCTATAACAACCAAAGAATTTTATATTATTGCACTAAAGAATTGAAGATTCTATTGGAATCAATGAACACTAAGAGAGGGGGGGGGGGTGGGGGTGAATCAATGTTTTGCAATTAACACATTTCTTAAACTGATTCTTTAACTAGCAGATGCAAATTAATAAAAGCAAAGTTTAGAAACTGAAAGCAAACAAGCACAAAACCATAACACCAGAATTTTTACGTGGAAACTCGAAAAGGGAAAAACCACGGTGGGATTGGAACCCACAATATTATAATACTTCTTAGAGCTCACTGCTCAATTACAAAGAGGGCTACAACCTAGAGGAAGTCTCACTGCCTTATAAGTAATTACAAATAAGAAAAAGAATGTCTGATTGAATATTAGCATGTACATATGCCAAAAAATAGTTCTGGTTAAGCTCAATTAGTGTTCTACCACTGTTCTGTCTCTCTACTCTATTTTTCTCCTCTGTCATATACCGAAGCACAAGACATCTAATTACACACACAAAAATTTGCACAATCACTCATACATTCTTCTCTCTCTCTCCCATACATACCAAAATGATCAAATGAGTCGATATATATCCGTACCAACAAAATAAATCAATTCCCAAGTTAGCTTCCAAAAACCACATAACACACAACATAAAATGTGTAACCATAAGTCAACTCAACCTGATTACCAATCCATATGTAGACCCAAACAAATTGATAACAAGATTCACACATGTTAGCTCAATCACCTTGAACTCAAAACCAATCACCAAAATCATCCCAAATATTCCGCACAATACGTTACACAACAATAGCTCTGTTCTTCTTGAATTACTGGTTATTGGATCTTCTAACTTGCACAAGAGTCAATACTGAGGCTAGGATTGTGAAATAAGCTTCTTCTAACATCCAATAAACTAATACTTTCACCACAACCAAAACTATGCAACCAAAATGGAGATCTACACAATGTATCCATATTTTGTATTCCACCTTCTAGACTTAAACATAAATGAATATCAAAACTTCCCAAACTTTTGGTAGAACAAATATATATATACTGGATATGATATCTATTTTGAGTTGCCATCAATGATAACCCTAGAACAATATTCAAGCACAAATCTCTATCGGTATAGTGTCTCTTGCTAACAATCTCCCCCTTTGGCATTGATGGCAACACTTGTGAAAAATGACACTGTCACTGCAACACTTCAAAATTTCAAAACTGCAAAATTTCAAAATTGCAACAACTCAATAAGCTCCCCCTGAGAATGTACATCATTTTTCATACCTCTCTCTCCCTTTGACAACAATGCCAAAGATAGGTATTCGCCAAAATTTATATAAAAGGGTATAGTATCTTACATGAATTTAAAGATATCTACAAAAATGGTTTTTAGGGACTGTAGATATTCATCCCAACCCTTCTTCAAATTCTCCAAAATATTTATCAGAGCACTAAACAAATAAGAATGCAACTCTGCTCCTTGATGATCTTGCAGAACACTCTTATTCAAAGCATTCATTGCATCCTGTTGACTGCTCAACAAGGTGTCCAATCAGGGAGTTATTAAATTCCAGAGTTCTCCCACTCTGCCAACTATTCTATCCTTTTCCCGATTAAGGCTCTTAATTTTGTCCAGTAGAGCCATCATCTGTGCTTCATAGTTACTAGCAAAAATTGATTGAGGGGCAAAAGAGTGAGAAATATCAACTCTTTCCTTTACATTCCTTTATCTACTTATCAATTTCTACTATGAATTTAGGCAAAATAAGACATGAATTATTATCTTACCACCTTCATCTAATTATTCATGTATAGATTTTAAATCGAAGATCAAACTAACTCTATCACCTTCAACCATTTTCAAAATTGTTCTTAACTGCATATCATTACATTGATTCAAAAACTTACTTTCTGATGCCTTCTCTAAGGACTAAAAATGATAATCAACTGCTTTCAGCATGCTCATCATCTTAACAGAGGTAGTATCGACTTTATTTGGTTAGAAGGATGGCAAAAACATCTGCAACACATATGTCGCCATAGAGATCAGTTATTTATACTTTGAATGATATTTCAATAAACCTTCACTTGCCTTGGCTTGTGCAAGTGTTGCAAGCTTCAATGCTTTAACTAGAGATAGAGAGTTGAGATCAATAGGTTCTGCAGTGAGATCCATGTCTGAGATAATCTGTTTCCCTTTGTCCACAATGTCTCTTGCTATTGGAACCTGTTCAATCTTGTCTCCATGCTTTTCCAACTCTACCTTCTCTTCTTCTTCACCTTTCTCTTCATCTTTTCCCTTTTCGTCTCCAACCTCCTCAACTGCCTTCTTAGATTCAACATTTATCATTGGAGGATTCTTGTCCACTTCACCGGAGCCAGTAACCTTAGCAATATCAACAATACCATCTACAACCTTTAGTCTGTACATTGATCTTCACATCCAGAGTAAAGTTGTCATCCTATACATGCACTTCTAGAGGGATGTCAGCTTTTGCTGGATTAACCTCATATCTATGCTCTTCCAAAAATTGTTTCAAATTTTTTTCTATCTCTTTATCTACTTTATCTATTTTATCAAGCAGGATTTTGTTAACTCTCTTTTTACTTCTAAATTTGTCCTTCACAATCTTAAGCAATCTGCCAAGTTCAGTCTTAGAAATTACAGAACACAAGTCAACTAATACATATTATTTTATTCTCTCATCCTCCAAACTATCTATATGCCTTCTAGCATCCAAAATCTCATTTAAATCCTTTGGAATCATAGATAATAATTCTGTCAGGGCTTTGCTATATACATTCATATATTATACAATAGCTTCCTCTATTGTCCTTTGATCATTTTCATCACAATTCTCATAATATTCAGATATGTTCTTCAAATTTCCTTCCTTTACTACTTCATCAATAATTTGACTAAGAGAAATGGGGGCACAATAGTATAGGTACCTTCTACTTTACCGGATTTTAAAGTTTCATCAAGCTTAGACTTAAGCTTCCTATTGGGACAAGGTCTACTAGATTATTCAATTGTAACTTTAGGCTTTTTTCTTGGCTGACCTTCACTGGATTGTGGCTTTCGGACTACCCTGGTAGAGGTAGTAGTCTTATTAACTTCCTACAATGCTTCATCAAACTCTATTTCTTCCTTAGTAGTGGCTGCCACATAGACTCTCTTAGGCTTCCCTTTCTTTCTCTTCTCTGCTCCCTCAGATGATTTAGTTTGAGGTTTAGGTGGAGGAATATGCTTCTATAAACTAGAGGAGGGTGTTGAGTTTGTTTACCTTGGCTTCAGAGGAGTAGAGGAAGGTCTATATTTCTTGGGTTGGACCACATCCTCCTCCTTCAAGATATGCTGCTCTCTAGTCTTGCAAACATCTTCCTTTGTGATACCTATGTTTTCAATGAGTTATTAAACTTCTCTCCTTACTCTCTTCCTTCTCATCTATCGGGTTTCTCAAAATATGTTGAGCATACATGTCAAGAGTATTAGAATCAACTTCACACCCCATGGACATGATCCATACTATTCTAGGCTCAACAAATTCCATCAAATACTGATCAATCTCCACCATAAAGAATATGGTGTCCTCATATTTCTCTACTATTTCCTTAGGGATCCTTTCTCAGCTTTGCATCAAGCCTTGGAATGATTTGAAATATCCCCATAGGATAAATTTCTATGCCTTTCCATCTCCATGTCCTTGCAAAGCTTCCTTAATCTGCACAACCATCAATTTATCATATGCCCATTGTACCTTACCTACACCAGGGATTTCATTCATGAAATAGAGTTCCAAATAGACAATCAAGGTACCAAACTTAAATACATGCTTCTTTTCTTGCTTAATCTTATTCAAATTTCTCTTGAATTCACTCATCAGTACTCCACACAAGTCATACAACTTTCTCTCCTTCAGGATTTGATATGCTACATAAATAGCTATACCGGATATTGAATTAGATCTACTAGATTGGTATATCTTGTAGCCAGTCACCATGGACGCAAATCTCACATCATACTCAACAATATCACTAATTGTCATCGATTTGTTGTCATGTTGTGAACTGGTTACCTCTATCACTATTGTGTTCTTCACATTTCTTAGACCCAAGACTTCACTGGTTGCATTCAAACATGTTACTTTCTGGATAGCATTCTTAGTAATCCTATCAAGTTTTTCTAGACATATGAATTCATCATGTATTCTGCTCAGAATATATCTAACCCATTCGGGTTCATCAAAAACTAGAAAGTTAATGAACTGAATGAAACCCTTATCTTGTAAAGATTTAAAATTAGGTTTAAGATTGCCCATACCGTCAATCATGTGATTGGTGTAAAGTGATAGAATTTATGTTTTTCTAGGCTCCTCAATATTGCAGTGAATGTATGCCCTAATGTCCTTGACATGCAACACCTCATATGGAACGGATGAGAATGAACCATTCAGATTGTCTTCCATTGATTTGTATGGATACTTCTTGAATTGAGGCCTTGCCCTATCAGTTATTTTGACAACAAGTGGAGTTGCCACACCAGAACTAGAAGATGCCATTATCACAATCTATGTTATGAACAAATAGCTTCAAACTCAGAGAATACCTTTTGTCTTCAACCAATACAAGAAATCTTTGTTGAATCTTCTTAAGCATTGTTTTCATTGCACAAAATTCTTTGCCACACTTCTCTTTCCTTTCACTTAGATCACAATGTAAAAAATAAATGTTCAAATTCCTTTTTATCCTTTGAATACCTAACTTTAAGGTGCAATAAATGCTCAACCCTAAAGTCCTTCCAGATGCCTTGAAACTCATAAACATTGTACCAGAGCATCAAATCAACATCAAATCTTTTGGATATCTCTCAAGATCATCTGCACAACTACTTGCAGTCTTCTACAACCATCTACAACCAGTTGCAGATTACAGAAAAGGGGTTTTAAGGATCTGCATGTAAAGCTTTCCCCTAAGGCCAAAATCCCTTAGTTACTAGAGGAAGATCCAACACTGAAATAAGGTGCAAACCCATTTGCTGCATTTGAATCTTCCTTCTTAACCCACATCTTCTTGTGCTGCTCTTTGATCTCTTCAACCTTTTCTTTTCCCTTATTATCTTTTTTATTCTTGTTTTCCAGAGCATTCTTTCTTCAAAAATATTTTGCAATATGACCGGATTTGTTGCAAGCATAACAAACAATGTTGTTTCTATGATTAAGCCTAAAATTCCCTTGATTTCCCTTTGATCTGCATTGGTTAGCAATATGTCCAAATCTTCCACATGCATAACATCCTACATTTCTCCTATTTACCATACTCCTGCATTCAAATGACTTATGACCATACTTATTGCAATTGAAACATTGACCTGAGAATGATGTATTATTCTGATTATCTCTATTTTTGCATTGACTTGCCATATGACCAAATTTATTGCAAACAAAACATTTACCATTGAATTTATAAGCATTAGGTTGTATTACCAGATGTCTCTTGTTCTTCTGATGATTGCTTTGTCTAGATTTGGATCTTTCTCCTTTCTCAAATCTAAATCCTCCCATATGACCTTTGTTCTTTTGACTTTTCAGCATCCCATCCAACTTAGCTAAGCTAGCATTGGATTTTTCTTTATACTCATTAGCAGTGGTAAGTTCATCTCTCAGAATTATGATCTATCTTTGAAGTTATTTCTCAATTCCAAGACTATATCAATTCAAGCTTAAGTAGCTCATTATCATGATTCAATCTACAACTTCCATCAGATCTATCCTTCAATGACTAAGACCGACTTTCTTCATTCTTCTTCCTGTCTTCAATCTCTCCTATCAACTTCATCACAATTGATTGCATTTCATTCTTCAGGATTGCATTGTCTCTAGAAAGTTTCTCACATTCATCTATCTTGTCTTGATTATCAATGAATTTCTCTTCTTTCTCCTTAAGTTTTTCCATCATCTCCTTTCTTTTCTCTCTAGATGTATTCACTTGATCTTTCAATGACCCAATGAAATTTTTAGCATTACTCAAATTTCTTCCTAGGTCACTTGCTTCTTTCCTTGCTACATCTAGGGCTTCAAGTGCTACAATAAGTTGTCTCTACAAACTGAAGTTCATTGATTCAATCTCCTAGATCTTCCTCGAAGGAACTAGGCTCTGATACTAGTTGTTGGAATCAATGAACACTGAGAGGGGGGGGGCGTGAATCAGTGTTCTATAATTAACAAATTTCTTAAAATGATTGTTTAACCACCAAAGGCAAATTAATAAAAGAAAAGTATAGAAATTTAAAGCAAACAAGCACAAAACCATAACACTGGAATTTTTACATGGAAACCCGGAAAGGGAAAAACCATGGTGGGATTAGAACCCACAATATTATAATACTATGATCAGGAGTATAAAAATATTACAAGAGGGAAATGCACATGCGTTCAAACACACTACCTAGAGCTCACTGCTCAATTACAAAGAGGGCTACAACTCAAAGGAAGCCTCACTGCTTTACAAGTCATTACAAATAAGAACAAGAATGTCTGAACTGAATAGTAGCATCTACATATGCCAAAAAGTAGTTTTGGTTAAGCTCAATTAGTCTTCTACCTCTGTTCTGTCTCTTTGCTCTGTTCTGCTGCTTTATCATATACCAGAGTACAAGACTTCCAATTACACACACAAAAATTCACACAATCGCTCATACATTCTTCTCTCTCTCCCATACATACCCAAATTCTCAAATGAATCAATCTTGTGTATCTGTACCAATAAAATAAATCAATTCCCATGTCAGTTTCCAAAAACCGCATAACACACAACATAAAACATGTCAAATCAATCTGATTACCAATCCATATATGGACCCAAAAAAATGGATAAAAAGCTTCACACATGTCATCTCAATCACCTCAAATTTGAAACCAATCACCGAAATCATCCTAAAGATTCCGCACAATACATTACACCAAAATAGCTATGTTCTTCCTAAATTACTGGTTACTGGATCTTCTAACTTGCATGAGAGTCAATAATAGAGGCTAGGATTACAAAATAAGTTGCTTCTAACATCCAATCAACTAGTCCTTTTACCGCAACCAAAACCATGCAACCAAAATGGAGATCTACATAATGTATCCATACTATGTATTCCACCTTCTAGAATTAACCATAAATGAACATCAAAACTTCCCAAATTTCCGCTAGAACAAATCTACATATACTGGATATTGTATTTGATTTGAGTTTGTATCAATGACAACCACAGAACAATATTCAAGCACAAATCTCTACTAGTATAGAGTCTCTTGCCAACACATTCAATATTGATGGTACAATATTAGATGTACACAATATTGGAGGTACAATTACAATGAATGAATGATTTTCTTTATAGAAAGAAAGAGATGCCCTAATCCTAAAATTAGAGGAACTAAAGAAATGAAAATTAGGAGCTAAATTAAGTTTACAAGCTAAAACAACTAACTAGAAGTGAATCTAAGTGAACTTGATCAAAAAAGAATAATACTTAGATAAAATAAAGAACCTAAGTTTAGCTTAAGTGAAAAAGAAATTAAAGGACGTAATTAATAAATGATTAGATAATTGTCCTTAAATTACTCCAACATTCCCCCATAAGATTAACTTAGGGATAAGCTAAAGAGATAATGATGTATGTAAAATGCACGCATGAATGAGAATCGACAACTAAGGACTTATTAGGTACTCATGTACAAAGCACTGCAAAACAATGCACCACATACCAATGAGGTCTCTCTAAAAAGAGAAAAGGATAAAAACCACATGGGAAAAAACCCCTCTCCAAAAGCAAGAGATGCAAGGAAAAAGGTACTACATGTGACTAAGATGAAGGAATCCAAGTTTTCCCCCAAGTATAGAATCAATCACAAAAGTAAAATGAATATCCCCCCATAAGAGAGAGAATGAGGATAAGAATCCCCTCAATATAGAAGTAGCTCCTTTTCCAATGGTGAACTCTTGAAGATAGAACATGATCCACTGTCTACAAACAAAATTTCTCCCCTTCAGAAGAAACCAATGCCCTAGAGATAGGTGAAGCCACTCCCATAAATTAGAAGATGTAGGAATCCAAATCCAAATTGTATGTGTCTCTAGAAACTACTCAAATGCTGCTATGTCCATGATAGATGATGATGCCACAAACCAATCAAGTAAATGCCCAATCACAATGGGAGGTGGCAAATTATGACTTTGCTGATGAAGAACAGGCAAGACCTTTGATATACTCAAGCTCCTCTATAGTATCATCATCATAGGGCATGGAATTTTAATGTACAAGGGTAACAAGATAATTTTTTGTAGGGACCTCTAAAAATGGAGAGATATGATGGTCTCCAAAAATCTCCCAAAGGCAAGTCCAAAATGTGTGAGGACACTCAAGGTTTGATATAGCACACATAGTACATCATAATCAACACTAGAAAAAATCACACCTACAATATGGTTTGTGAGATTAACCCAAGATGATTTACCTCATCAAGTTGCTGGTTCAAGTATGAGTCCATAAAAATAATGCAACATATCTGTAGATGGAGGAAATGGGGTGTTTGAATCAAATATTGAAACTTGTTTCCAACATCCAACAATGAAGTTCCTACAAATCACACACATGCAGACCAAATATCTAAACTAACACACACATGAATGCTATGACAAAACTACTCCATTGCACTACTTAAATCAAGATCTTATATAAGTAACATGGCTCTCACAAGCACACACAAAAAGCTATGATTTATTGGAGATTTAAAGTGAAAAACAAAATAAACAATTAAAATGAAGAAAGCTTGAGAATGCAAGAGTAAGTTAATTGCTAGATTGCTAGATAGATTGAAAGAGAGAGGGGTTGGATTAAATAGAAGTTCTTTGCGTGGATCTAGATTGTGGGATGAATATGGGATAAAAAATAGTATTTTGGAGTTTGATCTCACATGTGTGAGGTAGATGCAAATGGGTAAAGGAGAAATCATAAATGAATAAAGTAATGCTTATGCACATGTCTATGAAAATGGATGAATAATATTAAATATATAGATGATAGATAATAAATGATAATAATATTAATAAATGATAAATTATAGAATATTAATATTATTAAATGGATAAATGATAATATAGACATTGATGATATATATAATATTAATTAATGATGGATAAATGATAAAATAATAATAATATTAATGATAATACTAATAATGAATAAATGATGATAAATGATAAATGATAATATTAATAGTGGATAATATTGATGATAGATGGAATAATGCATGAAAAAATGAAGTGGATCCACTCGGGCTTTGGATGACAAATTTTATGTGTCTACATTTTGCCCCTCTTTGAGATAATGCAGCCTATCGCATTGTTTTAAAGAATATGATCAACTGATACATGCCCCAAAGATATCTTGGTAAGGGTGATGATTAATCAATTATGCCCCCTTGAGAGATTGATCGAATAGATTGATGGAGATTGATCTCTTGATAGATTATGAAAAGGAGATTGGATGATTGATATTGTGCAAGTGATTAAGTGGGGATGTACATGTTGGAATTAGGGATCACTAAGAGGTGGGGTGAATTAGTGATCTACCGGTTAGCAGATTTTCAAACTTAACTTTCAACCACATGATGCAAACACTAAGAATTGAAATGCAAAAACATGAAACAAACAACCACAAGATCATAACACCAGATTTTTACATCGAAACCCAAATGGGAAAAACCACAGTGGGATTTGAACCCACAATATTATTTCACTATGGATAGTAGAAAAAAAATATTACAATATGGGGAATGCACATGCATTCAGCCACACTGCTTAGAGCTCACTGTTGCATGCTTAATTATAATAACCCAAAAGGGTACAACCCTCAGGGAAGTCTCAATGACTTAAAATATAATTATAGTGATGAATTACAATTTATGAAATCTGAGATAACATCTACTATGCCTGGATGAGTTCTAGTTAAGTGCTAAAACACTGACTGGATCACCTCCTCTTTTCTACTCTGTTCTGCCCTGATCTATGTCTCAGCCACCCACTAGATCAAGAATGCGCATGTGAAACTATGCCAAAATGGGTTCTCGATCACCTCTCACTTGCATCCAATTGCACCATATGCCAAAAAGATCACACACACCAAACTCATATACCGATAACCACAAAATAGGTCATACATCATGTTGACCTGAAGGTGTAACGTGTAGTCACATGTCGGCTTGACTAGATCCAAAAGGATAAATGTAGATCACCAAAACAATATTAGAATGATGTGTCAAAGTCAATCCAATAATCCCAAACACACTTAAATGCACCACAATCATTGAAAAGCTTTTGGACCCAAAAATGCTCTGTCTACCTGAAATACCAGTTAACAAGCTACTAGTTAACACACACTTCTAGATAAGAAGAATTACAATCGCTGGATCAAATCTCCATAAAGAGTTTCCATCAATGACAATCCTAAACCAAAAATCGGCTACCAAAAACCACCAGAAATCACAGGATGAGTATCAATTGCCAACAATCTCCCCCTTTGGCATTGATGACAATGCTTGCAAAAAATGGCTAGGTGTTGAGCACTGTACACCGGTTTAAAAGAATTTCATAGGCTCCCCCTTAGACAAAGAATTCCACTCTCTAATACTATACATTTTTCACCATTCTTCTCCCCTTTTGATAGCAATGCCAAAGATGGGGTGCTGTCCAAAATTTATATACAGAGATACTTATAAATACTTGAAGATGTCAGTATAAGTAGTCTTAAAAAATTCTAGGTGAGTATACCACCCACTCTTCAAGTTGTTCAAAATTGTGATGAATTCACTAAATACAATAGCATGAATCTCTAACTCCCTTAGGTTATATGACATAGGTTAGACCATCTCCTTCATACAATCCACCTTATTACTTAATATTGGGTCCAATCGGGTGGCAATTAGGTTCCGGAGTTAACCTACTTTTCTCAAAATTTTATCCTTATCTGCTTGGAGGCTTGAGATCTGATCATTTAAGGTTGTAATCTGTTGGAATGATCTAATACTGGGATAAAACTGAGAGGGGGGGTGAATCAGTATTCTCACAAGTATAACAGTTAATGCAAATTATAAGATTAATACTAGAGAACAATACAATGAAAGATAAATCATGAAAGCATAGTAC
The DNA here is from genome assembly GCF_030272615.1 of Cryptomeria japonica. Classification (NCBI taxonomy): domain Eukaryota; kingdom Viridiplantae; phylum Streptophyta; class Pinopsida; order Cupressales; family Cupressaceae; genus Cryptomeria; species Cryptomeria japonica. The sequence continues at coordinate 301,251,779 of NC_081410.1, read as the reverse complement.
ACATGAAACTAATATTTTGACGTGGAAAACCCGATAAAGGGAAAAACCACAGTGGAAAGCCCAACCCACAATCAGTTAATACTTCTGTAGCAGTATGTGAAATAATTACAATGGGGATTGCACTTGCAATTAGGCCAACAACCTAGAGCTCACTGATCATCACAAAAGATAAGTCTCACTGACTTACAAATTATCAGACTACAATCTGGAGAAGATAAACTATGAAAGTAGCATCCACTTAATGCTTGATACAGTTTTGGTCAAGCATAAATGTCTACCCTGTAATACCAAATCCTTTTGATCCCTTCACTGAAAGGTATAACTTTATTTGCATATAAACCTTTCCCTCATAATGCAAACATAACCATCGATCCCAAAAACCATCTCACCAATTACATGAATAAGTTATCTATAAATATAGATCATCAACCTTAATGATAAGGTCAGCTAAACCCTAAACCCAAAAACCCATAATTACAAAAATTACATCACACGGTATCACCACCAATATTATGATTTACATTACATAGCATGGACCTAATTCAAATATCCAAACAATTATATCCACCAAATTTTTTGTTAAGACCAAAATCCAACACATTTCACCAATCAGTAGAAACCCTTAGTGCAATAACATAAAAAGTCTAACTAGATCCAAATAGGACCACCATAACAACACACCAACCAATGCAAAGTCACCAAACACTCAGGAGATGATTAAGAAGCACCTTCAACATGATAGAAACCAATTCCATAAGTCAGACCAAAATCATCTGATTAAAACATCAAATATCACTAGCTCGTATAGCTAACCGGTACCAAGAAATATCAATCAAGATCATAAGCGATAGTTACCAGAGTACCAAAACATGAATCAATAAAATATAGAAATCATATAACCATCTTGAATAAGCATCCAAAGCCACATCCAAGGATTTGATCATACTAGATTAGAATCAAAGTCAAAACCAAGATAAACACCAAGTCTAATCGAGATAGGTCCAACCGGGATAGCATAACCATATCCAACCGGGATACAATGTTGACATCAATGACAACACTTAACCAAATCTAGGATAAGCCAAAAATATCCCCCTATGGCATTGATGACAACACTGAATGTGAAAAACATCCAAGTGCCAAGGAATGCCAACAATCTCCCAAACACTGATCTGAAATATCTCTCCCCCATGCAATATCTCTCCAAAAGATTTGATTGTTTTTCACATGAATACCATCTCTCCCCCTTTGACACCAATGACAAAGAATAGATACCAAACCAAAAATACTGAAACAAATAGTTGACTACTCCCCCTGAGTAGTAGCATCATCTCATCAATCTGGATTAGAAAAATATGTTTGATAAGATCATCGAATTGATGCATTCCTGCATCTCTAAGTCTTTTTTGGAGGGTTGGTAATGTTAGAACCCGGGAAGGAAAAATAAGAGGGGGGGTGAATCAATTGTGAACTAGTTCTCAATAAATTATAATCCAAATGAAAATTATTCCAACTTAAACTTAATGCTGGTGAACCAAACTTAAGTGTCGATAAAACAGATTAATAGTTATAATAGTACCAGTGTAACTTAATGCATGAAACATAAAGAGAAACAACATCCACAACACATGACACAAATATTTTGATGTGGAAACCCGGTAAGGGAGAAACCATGGTGGGAAACCTTACCCACAATCAGATGATACTACTGCAAATAGTAAGTGTATACAAATGGGGTCTGCACATGTAGAAAGGCTAACCCCCTAGAGCTCACTGCTCAATCACAAAATAGGAGTCATATTGACTACACAATTGGATGGTTAAATCCAATGATAATGTACTGCTCAAAATAGCATCTGCAATACTGGATTCAGTACTGGTTTTAAGCTCTGAACATGAGTGTCAAACACCTTCATAACCTTCCTTCAACCTTCAAATAGTGTTTGTTTGATTCCCACAAGGATCTGCTTATTTTTGCTCTTTAATATTCGAACACACCCATACCATAAGCATATCCCTATCTTCAATAAGATTTACAATCATATATACAAAACCTAAGACCAAATGTATAGGTCGACTCACTAAAGATATTATAATTAAAATCAATTACAAATAAGTCTTGATGCAATACAACATGTCGGCTCAATATATTTACCATATTATCCAATCAATAAACAATCTCTATAATGTGATGTGCTGATATGGAATAGATAACATGTATCAGTCCATAACCTAGACCTATCTGCCAGTAAAGGCAAATCTGTCAACCCGATTAGACCAATAAGAAAAACACCAAATCTAAACTTCCAGTCCATGTCTTCGACATAACCAAATGATCTCCAGATGATAACAAGTCATCATCACTGCCGGTGAACAATATAACCTATTGGTGAACACATACTGGTGACTGTACATAAGCCACTAACCATACCGATGAACATAATGTAAACCTCCAAGAAGATAAGTGTTGACATCAATGAAAAAACCAATACAACACATGAAGAAGTCATCCATAATACCAACAATTTCCCCCTTTGGCATTGATGGCAACACTAGATGGAAAAACATCTAAGTGCCAAAAATAGAATGCCAAAAACCAATAAACCAACAATATCCCAAAGGTAGATCAATACAAAGTTTTTTAACAGAAACAAAAACCAAAACCAAAAATACCTATATCCAAAGAGTATATCTCTCCAAGTAGAATGATCATCTCTCCCCAAATAATAAGTTTTTCCATAGATATCTCTCCCCCTTTGACATAAAATGCCAAAGCAGTTAAGAATTCAAAAACATAGTATCCAGCCAACTAGTCCCCCTGAGAAGTAGCTCTCCTTCATCAAAGCTAGAAAAAGATTTTTCTGTTAGTCCCTATCGGTTTGATGCCAATCTTCATCATTCAAGTCTCTGTTAGTGGGGAAATTACCCCAAGCCGCTCTCCGAGATATTCAAATGTTTCCTTAGGCAAAGGCTTTGTAAATATATCTGCAATTTTCTCTTTAGTATTCACATAAACCAATTTCACTTCATTTGCTTCAACATTCTCTTTCAGAAAATTGTACTTAATAGAAACATGTTTTGTCTTAGAGTGAAATACTAGATTCTTTGATATATCAATTGTTGCTGAATTATCACAATAACTAATAATTGGTTCTTTGCATTTTACCTTTATATCCTTCAACATTTTCTTGATCCATAATACTTGAGTACAATTAGTTGTTGCTGCAACATATCTGATTCTGTTGTTGATAATGATGTACAAGTCTACTTCTTGCTTATCCATGAAATCAATCTTCTACCAAGAAAGAATGCACCGCCAGTGGTACTCTTTCTGTCATCTACATCTCCTGCCCAATTTGCATCTGTGTATGAACTTAAATCAAAATTTCCATCTTTAGGATACCATAAACCAAGATTTGTTGTGCCTTGTAGGTACCAGAAAATCCTTTTAACTATTGATTCATTATTTTCTTTAGGATTGCTTTGAAATCTTGAAACAATACATATTGCATTCATTATATCAGGTCTTGTTTGTATTAAATACAGTAAACCTCCAATCATAGATTTGTACCTTGTCATATTAATAGGAGCTGAATCATCCTTCAATGTCAATTTATTAGTTGTAGTCATAGGAGTTCTTACCGGTTTGGAATTTTCCATACCAAATTTTTTCAAGAGTTCCTTTAAGTACTTTGTTTGACATATGAATATACCTTTATCTGTTTGTGAAATTTGCAGACCTAGAAAGAATTTTATCTCTCCAATTATAGACATTTCAAATTCTTTTTGCATCTTGTTAGCAAAGTCTTTACATAATCCATCTTCACCTCCAAAAATAATATCCACAAATACTTCAATAACCAAAATATCATCATTGGTAACTTTGTAATACAAATTGCTGTCAGCATTACCTTTTGTGTAACCAAGCTTCAAAAGATATTTATCCAATCTAGCATACCAAGCCCTGGAAGCTTGCTTCAATAAATATAAATCTTTCCTTAACCTACAAACCATATCCTTATTATCTATCAAATAAAATCCACCAGGTTGTTCAATGTAAACTTCCTCCTCAACATCTCCATTCAAAAATGCACATTTTACATCCATTTGATAAACTTTATAGTTCTTATGAGCTGCAAATGTAAGAAATAGTCTAATTGTCTCAATTCTGGCTACTAGTGCAAAGGTTTCATTATAATATATTCCTTCTTTCTGTGAATAACCTTTACAAACTAATCTTTCTTTACTTCTCCATATTCATTAAGTTTATTTCTATATACCCATTTAGTTCCAATTACATTTTTGTCTTTAGGCTGGGGAACCAATGTCCAAGTATTATTCTTTTCAATTTGTTCTAATTCATCTTCCATTGCTTTATTCAATGTTCATCCTGACATGCTTCAATAACAGATGCTGGTTCAACTTGAGAAATTAAACATACCCTCTTCATTTTCTAGTCTTCCTCTAGTCATAATACCTTGATTTTTGTTTCCAATTATCAAATTATCTGAATGATTCAATCTTAAAAACTTGGGTTTGTTCTGATTAACATTCATAGGCTATTGTTCCTCAGTCATAGTTGAGTTTTTCTAATGATACCGATGTGACTGGGTCTTCACTCTATACTGGTGCAATCTATGCTAGTTGATCTATGATCATTTCAACTACCGGTTCTACAGATATTGAATCTCCTCTAAAGTGTTCATCTATCTTCACATTAGTACTCTCAATGATTTTTCTATAACCTTTTATTATAACATCTATATGCCTTTCTTTTAGATGACTAACCAAGAAATATTCCTTCATCACTTCTAGGATCAAATTTGCCAATATACTCATCTCTTCTAATATAACATTTGCTTCCAAATATTCTAAAGTATTTAAGAGTAGGAGTATTACCAAACCATAGTTCATAAGGGGTCTTACTGGTTTCACTTTTGTTGTGAACTCTATTGAAAGTATAAACCATTGTATTCACTGCTTCTCTCCAATAAACATGAGGTAGATTTTCTTCCATTAACATGGCTCTTGCTGCATCTAGAATAGTTCTATTCTTCCTTTCCACAACTCCATTTTGCTTGGGTGTCTGGGGTGTTAATAGTTGTCTTTTGATTCCATTCACTTCATAGAATGCATTAAATTCTCTAGATGTAAATTCCCCTCCTTGAACTGATCTTAAACATTTGATTTTCTTGCCGGTTTCATTCTCTACCATTGCCTTGTATATCTTGAATCTTTCAAAAGCTTCTAATTTCTCCTTGAGAAAAGTAACCCAACACATTCTAGAATAATCATCAATTATTAGCATAAAGTATCTATCACCTTATAGACTTCTTGTTCTTGCTGGACCACATAAATCAATATGAATTAAATAAAAAATATTATTGGATTTCTCAGTAATGCTCTTAAATTTTGTTCTAACTTGCTTTCCCATTTGACATTCCTTACATACTGGATTATGGGGCTTCACAATCTTAGGTAAATCCCTTACTGCCTTTGTTGAACTGATCTTTACAATGTAATCAAAATTCATATGTCAGAGTCTTTTATGCCATAACCAACTTTCATCAATGTGTGCAATCAAACATGTCTTATCACTGGTATTCAAGTGAAAGATATTACCTTTAGTCTGATTACCGACTGCAATCTCCAATCTAGTTCTGTTTATGATTTTGCATTTCCCATTCTTGAATTGTAACTAAAATCCTTTCTCAACTAACTAACCAATGCTCAAAATATTATGCTTTAAACCTTCTATATAATAAACATTGTTAGTATTGTGCTTACCATCCAAAGATATAGTGCCTCTTCCTTTGATTAAACAAGCTTTATCATCTCCAAACCTTACTAGACCTCCATGAATTTCTTGAAAAGATAAGAACTTGCTTTTATCACCAGTCATATGATGCAAGCATCCACTATCTATAATCCATTCATCCTTTTCTTCAATTTTTTCTGCCAGTGCTTTCTCTACGAGTTTGACAATAGGTGCCGGTTGATCTTATTTTATTGCAACAAAATACCATCTGCTATTTGTTGGATCTTCATCTAAACCATCTGTAACACCTTCATCTGCATAGTAACATGACTTATCTCTTTTTTTCTTAAATTTGTATCTTTGATATTCAGGGTTAAGCTTATATGATCTTTTTACTTCCTCCCTTAACCTTGCATGTCTATCAGGACATCTAGAAGCCATATGACCAACTTTATTGAAATTAAAACATTTGAAAGGTGCTTTACCTTCATACTTACTTCCTGCTGGACCTTTAGGCATTTTCCTTGCAAATAGTGCTTCAAGTTCTTCAAGTTCTTCATTTTCTCTCCTCATATCTTCAAGTTCTTTTGCATAAAGTGCTTTCCAATCAATTTTGTTAGATGATGATGATGATGATGCTTTGAAAAAATAGCCCTGTCTTTACAGTAGCAACAAGACCAAATTCTTCAAGCTCAAACACTCAAAATTTTTCCAACCAAAGTATCTCTAGAAACTGAAGTATTAGGCATTGTTGTCAACTCATTAATAGTAGTTACTTTCATTTTGTAAGCCGCTAGCAAAGCTCTTAAAAATTTAGACACAATTTCATCTTCACTTAAGGATCTTCCACAACATTGTATTCCTAAAACAATTTCATTAACTCTTTCCATAAATGCAAAAATTCTCTCATCTTCTTCCATTTTTAAATTTTCATACCTGACCCGGTAACATTCTAGTTTTGCAATTTTGATAATGGTATCTCCTTCATTCAATGTTTCTAGTTTATCCCAAATAGCTTTAGCAGTAGATCGGTCTGATAATCCCATGATTTGTTGATCTGATAATGCGCTCTAAAGTGCTTCTCTTGCTTTGCAATCATTGTCCATGTCCTTAGCCAATGTTGGTAGATGAGGTTGATTCAAAATAGGAGCAACATAGCCATTCTTTGTAACATCACATATATCTCTTCTAGTGCAGTTCAGATGTGTTTCCATTCCGATCTTCCATATACCATAGTTAGTTCCATCAAGCTTCAGACTATCCTTCCTGAAAATATTTGTTTCCATAGGATCTCCTCAAGTTGTTAGGATTCTGCAAAAAGAGGACTTATCTTTGATGCCAATTGTTAGGACCCATAAAGGCCAACTGAGAGGGGAGGGGTGAATTAGTTGTGAACCAGTTCTCAATAAATTGTAATCCAAATATAAATTATTCCAACTTAAACTTAATGTCAGTAAACCAAACTTAAGTGTCGATAAAATAGATTAATAGTTATAGCAGTACCGATGTAACTTAATGCATGAAACATAAAGAGAAACAACATCCACAACACATGAGACAAAGATTTTGACGTGAAAACCTGGTAAGGGAAAAACTATGGTGGGAAACCTTACCCACAATTAGATGATACTATTGCAGATAGTAAGTGTATACAAATGGGGTTTGCACATGCAAAAAGGACAACCGCCTAGAGCTCACTGCTCAATCACAAAATAGGAGTCACACTAACTACACAATTGGATGGTTAAATCCAATGATAATGTACTGCTCAAAATAGCATCTGCAATGTTGGATTCAGTACCAGTTTTAAGCTCTAAACATGAGTGTCAAACACCTTCATAACCTTCCTCCAACCTTCAAATAATGTCCGTGTGATTTGCACAAGGATCTGCTTATTTTCTCTCTTCAATATTCAAACACACTCATACCATAATCATATCCCTATCTTCAATAAGATATTACAATCATATATACAAAACATAAGATCAAATGTATAGGTTGGCTCACTAAAGATATTACAATTAAAATCAATTACAAATAAGTCTTGATGCGATACAACATGTTGGCTCAATATATTTACCATATTATCCAATCAATAAACAATATCTAGAATGTGTTGTTCTGATTTGGAATAGATAACATGTACCAGTCCATAACCTAGACCTATCTACCAGTAAAGGTAAATCTGTCAACCCGATTAGACCAATAAGAAAAAAACCAAATCCAAACTTCCAGTCCATGTCTTTGACATAACCAAATGATCTCCAGATGATGACAAGTCATCATCGTTGTTGGTGAACAATATAACCTGTTGGTGAACACATACCAGTGACTGTGCATAAGCCACTAACCATACCGGTGAACATAATGTAAACCTCTAAGATGATAAGTGTTGACATCAATGACAAAACCAATGAAACACATGATGAAGTCATCTATAATACCAATAGGTAACTCCCAAGTGATCTCCAAGATATTCAAAAGTATCTTTAGGCAATGGTTTTGGTATAATATCTACAATTTGCTCCTTAGTAGGCACATAAACCAATCTGACTTCCTTTGCTTCAACCTTTTCTTTCAAGAAATTATACTTTATAGAAATGTGTTTTGATTTGGAATGAAATACCTGATTCTTTGACATATCAATAATAGTAGTATTATCACAAGGAATAACAATAGGCTCATCATAACTTACCCTTATATCTTTCAGCATCTATTTCATCCATAAAATCTGAGTACAGTTGGTTGCAACAACTACATATTCCACTTCACCATTAGATAATGAAGTACATGATTGTTTCTTACTTAGCCATGAAAACAACTTCTTTCCAAGAAAGAATGCATCATCGGTAGTGCTCTTTCGGTCATCCACATCTCCTGCCCAATTAGAGTTTGTATAGGCACATAGTCTGAAATCATCATCCTTTGAAAAACATTACCCAAGGTCTATTGTACCTACCAAATATCTGAATATCCTCTTGACAACAATATAATTAGTTCCTTTAGGATCTGACTGAAATCTAGAACCAATACAAATAGCATTCATTATATTAGGTCTAGTCTGAGTTAAGTACAACAATCGACCAATCATTGTTTTGTATCTACTTGGATTCACTTTAGGAGATTCATCATCCTTTGACAATTTGCAATCGGTTATCATAGGAGTACCTATAGGTTTAGAATTATCAAGTCTAAATTTCTTAAGCAATTCCTTCACATACTTAGTTTGATAAATGAAAACACCTTTATCAGTCTGTGTAATCTGTAAACCTAAAAAAATTTCATCTCTCCAATCATAGACATTTCAAATTCATTCTTCATATCATCAACAAATTTCATGCATAGACTTTCTTCTCCTCCAAAAATGATATCATCCACAAAGACTTCAATAATTAGTATGATCATGCTCAATTTTATAATATAGGTTACTATCAACATTACCTTTGCTAAAACCGAGCTTAGAAAGATATCTATCCAATCTAGCATACCATGCTTTAGGGGCCTATTTTAATCCATATAAAGCTTTCTTCAATCTGCAAACCATTCCCTTGTCTTCTAATAAAGAAAATCCATTAGGTTTCTCAATGTAGACTTCTTTCTCAAGATCTCCATTCAGAAATACACATTTGACATCTATCTGATATACTTTGTAGTTCTTGTATGTATCATAGGCAAGAAATCATCTTACCACTTCAATTCTTGCAACCAGAGCATAAGTTTCGCCATAATCAACTTCTTCCCATGAGTAACCTTTGTAAACCAATCTAGCCTTGTTTCTTACAAGATGACCTTCCTCATTCAATTTGTTCCTGAAAAACCCATTTAGTTCCAATAATATTCTTATCTTTAGGTCTAGGAACTAATTCCCATGTCTTATTCTTTTCTATCTAATCTAAGTTTCTTCCATTTCTTTCATCCAATTTTCATCTTTACTTTCTTCAATAAACGATTGTGGTTCAACTTGAGAAATTAAACATACCTCTTCAGTAGCTAGCCTTCTTCTAGTCATCACACCTTTTCTTTTATCTCCAATGATCTAATCTTCAGAATGATTTAGTTTCACATACCTGGGAGTCTTTGAATTTTATTGATTTACTGTCTCTTTTTGTTGTTCAGTAGTCACTATTGAATTTTATGATGTTGTTGGAGTCATTGATTCTATGCTCTAAAAAAATTCTTTCATTATTGGTTCTAGTCTGATAAATTGATCTCCTAGTCCATAGTTGTATGATCTGATCTGATTACTACCTTGCTCATCCACCTTAACATTTATGCTCTCTATTATCCTATTCAATATTTTCTTATAACATCTATGTGCTTTGCTCTTAGTAGAATAACCCAAAAATATTCCTTCATCACTTCTAGGATCAAATTTTCCTTATGCATCATTTCTTCTAATGTAGCATTTACTTCCAAAAATTCTAAAATATCTAACAGTAGGAGTATGACCAAACCATAAATCATAAGGAATCTTACCGATATCACCTTTTATGTGTACTCCGTTGAAAGCGTATACTGTAGTGTTGACAACTTCCCTCCAATAAATATCAGGCAATTCAGCTTCAGTCATCATTGTCGTTGCCGCATCCAATATGGTTCTATTTTTCTTTTCCACTAATTCATTCTGTTGTGGAGTTCTAGGTGCAAAAAGTTATCTTCTGATTCCATTTTTCTCACAAAAGTTGTTGAACTCGCCAAATGTAAACTCACTGCCTTGATCCGATCTTAAACATTTTATCTTTAGTCCTATCTGAATCTCAACCATAGCATTGAAGATTTTGAATTTCACAAGAGCTTCTGATTTTTCTTTTAAAAACGCAACCCACATCATTCTAGAATAGTCATCAATAAGTAACATAAAATATCTATCACCTTAAAAACTTTTAGTTCTTTCCAGTCCACATAGACCAGTATGAATAAGATCAAGAATTCAACTATATTTATCATGTATTCTTTTGAAAGAAGTTCTAACTTTCTTACCCATTTGACATTCTCTACATATTGGATTATAAGGTTTAACAATCTTGGGCAAATCTCTAACAACTTGTGTTGAACTGATCTTCACTATGCAATCAAAATTTACATGACACGTCCTCTTATTCCATAACCAAATTTCATCAATCTGAGCAATCAAACAAGCTTTCTCACTATGATTCAAATAAAAAATGTTCCCTCTAGTCTGGATTCCAGAAGCAATTTCCAATCCAGATCTATTGATGTTCTTGCATTTTCCATCCTTGAATTGCAAATGAAATCCTCTATCCACCATCTAACCTATACTTAAAAGATTATGCTTAAAGCCTTCAATATAATAAACATTATCAGTATTGGTCTTACCATCCAATGATATTGTTCCTTTGCCTTTGATCATACATGCCTTGTCTCCAAATCTGACCAGTTTGCCATCAAATTCTTGGAGTGTTAGAAACCTTCTCTTGTCACCGGTCATGTGATGTGAGCATCCACTATCTATAACCCATTCATCCTTTTCTTCAATTTTAGTAGCTAAAGCTTTCTCCTTAGTATGAGTTGCTTCAATTATAGGTTCCAGAGAATCATCCTTGATAGAAATAAAGACCCAATCTTTACCAGAGCTTCCATTGTCGGATCCATGTACATGTTCATCATCATCATCATCATCATCACAAGCATAATAGCATGATTTATCCTTATTCCTTCTAAATCTAGGTTTTCTCTGATATTTCAGATTAGGCTTATAACTCTTCACAAGACCAATCTTATTGCATGAAAACATTTAAAAGACACTTTTCCTTCATACTTACTTACAACCGGTCCTTTAGGAAATCTTCTATCAATTAGGGCTTCCAACTCTTCAAGTTGTCTTTCTTCCCTTTCAATGTCTTCCAAATCTTTAACATAAAACTGTTTCTAATCTATCTTCTGCTTACCAGAGGCAGATGCTTTAAATGCAGTTTCAATTTTAGTAGCACTCTGATCTCCAAGTTCTTCAAGTTCAAAAGAAGTCAATTTCCCAAGTAATGTATCTCTGGTAATAGGGGTACTTGACATTGTCTGTAGTTCATTAATTGAAGCAGCCTTCATCTTGTAAGTCGAAGGTAAAACTCTTAGAATCTTTGACACAACTTCATTCACTAATTGATCTGCCCCAACATTTGATTCCCATGACAATTTCATTTACTCTATCCATGAAGGAACTAATCTTCTCATTTTCTTCCATCATCAAAGTTTCATATCTTACCCATAAACGTTCAAGTTTTGCAATCTTTACTACTTGATCGCCTTCATAAAGATTTTCAAGCTTCAACCAGATCTGCTTAGCATTTTCCAACTCTATGACATTCAATAGCTTTTCATCAAATAGGGTGCTCAACAGTGCTTCTTTTGGTAAAACATCATTTTCAGCTCTCTTCTATTCATTAGTAGATGCCAGTGTTATAGAATTAGGATCATGAGGTATATACCTTGTTGGTTCTTGAAAATGGGTTTACACTACTACAAGGCAGAGACCAAGTTGGTTCCTCCAAATACCTATGGAAATCCACTTCCAACTATCAATATCCTTTAGGCTTGGACCAACTGCAAAAAGAATTTTCTAAAAATCCTCCTACACTTCAGGCTCTGCAAGACTCGGGAGGGTAATCCCTCCAGTGAACTTCCTGATCTTTGCACCACATTGAGGAATTTACCGAAACAAAGATGATTATCTCATAAAAAGGGCTTGACAAAAAGGGAGAATGCTCAAGGATGACAAAACCTTCAGTGATCCTTGACCTAACGGGAGCATGAGATGAGCAGGACAACTCAGAAAATACATGAAAACTTAGCAATGATGTTCTGATACTTAAAATATTTTTGACAAGTCAAGAAACTAAAAACCTAATGATATCTGCTAGCAAGTACCAGTGCCTTATCCATTGGGCTACAAAGTCTCTGAAATATTACTAAAGTTTGATAGAAACTTATCTAACAACTGATTTAATCTTAAATAGTACTACCTTACAATATCGTTCCATCTACAATCTCTTACCCGAAATACTCATCAAATCCTAGTACAAGCATTATCTCTCTGTAATTTCATTCAAGCATTTTTAATTAACCCGTTGGATTAAAGCATAGAATGGAAAACTACATACATCATAGCAATGCAATAAGTAAATGAAACCCTTGATTCCATTAAACTCAAAAGAAAAGAAAATTACACATAGGAGAGAAAAGATTTGAGAATATATCTATATTAATCTCATAAGTTATCTTCTATCAAACAATAGACAACACTTCATTTACAAAATAACCCACTTGAAATATAAAACTGGTAACTATTTCATTTTTTTTGCTCTCAAAATGACATTACAGTTCCTCCTATTTTCCCATGACTTCCCAAAACTACTGGAACCGAATCTTGAAGACCGGACCTACCTAAAGAGAGCCTCCTCAAAAATTTCAGAACCCTAACTTATGGCCTTGATTTCCATTTTATAGAAAACAAGGGAGCAACAAGCTTAAGGCCTAAAAACACATGTCACCAAAAGACCAAACCCAGGAGGTTGTAAGCAATTCTATTATAAAATATTCCTTATCCATATGGTGGTACTTGTGAAGAGGTGGAGCCAAAATCTTCAACTGATTATCGGTAGAAACAAAAAATACTTGAGCCATGTCGATATCATCTTGACACTTTTAGATGGACTCTGAGATGCTCAGTCTATTCTACGCAACATTTTCATTCTTGGAAAGGAAACTAGATCCTGGCAAGAAGTAAAATCACCCCCGAACTATATGAAGATCTCTAACCTTTATGCCCCGGATTAGAGGAAGTGGAAAGAGGAGCTTGAGGGTAAATACAATATGTTGAGAAGGCATTGCAGCTTCCATGTCATTGCAGAGACGACTGACTTCCACTCCTTACTCAAACAAATCCTTCTTTCAGTTCCTTGTGAGATCCTTCCTCAAATAGTTTGCCAACAATTGGCAGATTAAGAACAGAGGATATGTCATAGGTGCCTATTTTTGATAAGAAAAGGCTTTCACTCCCCCTTTGACAATCCTCCAAAATTTCACAACCCCTCTGACAATGAGCAACCTCATACTAGAGAAAAACATCCATCCAGTGTCAAAAAACATGCAATGACTCCATGTATAATCCTATAAAAACACCATCTTCTTTACTGATAAAAAACTGCTCTTAGAAAATGAAGAAGTTTGTATCCTTTTCTACCCATTTATCACCATCCTAGTAAATTTATAATCAGAATTCAACTCAAAATGGTGGTGCTTATCCATGTGAAGAATGATCATCCTGATATTTTCTGCTCATTCTACTAGCTATGGATTCTAGCAATCATGACTACAACCCAGCTCACCATCATCTCTAGGCCATCAATCCACTACTACCTTCATATGTTCACCTTACACGAATGATTTTGTTCTGATCTTGTTCCTCCTTGAGTGTACAGTCTTCTGCTTTTGAATCTCTGTCGACAAGAAATCTCTAACTTCATCAGGGAACCCGTGATCCTCCATACCCAACTTAGAAGTTATTCCAATCTTTTCACACCTCTGGGACATCGTCCTTACTTCTCTAATCAGCCCTTTACCCAACAAAGACCTTCCACAAGATCCCTTAGGGATGAGTCAACATTCAAATAATTCAAACTTGTTGCTATCTATCCTAAGTCAACAAGCCTGTATTTTGCTCATTCTATCTTTCCCGCGCAGGCGACAACCAATACCTCTAGTGACCCTTTTTAAAATCAATTTGAAATTCAATCATAGATCCTATCTATCTTAGCAGATCAAATGATCATTAATGGTCAATGTGGCAATTGACCTTCCACCAGTGCTTGAGGATCCATAAAAATTATGATAAATCAATGCGATATCATCTCTTAACCCAACACTATTAGCGACCCACCGTAGGTCTTCCTGGTCATCCTAGGACATGTGGCATCATCTTATGATGTCGTAGTCCATAACCTTCTTGCAAATTCTATCCCAGGGATACAAGGACCATCATATATGTTTGCACTTTACCGTTCAAACACAGTGCTCGTTAACCTTTTCAAATTTTTAAAGTCAGTCACCTTTTTGCCCAGGACATAACATCATCGTCCATTTGCAACATGTGCTAATTGATAAGGCCATGAGTAAATCAATCTTTACCTCCTCAAAACCGATAACATGAGGTTCTGAAAAGTTACACCGCCAGCTTGCCTCTCTCCGCCGAAGGCACATGGCATCATCTCGTGTTGTCGTGGTCTTTATCTTCCTTGCACTTTCAACCACGGGGAAGCATGTGCCATTAGATCTAACCTGCCTTTATCCACCAACCGAAATACTTAGAAATTTTGGACAGGAAAATTTGATGGGCCCGAGCACAAATACTAAAATTAGACCGACTACAGGGAAATTTTTTGTGCAACTTAGGAAAATCATTAGATAGACCGGTCGAACATAACTTAGCGCTTTAGAAAATAAAATGGCCTCACCAATGGTAACCAACCCTTTGCCTAATTAGGGAAAGGTAATGAAAAAATATAACAAGGTTAGGGTTTTTTCTTCACAAGAGATAGTCGGATATTCACAAACCCTAAACCCTAGACCTTGAACTTTGATAGAAGACACAATAAAACCAGAATGATAAATATTTAGGCTCAAAAATGAAAATTCTTGTGCAATCATTTTTAGGGCTATTAGTGGCTCTAGTTGGGGATGTTCATTCCAAAAAAGTGAGGTGAGAAACCAGAATCTTTGGTGAAGCAGACCAAAAAGAAGTTATCGGGACAGGGCAACTTCAACAGAAAAGAAAATACACTACCAAAGAAACCTAACTAATGCTCATGGATAACAACTACTTTAAGAAAAGTAGAGCCTCAAAAATTATCCATGGACAAACAGTTCAAGAGGGAGTTATTTATTATCCCATTGGGCATAGAGTCACAAAAGATTACTCTACCCCAAGTTGCTTCTCACCTGAAAGTCAAACCACATATGATGGCTCAATGTCATCTGTCAATCAACCAATGTTTCCCTCTGTCATAAACATGGTTCTCTTCTGAATACACCAAAAGAAATTTAATAACACAATTGGAATGCCAACTTTTGTCCAACTACTATGCTTAAAATTATCATTGCACTTATTGTCAAAACCCTAAAACTTATGCAATGAATTAAAATATTGGTCACCTTGTAATATATATGTGTTGTATTGAACATAACATACATCCCAACTGAAACCAATATCACACTCTATTGAAACATCATTCAGCTGAAAGAAGAAAATCTCATATTCTAGCACACAACTAAGAAAACAAGATTCTTTTAAAATATCAGTCTGTTTATTGAAAAAGACTCCCAAAAAAATCAACTCTCTTACTGAACATAAAATGCAAACTGTTATCAAGAGGAGGAAAAGGATTAGATATAATCCTTTCATGTAATTGCAAATCATCAAACCGGAGAAAAACTTCAGCCTCCTGCTCTGAATCCCATTTGATATCAACAATATTAGCAACAGAAATAAACTTGCCATCATCATTTAACATCAATTCAGGTATCACATCTTTATCTTAGTAATTATCTATTTCAAGAGTTGATGCAATAAGGTCCAGACTCTCAATTGTTTCTTCATACAAAGGGTTAAGAATAATATGAAAAACTTTTCTCAAAAACATTATAGAAAAGCACTAACTGATCCCTATTTGCATCCTTATCAAATAATGCATTTAAATTTTCATTAAAACTATTGCTCATCTTAATTTCACATTCATCAAGGATAAAGGAATCACAATCTAAACTAGAATAACTCCCAACAATATAATCCTCATAGTACAAATGCTCCATGTCATGATCTTCATAGGCTTCAACAAAGTCATCGTAATCATTTTGACCCTTTTGAAATACATTCCTCTCAAACATACATGCCAATTCAGGGACATTTTGGTGATGAGAACAATGTAAAATAGTCTGATCCATAGTACTAAAAGTGGCTTGTAATGGGACAACTTCTTCATTGGTACACATCATGCAACTTTCTATTTTAATAGTGTTATCAACTAAAATTGGTGGCACCTTATCATTCAAGCTCTCATCATCACACATAATTGATTTATGTGAGAGTGAATTAATGTCATCAGAATCCTACATACCAACACTATTTTCATCAGATATATAACTTTTCAATTCCTCTTCACATAAGCTAATAGATTTATCTGAACCATAAGACTGCAAAAAAACCTTTTGTATACTCTCATTGGAAACACTAATACTACTATCACACAGTAGAGTGACTAACATTATCTTCATTATTGTATCAATTATGTCACATAATTCCTCATCCACCTTCTTTTCAATAGTATGATGAATAACCACTATCTGGGACAAGTTCTCTTCACTCATACTTTTGTTCAAAACATTAGTCATAACAGGGTTAATGTGATCAAAAGGAGTGTAAATGCTTTGACATTGATCTTTATCTTTTGGCTCATACCTCTCTTTGACATTTAATGTCTTGGAATAGCATACCCCTGCAAATAGATAACCCTTAGGGATTCCATACTTCAAGTTGTTCTCAATGTCCATTGCTATCCTATAGGCCTGATGCAAGGTTTAGGATCCTTGTCTCTCAGCAAATAAATTTCTTCCTCATCAAATGCATCCAAGTAAACAACTAAACATACTGCATCATTTGGCCTATAACGGCTAGGAATGTCATCCAATGTTCTAGCAAATATAAGTTTGAAAACAAGAACTAGCTCATCCTCTTCCTTCTGAATACCCATGAATCTTTTCATAACTAAACTTGGGCTAATTCTTTCACCAAATTGTTCCATGAATGCTACCTTTAGTTCATCCCATGAAGAGATATAACATGTTGGTAGATAAGAAAACCAATCCTTGGCATTTTCCTTCAGAGTTTGAACAAAAAGATTCATGAAGACATCTGCCTGACTTATCTCAAAATCTCTGATTAATTCAAAAAACTCCTGCAAATGCTGACATGTTGATTTTGATATTTTCCCATTGAATTTTGGTAGATTCTCTCTAACATTAATAGGAACAAGGTTTGGGAAACCTTGGATACCATCAAAACTTAATGGCTTATATCTTTCCATAAAGAAAGCTCTATTGTGATTTGGTTGAGGTTGCACATTTACACTTGACATTTCATAGGGAAGTACATGCACATAATACATATTTTCATTCATTTCCCTACTTCTTTCCTTTGCCATAATATTAGACTATTACAATGCATAGCTCAAAACATACTTCATCTAACTTAATACAAAATATGAAAATTGTGTCACTGAAGTCTATAAAATAATCACTACTATTCCCTTCCTTAGTGCTTTACTCACTTACTAGGGAACACTTTTACACATAGTTTTCATGAAAGTATTCTTGAATAATGAAAATTAAAAATACCTAGAAATGGTGAAGCTGGTACTACCTTCTTTAACTAGGGATTCAAAAAATCACCCTCAATTCTTCAAATCTTTAACATTGATCTCTGACAAAATTGCCACCTCCTTGCGGAGGAAAAATATTTAAACAACTAGAATTTCTTCACAGGTCAGATTTGTTTCAAACCAACACTCCAACACTTCCCTATCTGTTACTACTTATCAAATTGCCATTAGATTTTATATTCAAAGTCATACTATATACTCTAGTCAGTTAACACTACTGAATCATGCAGTTGGTATACACATAGAGAAGTCGGTATGCATAGTCTAGTCAGTTACAGAGGAAAGCAGTCACAGAAAGCAGTATACACTGAGCTGTCTACTGAGTATCTTTTTATGACTACCAAGCAGCAAAGATGACACACTGAGTTGATATACACCGAGTGAAATGTGTTACCAAATACATTGAACCTAGACATGCATATGAAAACATCTTACAAGATCGAGGCACATCTAACCGTTATTACATTGGAAATTGCACTAGAAGATTGTGTATGATTTTGAGATCAATCTAACCAATGAAATATTTTGTATAGTTATTCATTCGAGGAATCTTGTTTGTAAGATCGAAGCAATGAATTGGATCACCATCTTAAGAGATCTATTTATACAACATGAGTTAAGGGTGTGTACATGTGTGTAAGAAGATTGTTACAGAGACACAAAGGTCACCGAGAAGGTTTTTAGAGAACATTCGAAGAACAGAGTAAATAGAAGGGTTTACCAAGTTACTATATGGGTTACCGAGGTATGCTATAAGAAAGGTAATATATTCTGAGCACATAGAATCTGCTATAACATTTCAGATGTAAAGATGCAGATATTTGTAATGATTTTATTGTAATATTGTGAAGTTGAAAGAGAAACCTTTAACAGGGTAAAAGACTCTAATCAAGTCTATAAATTGTAAAGCCTCTAACCAGGTGCAACATTCAGAATAAATGTTGTAAAATCCTTTAGCAAGGTAGATCTAATAGATCTTGTTACTCCTAACAGGGTAAGCTATTAGAAATAGCTAAAATGCAGCTCTAACCAAGCACTCTTTATTATTGCAGTAGTGCAGTTGTGGGTGCCATCCCCACCGCAGTTTTTCTCTCTAACCAAGAGTTTCTGCGTAACCAAAATATATGTGTTATGGAGTGAATCATGTATGATTGTTATCTATTTGTTTTAACTTTATTTTATGTTACTGCACTATTCTGTTTATGCATAACAGTAAAGTTATTATTCAAGAAAAGTTTTGGAGTACTGGTTCACCCCTCCCCTCTCAGTGATGATAGATGATTAGATTGAGTGAAGAAAATTGTTGAATGCCCTTGTGTGGAATTTGTCTAGTCCATACCACTAGCCTCTTACTGATTGTAAGTGCACCCTGCGTGGTCAACATATATCATTATATGGATTCCATCCTCAACTTGTCAGGGTACTTCACCATAAGAGCTTAAACCCGCTTCATCTCTTTTGCAAAATCTTTGGTTCTTCCCAGTTCTTCTTCAAACAATGCACACTGGTATAGAGATCTCAAAGTCTCAGAGTCGCCACTCACAACTTGTGAGGTATTACAAAATAATCTTGAAACATGGACAAATATAGATAGAACTTATATAAAAAGATGAATTAAAGCAGATTCTTTGGCAACATTTATGAGAATTGACTCAAACCAACAAGGGACAAACTAAGAAACTCTTCACTCTACAAGGCAAATTTTTGTGTCCTGTGACGTAGGAGCAAAGCTCAACCATCAAATCATAGGAAGACATGGAAAACCATTCCCCAATAGAGTCACCATTTTTGTTTGTGACTCAGATGGGATAATCTCAACTATATATTAAGCCAACCTTTTCTAACCAGAGATTTTCCATAGTTCAGTCCCGAGTAGAGTCGCCATTTTTGTGGGTTCCTGAAAATGGGTTTACATAGCTACAAGGTAGAGACCAAGCTGGTTCCTCCAAATACCTATGGAAAGCCACTTCCAAGTGTCAATATCCTTTAGGCTTGGACCAACTGCAAAAAAGGATTTTCTGCAAATCCTCCTACACTTTGGGCTCTACAAGACCCGGGAGGGTAATCCCTCCAGTGAACTTCCTGATCTCTGCACCACACTCAGTAATTTACTGAAATAAAGAAGATTATCTCATAAAAATGGCTCGATAGAAAGGGATAATTCTCAAGGATGGAAAACCCTTCAGTGATCCTCGACCTAACTGGAGCATGAGATGAGCAAGACAACTCATAAAATACATAAAAACTTAGCAATGATGTTCTAATACTTCAAATATTTTTGACAAGTCAAGAAACTAAAAAACCTAATGATATTTGCTAGCAAGTACCAGTGCCTTATCCATTGGGCTATAGAGTCTCTAAAATATTACTAAAATTTGATAGAAACTTATCTAACAACTGATTTAGTCTTAAACAGTACTACCTTACAATATCATTCCATCTGCAATCTCTTACCCAAACTACTTATCAAATCCTGGTACAAGCACTTTTAATTAACCCCTTGGATTAAAGCATAGAATGGAAAACTACATACATCATAACAATGCAATAAGTAAATGAAACCCTTGATTTCATTAAACTCAAAAGAAAATAAAATTACACACAGGAGAGTAAAGATTTGAGAATATATTTGTATTAATCTCATAAGCTATCTTCTATCATACAATAGACAACACTTCATTTACAAAATAACCCACTTGAAATATGAAATTGGTAACTATTTCATTGTCTTTTGCTCTGCAAAACGACATTACAGTTCCTCCTATTTTTCCATGACTTCCCAAAACTATTGGAACATAATCTTGCAGACCAGACCTACCTAAAGAGACCCTCCTCAGAAATTTTGAAACCCTAACTTATGGCCTTGATCTCCCTTTTATAGAAAATAAGGGACCAAGAAGCTTCAGGCCTAAAAACACATGTCACCAAAAAACCAATTCAAGGAGGCTGTACACAATTCTGTTACAAAATATTTCTTATCCATATGCTGGTACCTGTGATGAGGTGGAACCAAAATCTTCAACTGATTATCGGTAGAAAAAAAAATAATTGAGTCGTGATGATATCACCCTGACACTTTTGGATGGACCTTGAGATGCTCAGTCTATTCTACACGATGTTTCCCTTCTTGGAAAGGAAATGAGATCCTAGCAAGAAGTAAAATTGCCCCCGAACTAGAGGAAGATATCCAAACTTTATGCCCTAGATCAAAGGAAGTGGAAAAAGTAGCTCGAGGGCAAATATAATATGTAGAGAAGGCATTACTGCTTCCATGTCATTGCAGAGATGATTGGCTTCCACTCCGTACTCGAACAAATCCTTCTTTCAGTTCCCTAGGAGCTCCTTCCTCAAAGACTTTGCCAACAATTGGTAGAATAAGGATAGTGGATATGTCATGGTTGGCTTTTCTGATAAGAAAAGGCTTTCACACCCCCTCTGACAATCCTCCAAACTTTGACAACCCCTCTGACAATGAGAAACCTCATACCAGAGAAAAAACATCCACCTAGTGTCAAAAAAATGCAACAACTCCATGCATAATCTTGTTAAAACACCATCTTCTTTACTAATGAAAAACCGCTCTTAGAAAATGAAGAAGTTTGTATCCTTTTATACCCATTTATCACCATGCTAGTAAATTTATAATCGGAATTCAATTCAAAATGGTAGTGCTTATTCATGTGATGAATCATCATCCTGATATTTTATGCTCATCCTACTAGCTATGGATTCCAGCAATCATGCCTACAACCCAGGTCACCATCATCTCTAGGCCATCAATCCACTGCCACCTGCATATGTTCACCTTGCGTGAATGATTTTGTTCTGATATTATTCCTCCTTGAGTGTACAGTCTTCTTCTTCCGAATCTCTATCGACAAGAAATCTCTAACTTCATCGGAGAACCCACGATCCTCCATACCCAAATCAGAAGTTATTCCAATACTTTCACACCTCTAGGAAATCATCCTTACTTGTCTAATCAATCCTTTACCCAACAAAGACCTCCCACAAGCTCCCTCAGGGATGAGTCAGCATTCAAATACTTCAAAATTGTCGCTATCTATCCTAAGTCAACAAGCATGTATTCTGCTCATTCTATGTTTCCTGCGTGGGCGACAACCAATACCTCTAGTGACCCTTTTTTAAATCAATTTGAAATTTAGCCACAGATCCTATCTAAGCTGGCAGATCAAATGATCATTAATGGTCAATGTGGCAATTAACCTTCCATCGGTACTTGCGGATTCATAAAAACCATGACAAATTAATGCCATATCATCTCTTAACCCAATGTTGTCATTGGCCCCACCGTAGGTCTTCCTGGTCAGCCCAGGACATGTGGCATCATCTCATGATGCCATGGTCCATAACCTTCTTGCAACTTCTATCCCGGTGATACAAGGGCCATCAGATATGTTTTCACTTTACAGTTCAAACATAGTGCCTGTTAATCTTTTCAAATTATAAAAGTCGGGCACCTTTTCACCCAGAACATAACATCATCATGCATTTGCAACATGTGCTAATTGATAAGGCCATGAGTAAATCAATCTTTGCCTCCTAAAAACCAGTAATATGAAAAGTTACACCACTAGCTTGCCTCTCTCCGTCGAAGGCATGTGGCATCATCTTGTGATGTCACGGTCTTTATCTTCCTGCACTTTCAACCATGGGGAAGCACCAGCTGTTAGATCTAACCTGCCTTTATCCACCAACCAAAATACTTAGAAATTTTGGACTAAATAAAATTTGATGGGCACAAGCACAAATATTAAAATGAGACCGACTATAGGGAAATTTTTCGTGCAACTTAGGAAAATCATTGGATAGACCAGTCGAACATAACTTAGCGCTTTAGAAAATAAAATGGCCCCGCCAGTGGTAACCAACCCTCGGCCTAAGTAGGAAAAGGTAACAAAAAAATATAACAAGGTTAGGGTTTTTGCTTCATAGGAGATAGTCAGATATTCACAAACCCTAAACCCTAGACCTTAAACTTTGACAGAAGACACAATAAAACTAGAATGATAAATAATTAGGCTTGAAAATGAAAATTCTTGTGCAATCATTTTTAGGGCTATCATACCCTTTCTCCACTATCTCCCAAAATTCAGCTCCAAGACATCTCAGATGAATCTTCATTCACTCCTTCCATATTTTGTAGTTTGTACCATCAAATCTAGGACTCTCCTTTCAATAGGGGTTGAATGTAGAACTTGATGCTAATGACATCGGATCTCCTCAAGCGGCTAAGCTTCTATAGAGAGGACCTTGTTGGTAATTTGGTGGAATTGATTATGTGTTTCATTGATGTTTTGTCATTGATGTCAACACTAGTTGTTTTAATGCTTTACCGACACCCTTCTGGTCCCAGTAGGTTGAGTGGTTTTTGGTTAACTTGGATCTAGCATGATCCGGTTGACTCCGATATAATCTGGTGATGGAATTGACTTCTTCATAATGATTATACTCATATTTTGTCAGTTGGTTTTAGTCTAGTGATTGGATGCTATCCTGTTTGCTATGAAGATTGTTTCCTGGTTCTGGTGAGGGTTTCACCAACAGAGCTTTTGGTGGAGATCTTTGATGCATTGCATAATTGGTGTTGGTGCAGCTTCTGATGCAGTTTTAGGATGCTGTTGTTGATCATGTTCGAGACTTGGCATTTGGAGATCATTGCTGAAGCATGTGGACCTATACTTGGTCCCAGTTGATGTAGGTTATGGACTGTCATTAATGTAACATGTGGCTATGACCTATTGTTATATTCTTGGGATGTCTTATGTGTTGGATATTATTTTTTTTTGGTCTAAGGCCGACATGGTTTATAATTATGTAATTGGTTTATTGTTTGGTGGCCGACCTAATTGTTTATGGTCGAGGGTTTGTATAAATAAGATGTAAGATCTCATTGTAGATTATCATGGTTATTGTAAGAGGTCATGGTCAAGGAATATAATGTGTGAATAATGTAATATCATTCAGGCAGAGGAGTTGGTTGATCATTGGAGATTGAATTGGGTTTGTAAGAGGATTTATTCCTTTGGTATTGAGCTTAACCAGAACTATACTCAGGCATAGGAGATGCTATCTTTTGCAGTTCAACACTTTTCTAGATTGTAGTCTAGATTTGTATGTAGTCAGTGAGACTCCTTTTATGATGAGTAGTTTGGTCTAGGCTGTTGGCCTTTCTGCAAGTGCATTCCCCTTCATTGTAATTCACATACTTACTATAGAAGTAATATTTGATTGCGGGTAGGCTTCCCACTGTGGTTTTTCCCTTTACTAGTTTTTCCACGTACAAATCTTGGTATTGTGTGGATGGCTTTTATTTTGTGATTATTCTTTATTCTTAATTGGATTAACTGCTATTTTGGTATTATTGTTTTAAATTTCTAATGCTTCTAGTAATCTATGACAACTGATTCACCACCCCCTCTCAGTTGTCTTCAGGTTATCTGAACTATCTAACAATTGGTATCAGAGCTTTGGTCATCTCTACAGAAAGCTTAACCACTTGAGGAAGATCCTATGGTGACTACCAATTCAAGTTCATCTAGTTCTTTTGGAGCTATCTTTCAAAGGGATATACTGAGGCTTGAAGGAACAAATTATACAGTATGGAAGATTTGGATGGAGACTCATCTGAGATGTCTTGGCAAGGAGATTTGGGAGATCACATAGAATGGTGTCACACCCTTTAATCCGGGATCTAGCAATCCTCCTCTGACAAACCTGGACAAGGAGCTTGAGAATGATTGTAGAGAAAGAGAAGCCCTCTTGTGTGCACATTCTAATCAACAAATTATGGGATTAACAGATAAATCATCTGGAAAGGCTATATGAGATAAGTTGCAGACTCTTAATGAAGGTGACCCTATAGTAAAGTTTGATAAACTTGATGGTTACCACATGAGATATGAAAACCTGAAGATGGAAGAAAAAGGATTACTACATTCATGGAAATGGTAAATGAGATTATTATGGGAATTCAATGTTGTGGTGGAACTCTGAGCGAAGATGAAATTATTTCCAAAGTCCTGAGAGCCCTACCACTAGCTTACAAAATGAAGGCTACTGCTATTAATGAGTTGAGAACAATGGCTAATACATCTGTCAACATGGATACTTTGGTTGGGAAACTATCTGCCTTTGAGCTTGAGGAATTTGGACCTTCTAGAGCTGTGAAGACTGAACCTGCTTTTCATGTGTCTACATCTACAACCGGTAAGCAAGACTGGAAAGCTTTATATGCAAAAGAATTAGAAGATATGAAGAGAGAAGATGATGAGTTTGAGAAACTTGAAGCACTATTTGCTAGAAGAGTACCAAAAAGACCGGTAGGGAGTAAGTATGAAGGAAAACACCTTTTAAATGTTTTGCATGTAATAAGATTGGTCATTTTGCATCTAGATGTCTTGAAAGAAATTCAAGATTTGAAGAAAGAGTTAAAAAATCATTTAAACCTAACCCTAGATATCAAAATAAATATAGATTCAAGAAAAAAAGAGACAAATCATGCCACATAGTAGATGAGGAAGGCATTACTGATTCAAATGATGATCTGATAGAAGATTCTGCTAGTGGATCTGGACATGGGAAGGAATGGGTATTCTTGGCTATCAAGGAAGATGATCAGGCACTGGAAGAGAATGTACCTGAGGAGAAGGCACTTGCTACTAAAATTGAGGATAAGGATGAATGGGTAATTGATAGTGGTTGTTCACATCATATGACTGGAGATAAATGGAAGTTTCTATCTTTGCATGAATTTGATGGTGGACTAATTAGATTTGGAGATGACAAAGCACGTATGATCAAAAGAAATGGAACTATATCATTAGATGGTAAGAACAATACTGACAATGTTTATTATATTCAAGGTTTGAAGCATAATATTTTGAGTGTAGGACAATTGGTAGATAAGGGATTTCAATTATAGTTCAAGGATGGAAAATGCAAAATCATTAACAAATTTGGCTTGGAGATTGCAACCGGTACACAGATAAAAGGTAACATATTTCATTTGAACTCCGATGAGAAGACATGTTTGATTACACAGATTGATGAAAGTTGGTTATGGCATAAAAGGTTGTGTCATTTGAATTTTGATTGCATTGTAAAGATCAGTTCAAGTAAGGCTATTAGAGATATACCTAAGATTATGAAGCCCTATAATCCGGTATGTAAAGAATGTCAAATGGGTAAACAAGTCTGAACATCCTTTAGGAGTATACAAGATAAATCAAATGATGTTCTTGATCTTATTCATACTGATTTGTGTGGCCTTGATAGAGTTAAAAGTTTTCATAGTGATAGATATTTCATGCTAATCATTGATGATTATTCTAGAATGATGTGGGTTACTTTTTTGAGAGAAAAATCCGAAGCATTTGAAAAGTTTAAAATCTTTAAGGCTAAAGTGGAAACTGAGACAAGATTGAAGATTAAATGTTTGAGATCAGGTCATGGTGGAGAGTTCACATCCAGTGAGTTTAATAACCTTTGTGACAAGCATGGTATTAGAAGACAATTTTCTGCTCCCCAGATACCTCAGCAGAATGGAGTTGTGGAAAGGAAAAAGAGAACTATCTTGGATACTACTAGAACAATGATGATGGAAGCTAATCCACCTCATATCTACTGGAGAGAAGCAATTAGTACAACGGTTTATAAATTCAATAGAGTATATATCAAAGGAGAAACCAGTAAGACACCTTATGAATTATGGTTTGGCAATACACCTACAATTAAGTATTTCAAAAATTTTGGTAGTAAATGTTATATAAGGAGAGATGATACAAGTGATGAAGGCATATTTCTTGGTTATTCTAATGAAGGCAAAGTATATAGATGTTATAACAAGAGATTGAAGAAAATAGTGAAGAGTGCTAATGTTAAAGTAGATGAGCTGAGAAAAAGTCAAATCAAAATTTATGAAAAGGAATTGGCAATGAAAATGATTATATCTAAACCGGTAGCACCTTTACCATAACAGAGAGTTGAACTAGTTACTCTAGCAACATAAGAGAATTCTACAGTAATTGAAGAACAGGGAAGAGGAACAGAGAGTCAGAAGACTCCTAGGTATGTAAGATTGAATGATTCTGAAGATCAAATCATTGGGGATAAAAACAATGGACTGATGACAAGAAGAAGAATGGAAAATAATGAGGTATGTTTAATTTCACAAGTTGAACCGGTATCAGTAATTGAGGCATGTAAAGATGAATTTTGGTTAAAAGCTATGGAAGAAGAATTAGATCAGATTGAGAAAAATAACACATGGACTTTGGTTCCCCAGCCTAAAAATAAAAATATTATTGGAACTAAATGGGCTTTTAGGAATAAATTGAATGATGGTAAAGTTATAAGGAATAAGGCTAGATTGGTTTGTAAAGGATATTCTCATAAGGAAGGAATTGACAATGGAGATATTTTTGCATCGGTAGCTAGGATTGAAGCTGTAAGATTATTTCTTTCCTATGTTGCTTATAAAAACTACAAGGTTTATCAGATGGATATTAAATGTGCATTCTTGAATGGGGATCTTGATGAGTAAGTTTATATTGAGAAACCTGATGGTTTTTCACTATCAGATGATACTGATATGGTTTGCAGGTTAAGGAAAGATTTATATGGATTGAAACAAGCACCTAGAGCTCGGTATGCAAGGTTGGATAAATATCTTTTGAAGCTTGGTTTTACTAAGGGAAGTGCTGACAGTAATTTATATTATAAAATCACTAATGATGATATACTGATTGTTGAAGTATTTGTTGATGACATTATTTTTGGAGGTGAAGATAATTTATGCATATAATTTTCTAGGAACATGGAGAAAGAATTTGAGATGTTTATGATTGGTGAGATGAAATTTTTCTTAGGTTTCCAGATTACTCAGATTGACAAAGGTATTTTTATCTATCAAACTAAATATGCTAAGGAATTGTTGAAGAAATTTGGTATGGGAGACTCTAAACCGGTAAGTACACCTATGGTTACAAGTGAGAAATTGACAAGGAAAGATGTTTTTGCACCGATAAATCCTACAAGTTACAAATCTATGATTGGAGGTCTACTTTATTTGAGTTAGACTAAGCCTAACATTATGAATGTTGTTTGTATTGTTTCAAGATTTCAGAGTGATCCTAGAGAAAATCATGAGATGGCGGTGAAAAGGATTTTTAGATACTTGCAAGGTACATTGGAATATGGTTTATGGTATCCTAAGGATGATAACTTTACTTTATGTGCATATACAGATGTTGATTGGGCTGGAGATGTTGACGACCAGAAAAGTACTTCCAGTGGAGCTTTCTTTCTTGGAAAGAAGTTGGTTTCATGGAACAGAAAGAAATAGTCTTGTACTTCTTTATCTACTGCTGAAGCTGAGTATGTTGCTGCTACTACTAATTGTACATAGGTTTTATGGATGAAGCAAATGTTGAAGGATATAAAGGTGGATTGTAATGCACCAGTAGTTATTCACTATGATAACTCTGCTGCTATTGATATATCAAAGAATCCAGTATTTCATTCTAAGACAAAGTACATATCTATCAAGTATAACTTTTTCAAGGAGAAGGTGGAAGCAAATGAAGTTAAACTAGTTTATGTGAACACTAAAGAATAGATTGCAAATATGTTCACTAAACCTTTATCCAAGGAATCATTTGAGTACCTAAGAAATAGATTGGGGGTTTCTTCACCTCCGATAAGACTTGATTGATACGGTTTGGCATCAGTCCGGTATGCATTAGCAGAGATATTATTTATTCTGGCACTGATGTGGGATGCTACTACTCAGGGGGAGTAGTCAGCTTTGAGATTCAGAGGCTTATATTCTTTCTTTGATATTTTTGTCAAATTTATGGCATTGATGTCAAAGGGGGAGAGATCATGATGTGAAAAAGAAATTCAGAGCTTTTACAAAGATATTATTCAAAGAGGGAGAGACATTGATATTCAGAGCTATATGCAGGAGATTGTTGGTTGTCTTCCATAGGGGGAGACTTGTTTGACATTTCTTGGTACTTAGATGTTTCTCACATCTAGTGTTGCCATCAATACCAAAGGGGGAGATTGTTGGCCATTTGGTGGAATTGATTATGTGTTGCATTGATGTTTTGTCATTGATGTCAACACTAGTTGTTTGGATGCTTTATTGACACCCTTCTGGTCCCAATAGGTTGAGTGGTTTTTGGTTAACTTGGATCTGACATGATCCAGTTGACTCTGATATAATCTAGTGATGGAATTGACTTCTTCATAATGCTTATACTCATATTTAGTCAGTTGGTTTTTGTTTGGTGATTGGATGCTATCCTGCTTGCTATGAACATTGGTTTCTGGTTCTGAGGAGGGTTTTACTAGAAGAGCTTTTGGTGGAGATCTTTGATGCATTGTATAATTGGTGTTGGTATAGCTTCTGATGGAGTTTCAGCATGTTGTTGGTGATCATGTTTGAGACTTGGCATTTGGAGATCATTGCTGAAGAGTGTGTACCTATACTTGGTCTCGGTTGATCTAGGTTATGGACCGACATTAATGTAATGTATGGATATGACCTATTGTTGTATTTTCGGGATGTCTTATGTGTTGGATATTATTTGATTTTGGTCTAAGGCCGACATGGTTTGTAATTATGTAATTGGTTTATTGTTTGGTGGTCGACCTGATTGTTTATGGTTGAGGGTTTGTATAAATAAGATGTAATATCTCATTGTAGATTATCATGGTTATTGTAAGAGGTCAAGGTCAAGGAATGTTATGTGCAAATAATGTAATATCATTCAGGCAGAGGAGTTGGTCGATCATTGGAGATTGAATTGGGTTTGTAAGGATTTATTCCTCTGGTATTGAGCTTAACTGGAATTGTACTCAGGTATGGGAGATGCTATCTTTTGTAGTTCAACACTTCTCTGGATTGTAGTCTAGATTTGTATGTAGTCAGTGAGACTCCTTTTTCAATGAGCAGCGTGCTCTAGGCTATTGGCCTTCCTGCAAGTGAATGCCCCTTCATTGTAATTAACATACTTACTGCAAAAGTATTATTTGACTGTGGGTAGGCTTTCCACCATGGTTTTTCCCTTTACTAAGTTTTCCACGTACAAATCTTGGTGTTGTGTGGATGGCTTTTATTCTATGATTATTGTGTATGTTTAATTGGATTAACTGCTATTCTGGTATTATTGTTTTGGGTTTG
This sequence comes from Cryptomeria japonica, assembly GCF_030272615.1. NCBI lineage: Eukaryota > Viridiplantae > Streptophyta > Pinopsida > Cupressales > Cupressaceae > Cryptomeria > Cryptomeria japonica. The sequence goes on along the minus strand of NC_081410.1, from coordinate 301,221,364 downwards.
GGTATTGTTGTTTTAAATTGCTAATGCTTTAGGTAATCTATGATAACTGATTCACCCCCCCCTCGCAGTTGTCTTCTGGTTATCTGAACTATCTAACAGACCTTGCTCTAATACCAATTGTTTGAATGATTTGATACCGGGAGAAAACTAAGAGGGGAGGGGTGAAACAATTTTCTCACAAGTACAATAGTTAATGCAAATTATAATATTAATACTGGAGCAAAACATAATGAAAGATAAAGCATGAAAGTACTGTACACATGACACCAATATTTTGATGTGAAAAACCTAGTAAAGGGAAAAAACATGGTGGGAAACCCTACCCACAATCAGATAATATTTCTATAGCAGTATGTGAAATAATTACAATGGGGATTGCACTTGCAATCAGGCCAACAACCTAGAGCTCACTACTCATCACAAAAGATAAATCTCACTAACTTACAAAATAGCGGACTACAATCCAAAGAAGATGAACTGTGAAAGTAGCATCCACTTAATGCGTGATACAGTTTCGGTTAAGAATAGATGTCTGCCCTGTAATACCAAATCCTTTTGATCCCTTCACTGAAAGATATGACTTTATTTGTACATAAACCTTTCTCTCATAATGCAGATGTAACCATTGATCCCAAAAACCATCTCACCAATTACATGAATAAGTTATATATAAATACAGATCATCAACCTTAATGATAAGGTCGACTAAAACCTAAACTTAAAAACCCATAATTACAAAAATTACATCACATGGTATCACCACACCAATATTATGATTTACATAAAATAGCATGGACCTAATTCAAATATCCAAACAATTATATTCACCAAAAAATTCATTAAGACCAAAACGCAACACGTTTCACCAACCAGTAGAAACCCTCAGTGCAATAACAAAGAAAGTCTAACCGGATCCAAATAGGACCACCATAATAGCATGTAAGACAATGCAAAGTCACCAAACACTCAGGACACAATCAATAAGCACCTTCAACATGATAGAAACCGATTCCATAAGCCAGAACAAAAGAATCTGATCAAAACATCAAATATCGCTAACTGGTAAAGCTAACCAGTACTAAGAAATATCAACCAGGATCATAAGAGATAGTTACTAGAGCACCAAAACATGAACCAATAGAATATAAAATTCATATAACCATCCTAAATAATCATCCAAAACCACATCCAAGGATTTGATCATACCAGATTAGAATTGAAGGCAAAACCAAGATAAACACCAAGTCTAATCGGGATAGGTCCAACCGGTATAGCAGAACCATATCCAACTAGGATACAATGTTGACATCAATGACAACACTTAACCCAATCCATCATAAGCCAACATAATCTACCTTTCAATACTTCTAGTTAGAGTTTCATTTGGATCAAAGGAATTAGAAATACCAGCAAGCTTGCCCTGGCAAATACCTATCTGCTTATCTATATCTATAGTGAATTTGAGCAAAATTAGGCAAGATTTGTACAATTTACCAGCTTTTGATAATGTGTCAGAAATTATCTGCAGTCTCTTATTTAATCTCACTCTGTCATCCTCAATCATCTTCTAGAATGTTTGAATTCTAACATCCTTGAATTTATCCAAAACTTTATGTGTAGCAGTCTTCTCCAAAGAATCAAAACTGGTATTTACACTTTAATTAATTGTAACAATTTACCAGAGGGCATGTTATTGAAATCCAACTGTACACTTGGAGCCACCTTCTACAAAACATCTATAGACAACAAAATTACCTTTTTATCCCCAAACTTTGACTTCACCAGATCTTGGTTGGGCTGAGCTTGCATGACGGATACAATCATAAGCTCCTTTGCAGGAGACATCTTTCCAAGATCAATAGAACCATCAAGATTAATAGGGATCTGGGGTTGGGTCCTTGTAATTGGAGGAGTGACAATTTGCAGATCAGCTATACCTTTTCCTTTGTCAACCTCAACAACCTTAGCCTCTGCAGACATTGCATCCTTCTTCTCTCCTTTATCCCCTTTATCTATTGCACCAGTGTTGCCACTTGGTGTAGTATCAACTTGTTGGATTTTAGGGGTTGCAGAGCTATCCACCATCGAAGGAGCACCACTGGTCTCAACATCAAGTATAGCATTACCTTGGTCTTTTGGATGATCTTCAGTCTGAGTTTCATCCTTCTGACTTTCGAAAACACCTTGCTTCTCTTCCGGTTGGGATGGTTTCAATGCATCCTTGTACAGAGGACCATTTTGAATTATCTTTCTCCATATATTCTCTATTTCTTTGCTCACCTCTTCCACATTTCTGATCATCAAGCTGTTAATCCTATTCTTACTTCAAAATTCTTTCTTGTTTGCCTCTTCAATGAATCTCTTTGCTTCACTTTGAGAGACATAGGTGCAAACATTTAGTAACTCTCTCTCCTTCATTTCCCTGTAAATCTTGCCTATAGTCATTCTCCTTGCATCTATAAGGATGTACAAGTCTTTTGGAATGGTCCTCTCCAATTCAATTAATGTCTTACTAAAATTGTGTAAATATTATACAATTGCTTCTTCAAATTTTCTCTTACCTCCTTCATCAAAATTCTCATAGCATACTCCAAGATTCTTCAAATTACCATCTACAATTATTTCATCAATTAATTTATTTGTTGTCAAGAAGGGAACAAATTCAGATTTACCTTGTTGGGCACTGGACTCAGGTTGAGTATTGACTTTCCTTTCTCTCTTAGGCCTGCCACTAGGAACAAGATCTGATTTTGCCTTCTTGGATTATTGGGCTCCTCCAAACTATGGCTTCCTCACCACTCTAACAAACTCTCCTTTCTTCTTGGCCTTTCCTACTTCCTCCTTAGACTCTATTTCTGAGGCAATCAGAGATACTGCAACGTAGGTCCTTTTAGGCTTTTTTTTTTTCTGTTTCAACAAACCTTTCTCGGATGGGCTAGGTCCTATGGATTGTATCACCGGAGCAGGAGAAAACTTAGTTTCTTTTGGTTTGACCTTGGAGGGAACTGGATCAACCTTTGGTTTTCTTGGTTTCCTCTTTGGCCTCCTTTTTAGCATATCTCTCCCTTAATTTATTCACCTCCTCTTGGGTGAAACCCATCTGAGTTGCCACCTCCTCTGCCATCTTAGTAACTTTTCTTTTTCAGGAAGGTGCAGTGAATTGAATTGCATATGCTGACTAAGCAACTCATTGGTTTCGGCTAGGCCTGTCACAACACATATCATCTACTTGGTGATTTTGTGTAGCCTATCAAGCCATATGAGTTTTTCATGAACATGGCTACAAATGTACTAGATCCATTATGCCTCATCAAACAACAGAAAATGCATGAACTGTGAGAAACCCTTATTTTGAAGCACCTTGTATTTGGGTTTGAGATTTCCAAAACCATCAGCCAAATGCTTGTTGCATAGGGCCAACATGTCTGCATTTCCAATCTCCTCAAGGTCATAGTGAATATAAGCCTTGATATCTTCATTATGAAGAACACCATAGGGCACCAATGAAAATGCACCTTGACTTCATCCTTTTCTGCCATGTAGAGAAACTTGACTTGTTCAGCTTCGGTGCATCCCTCTTATACATCTTTGGATCTTTAACTCAAGTGCCTTTAAAGTTTTCTTCTAGAGTCCAAGGCTCTGATACCAAGTGATAGTTCTGATACTAAATGTAAGTACAGATCCAATAACCAACAAGATGAGAAGGGGGGGGGGTGAATCATACAAACTTAATCTTCCATAAAAACATCAGATTCAACCTCAGTAACATATACTTTAGTAATATAACCAAAACTGTTAAACATGCAAACTCAAAAGCATATAAACATCATAAACCTCATAACACCAGATTTAACGTGCAAACCCAAATAGGGAAAAACCACTATGGGATTTTGGACCCACTAAGAAATATACTCTTCTAGAGTATGCTCAGTTAAAAGCAAATCCTACTAAAGATTACAAACACATTGCTAGATGTGACCCGGTTAAGGGATTTCCCTCAAATCTGTTAGGATCTTCACCTTGTTAGAAGTGACCTTGTTAAAGGATTTCAAACTCACCTTGCTAGAGGGTTTTACAAATAAGACTATTAAGTCCACTCGGTTAAGAGATTTTCTGTCACTTTTCACAAAATAACAGTAATAAAAATCTATCTGTAACTTCACATCTAAAATGCTAAAGCAGATTCTTATTTGTTCAATACAATCTAGACATAGAACTAATCTTGTCCATCTGTTGGGCTTCTATACTCTGTTATTCAAACAGGTCTTCAAGCTTCTGTGCTCGGTAATCACTATGTAGCATCCTTGTGCATACACTTGCCCGCATACATTGTTTATCAATAGTTCCCTATTTATAAACAATTAGCTAATCGCTTAATCTCCTTGATCAAATTTCCCATGATCAATCATAGCCATCAAATCTTCAATCTTGTCGAGGTTCAATGCATCTTTCAATCTAAAAATGTTTTACCCTGCCTTGGAACTTGCATAGATTTCTTGGAACTTGTGCTAGGGTATTGCGGTTCAATCTACGTTGCAGATCTTCCTACCGACTTTCCTTTGCCATAGATTCATTAACAAACTTCATGCACGGCTTATCAATCATTAAGCAACTCCAGCTCATCAGCTTCCTTCATTAAATAATGCATGTAACCAATTAATGCATTCGGTTACAACTCGGTTACAACTCAGTAAATACTAAAATTCACTCAGTACACATTTCGCCTTCATTAACCAATAGCGATAACCTTAGGGTTTACCGACTAGGTTCCTTAGGGTTTACCAACTAGGTTCTTTGCTTGGTAACATAGTATAGTATTAACCTTACAATTTACAACATATGTATGATGTCGAAACAATCTAAACATCATGATCTCATCATTGTTTGACTCAATAATAGTTGCCCATTGAATACCTTATTCATCCTCTTATTCAGCATAATCTTTCCTATGTCTTTACCGACATCTTTATACTCTTTAAATCATACTTCTCAAGATATGGTAACATCATACTGAATTAGAAAATCAATTTCTTGACATCAATGACAAAATAATAATATTAAGACAGTAAACATCCTTAATCAGTTATGTCCATAATCATCAACAACCTTCTTAATATCCTTATTGAAATGCTAGCAATCTCCCATTGTCTGTTATAATGCGAAATGCTAACAAGGTTGTCTTACCAAAGGATTCTTGCTCTTCTTCTAATCAAGTTTTTCTTTGCTTTGTCCAGATCTAGAGGATTCACCTTTCTCAAATCCGTCCTCACATGTCCTTTCCATGCCTCTGACTCTTCAACATCTCATCAAGCCTTACTGAGCTATCTTTGAATTTGTCTTTGTATTCATTAGTAGTAGCAATTTCATCCCTTAAGGTAGCAATCTATCTTTCAAGTTCTTGACCATTGTTCCTTGACTGTGTCAACTCAAGTTTCAACTGATCATTCTTATAGGTAAACCTAAAGAATTCATCAACTCTTTCCTTCAATGATTGTGCCAGATTCTCTTCATTCTTCTTCTAGTCCTCAATCTTTTTAGTCAACCTTATCATAATGTATTGCATCTCATTCTTCAAAGCAACATTCTCTCTATCAAGCTTGTTAACTTCATCAACTTTATCCTGGAATTCCATGATCGGATCTTCTTTCTCCTTCATCTTATCTATCAATTCCTTCCTCTTCTCTCTAGAGATGTTTGCTTGATCCTTTAGGTCATTAATGAAGTCATCAGTAGCATTCAGGTTTTTCTTCAAGGTACAAATCTCATTTCTAGCTGCATCAAGATCTTCCTCAAGTGGTTAAGCTTCCTCAGAGGTACTAGGTTGTGATACCGATTGTTGAAATCAAGGATCACTGAGAGGAGGGTGAGTTAGTGATCTACTAGCTAGCAAATTTTCAAACTTAATTTTCGACCACCAGATGCAAACACTAAGAACTGAAACATGGAAACATGAAACAAACAACCACAAGATCATAACAACATATTTTTACGTGGAAACCCAAATGGGAAAAGCCACAATGGGATTTGAACCCACAATATTATTCCACTATGGCCAGTAGAAAAATAATAATATAATATGGGGAATGCACATGCATTCAGGCACATTGCCAAGAGTTCACTGCTTAATTACAATAACTCAGAAGGCTACAACCCTCAAGAAAATCTCACTAACTTACAAGATAATTAAAGTGATGAATTACAATTTATAAACTCTGAGATAGCATCTACTATGCCTAGATGAGTCCAGGTTAAGTGCTATAACATTGACTAGATCACCTCCTCTATTCTAATCCATTCTGCACTATTCTCTATCTCAGTCAGCCATCAAATCAAGAATGTGCACATGAAACTGCACCAAAATGGATTCTTGATCACCTCTCGCTCACATCCAAACACACATATGCCAAAAAAATCATACACACCAAACTTATATACTAACAACCATAAAATAGGTCATACATCATGTTAGCCTGAAGGTGTAATGTGTAGTCACATGTTGGCTTGACTGGATCTAAAAGGATAAATGCAGATCACCAAAACAACAATAGAATGATGTGTCAAAGTTAGCCCAATCATCCCAAACATGCTTCAATGCACCAGAATCACTGAAAATCTTTCAAACCCAAAAACTCTCTGTCCACCTGAAATATCGATTAACAAGTTATCGATTAACACAAGCTTTTGGATAAGAAGAATTATGATCATTAGATTGGATCTCCATAAAGAGTTTCCATCAATGACAACCCTAAACCAGAAATTAGCCACTGAAAACCACCAGAAATCACCGGATGAGTGTCAATTGCCAATAGTACATTTGATGGAAATGCACAGTTGATGAGGCGTAACTGAATAATTGATGAAAATGAATAGTATAGCCAAGTTGATAAGCTAATTAAGTTGAAAGGGATTGATGATAGCACAAGACAAGGTGATCCAAGGATGGATAGACTAATTGATACAAGGGCGTTGAGATTTAAAGAAGTTGATTGAATCGATAAAGCGATTGAAAAGTCAAAGACATGCATCAAATGGATTAAGAATTTGATTGATCTCACTACAATGAGAAGAATAAATAAGATGATGAGAAAAGTGACAAAAAAAAGAGAGATGAAAGGGGTGATGAAAAGAGAAAAGTGATGAGAAAGAAGAATGAGTGATGAGAAAGAGGATATGAAAGTGATGAGAATTCTTGTGCTTTTTTTAAGTGCTTATATCATCATCGAGCTTATTATAGAAAAAGATAAAGCTCATCTAGATATGGATCTAACCTAGACAAAGTTACATATCAATTTCATGAGAGAAAACACATCACACAGGAGAGGATTGCCTCATTTTACATCAGACCATTAAGTCCTCGATGATCTTAGATGATCATGTCCTAAGATGAGTCATCATATCACTAAGGAACAATCCACAGACAACAAACAAGTGAAGATGTCCCATGCTTTCCGTTCTAGTCAAAGATGTCCTAGAGATAAAATCTCTAGTCAAGGACATCTCGAAAAAGATAAAAGACATGTCACAAAAAATTAATCAGAAAGAATCAAAAGAAATAAGCAAACAAATAGATGATATGTTTCATGCTGAATGACTTTTGTTGATAGTTAATGTGTTTGGTTTTGATAAGTCAATAAGGTGTTGTTATGTCTCTCAGTCATAATCTTGTCAAGTCATGATTTCATTGGAGTTCAAAGATGCATGATCATCCGAAGTGCTTGTGTCTTCACAATGTTTATTAAATGTTTTTGAATTTTGTTGAAAAGTTTAATGATTTTTAGGGGGTTTTAAATGTTTTAATTTTCAGGTTTTTTTCAAGACTTTTTATTATTTTTTAGGGGTTTTAAGGACATTTTATGGGTTTTAGGGTTTTTCAGGACATTTTATGATTTTTAATGATTTTTTAGGACATTTTATGATTTTTATGATGTCAAGACATTTTATGTTTTTTATGATTATTTCAAGAAATTTTATGATTTTTTATGATTTTTTCAATACATTTTCCTTTTTATGACTTTTTCAAGAAATTTTAGAAGATAGTTCCTCCGACCGTGAGATGCCAACTATCCCAACACACTGCTAAGGTTGAGGAGATGCCCCAGTGAGGGATAAGATCAACTTATTATGAAGGAGCAACATGCATGTGGGTCATGCAAGACAATCCACAAGCTATGATGGGGGTGTAAGGTTATTGTGGAATGGGAGGGTAGATATGGATAGGGAATGATTGAGTAATGAAGGAAAGAGGAGTGAAATCTCTATGCATGACACCGGTTGCTCAGTTTTTACCATGGTAATTTCCCAAGGTGCCTGTTTACTAGGTTTTCACCAATGGATGAATTTATTTTTCTTTACTTTTTTGAGTTTTCACTTCTTTTTTGTGTGACAAGGCGTCTGTTTGCCAGGTTTTCACTAAAGTGATGATTTTTTCTAGCCTTTTTCTTATTTTTTGTATTTTTTAGGTCTTTTTCTTTTTTTCTTGTATTTTTTCAGGATCTTTTAAACAAATTCTCTGAAATAGTCAGGCATAGAACCTACAAAGGTGAATTATATTGATGGGATCTTCAAGTGGTTCACCCTAAGGAGCATCTAGCATATATGCTCTCGATCCATATGTAGTGTAATGATGTATGAACACAACCAATCTAACTCGAACTTTCCTTTTTTCTTTTCTTGATCTTGCTGAGAAACTCGATATTTGACTGGATGATGAGTATCTTTGTCTTTTGTCTTCCTTGCTAAAGAAACAAGGTTAGAATTACTAATGTGTGCCCCACATAGGCCCATATGCATATCAACTAAAGAAGTTTGGGTAACTCTGATAGAAAATCCCTTCGAAGAAGTTCTACCAAAGGTCCATTGATGTGATGTATCGCCAAAAAGGGGATGGATGTATGGAACAAGTGGATATGGAATGAAGTATTATGAATGTAACAAGAAGTGAAAGAAGCATGGCATGATGAATAGATAGGATTAACAAGTATGCTTTTTTGACTTGAAATTTCAGAACTTTTGTCTCGAGTTATTTTAGTATTAGGGGAGATCATTTCATGTTCTTATTTATTCATAGGATTTTTATCCTTGACTTTTCTTTTTGTAGAGTCTCATAGCTTTTGATTTTAATTTGGACTAGAAGAATTTTCTAATTTTGACTTTTGAATTTTTCTTTTCACAATTTGATTTTCGATCTCTAATGAGTAAGGGCTTTTGTAATTATTGTTGATCCAAGTCTAGGAGAGGAGAAAAAATGGAAGCAGTGGATGTGATGGCAAGGTTATGTGAGTTCTCAAAAGAGTTGGAAATATATTCAATGGATTCTTTGCTGGAACCACTCTCAAGATTATTGAGATGAAGAGTTGCTTGCACCTCTAGAGAAGATTTGCATTCAAGATTAGTAGCCACAACATTAGGGGATTCATACCCAATTCCTTGACATTCTGAATTATCTTGCTCCGCCATTTCATTCTAAATTATCTTTCTCTACCATTTCACTTGTAGTTTTCTATAAGTTTGAGGAGATTCTAGTGAATTTTTGATGCAAAGAGCATGACTCATAGAATATTTTCCCACTCCATGTTCTTTCACCTGTATTCTAATCTTAGCTTCACTAGATTTAGATGTGGATGCTGTTAAGGATTTAGGATCAATGTATGCTTGGGAAGGAGGTGCTTTATGATTGCTAGGAATTATGGATTTCATCTTAAAGCTTAGATTATTGCAATCCATAAAAGGATTTGGATTTGTTGGTATAGTTACTTCGACACCATTGTGTGGAAATTTGATACATTGATGGTAGGCAGAAGGTACAACTTGCATTGCATGGATCCATGGCCTTCCAAGGAGAATATTATAGGTCAAGGGGAGATAAAGTACTTGGCAAACCACATCCTTCACCATAGGTACCACTTTGATAGGCAAAGTAATTGATCTCTTAGATGCATGTTCCTCTTCATCATATGCCTGTATGGTAATCTTTTTCTTCAGATCAACTACACTTTCCATGAACCCTAGTTTTATGATCAACTTCAAGGTATAAATATTTAGACATGCTCCTCCATCTATTAGAAATCGCTTGATTTTGACCCTATGGACAAGAACTTCAATGTGTAAGGGTGCATTATGTGGTTGTTGCATGGATGAATCATCATTCTCAGTGAAAGTGAGGGTATGAGGGGAGGCGATGTGTCCCACCATATCTTGAAATCAGTCTACATGCAGATCTGTAGGCACTATAGTAGTATGAGAACTTTATCAAAGATAGCTTTATGTTGAGGGGATAGGTGTAGAAGCTCAAGTATAAAAATTTGTGTGGGCATCTTCCCTAAATGATTTATAGGGTTGTATTATGAAGATAGTGTAGAAGGTTTAGAATTAGGGCCCATAAGGATAAATGTGCCTCTACGAGTGGTAACATTGCAATCAATTTCTTTCCATTTTATAATAAAATAATTCACATGATTATCGACCTCACTGATGTTGTTTATGGTATAATCATATTTAGCATTGGTATAGTTCTCGTCATCACCAAATATTGGGTCATTCCCTTTATCCTTGTCATTCTTAGGTAAAATATTCTTGAATATCTCATGATCAGAGTTACCGAAAGATGTCCATCAACTGAAATATTGCCCTCATCAAGAAGGTCTTGTAATTGCAACTATTAGTCTTGTGACCCTTGTGTCTATGATAGTCACAAAAGTGATGCAAGAGCATCCTTGGTTCTTGGCAATCTTGCATCAACCAAAAACATTTTCTTTTAGTTTGTTCCTCTTTTGTAGTTTGAGCATTTCATTCTGCGTTTCTTGGTATTTTCTCATTGGATCTTGTGGACTTAGATCTTGATTGTGGACATGTTCATCTACCTTATCATAAGTCTGCGAGATGTTTGGATCTTTTTCTGACAAGTTATCTCTTTTAGAATTTGAGATAGTTTTTTGGGTTAGAACATTGGAACCACTTAGATATATTTGGCCATCGGTGGATCTCGTAGATCACTTTTGTAGCTTGTGGAGTTTCAATTAATCATTTCCAACATCCTTGGCATGTGTCCGACCTTCCCTTGGGTCTGCACTTCATTCTATGAATTTTCAAAAAGGATCTCATTGGTGGAAGCTAACCTAGTTGTTTTACACATTTCATTTTTGTTCATTTGACATTTGTTCCATCTTGGGCCAATGCAGATCACTCTTGATTATATAAATCAATGTATTCAAGCATGTAATAATCAATAGTGGAAGTAGTTAGAACAAAAAAGAATAATCCTAAAGTTAGGAAGTCCAGAGTTGGGTCACATTCTTGCTTGAGCTCGAATGTTGCATAACACACATGTTTTGTACTCGGGCCTATGAGCCAAATCTTGTGGGCCTGCATGTTGCTAGAAGTTTGTAAATAATTTTCATGATATAATATAGTTTTTTTTTGCCTTGCCTCCATCACATTGAGTTGTTTTTGTTGTGTAACTCTTGGTGCATGGTCTATATTATTATCTTTGAGGACCCCCCCACCATGACTGCACCAAAAAGTGATCGTCATTCCACCAAGGGGGTTTGACTTGTGGATTGTATTGTATCATCTCAAGTAATGTTATAAGATTGTTTTCAAGGAGTTCTTTCAATACCGACTCAAGAAGTTGTCCCAATGGTGTAAAATTTTATTTAGGAAAACTTATTTATTTCTCTTTTGCTTTGTCTGAGGATGAACCCTTAAGGTTATAAATAGATGATGATGTTTTAGCATTTTTTGCGTCAACGACTTTGTCATTAACCACATTCTTGTTCTTATCCCAAAAGGGTGCTTTGTGGTTCAAACTTGATCCTTTGTGATCTTTATCATTATTTACCTTTATAGTACCACCGTTGATAAGGGTTTGTTCGATCTGAAATCCCATGTCTATGACCTCATTAAAGGTGTCCAAACACTTGAGGTGAAGTTCTTGTTGGAATCAAGGAACACTGATAGGGGGAGGTGAATCAGTGTTCTACAAATATCAAACTTGTTAATATTATTCTTCAACCATCGGATGCATAAGAAAGAAATTAAAGTACAACAAGCCAAAACAAATAACCATGCAACTATAACACCAATATTTTTACGTGGAAACCCAAAATGGAAAAACCACGATGGGATTTGAACCTGTTGATGGGTGTTTTAACACACTCACCAATAGTCAAGTAGTTTATGTGAACACTCACCAGCTCTCCTAGAAAGTAGTAAGTTTTGGAAAACTAACTACTCTACGGTCTCTATAGCTAGGTCTCGATAGTGATGGGAAGCTCAGTGGCTGATGTGATGGTAGTTGTTAGGGGACCTGCTGGTTGAAACAACTTTTTTTTTTCTTTTTCTGATTTAGATTCTCTCAAAATAAACGGAAAAAGCAATAACAACTAAATAATCCACATGGTTATAATTTTGTAATCCAAATATTATCAATATCACTAAATAAACATACAAATAATGAGCTCCAAAAAGTATATAAAGTCAGACAACTTCACACACTAATGGAAATTAATATCACTCAACCAATAATCACCCTATCAATTTAATCCTCTTATACCATTTACATGTGTAATATAATTCATAAAATAATAAAGCATCCAAAGAACTAGTTACTGATTCAAATGATAGAAGTTACCAGATCACGAAGTACACAACCGTATAGAACACACAAGCAAATCAGGCAATCCACAAGCTATTTTTTGTATTAAACTTCAAAGAGTATCGCAAAATATTCTAAACTTATAAAAGTCTGCATAAAATCTCTAATGGAATTTCTTAAATGAACCTCAAATCATCAATTCACGGACCATTACAATGAATCAAAATCTCTAATTTATAGTTTCATGTCCTAAATTATAGGAATTAAAGCTATATAAATTACCTGCTATAAAAGCAAGGAGTTGCAGTTGACATACAAGTCGTTGCCTTAAACTCTAGTGAAACTACTAACTGACTATCACTATGAAACATGTGTTCCCAAAATTGGCCATTACAGCCATGAAATTTTTTCCCAAAAACTGAAGTTGATGTTGCAAAGTAGTTGAACTCTCAGCTCTGGTGGCAACCAAAAATATCTTCAAAAAGCTCTCAAAATTGCATGTGTGGTAACTATGTGTTCATCATATACTTCCTTTTATAGGTCTTGTAGTTACTAACAAAACATGCAACTATATCTACAAGAGGATTAGCAACATATGAAACCTAGAACTTAGACTTCTTCAAAGTTTGTTTTGCTTGCTCCCATTTATTAACCAACTTATCAATTACCCCTTCCACATGAATACACTGAGAAGTAAAAAAAAATTATCTATCCATTAAGTTTGAATTAAACTCCATTGTAGGTGCAAAATGATAAGTCGTGTACTGATCCCATTGGTCCAACACTACACCTTCCTTCATACAACTATCTTTCAAAATGTCATACCATATTCTCATAATAGCTTCTTCAAAAAATTATCATATTTACCAAGCGATTTCAAAAGAGGAGCATGTGTCTCCAATATCTTTGACTTACACTGCTCAATAACTTCTATCTTAAATTTATTATAAAAATGCAAGATTGTAAACTACCAAAAATGTCTCCTCCTAGCAAATCTTCATTCATAATCACTTCTTCACCCAAGGCCAATATTTTATTTAATTTTTTACATTACTTGGAAAAGTCTCTGATCCTCACTCCCCAATTTGTTGAACAATCTCTTATCACTTTCTCTGTTTTGAGGATCTTTCCATAAATACATGTTGTATGTTGTAGGAAAAGTCTTACCTTTGAAACATTCTCTTTAGCCCAAGACTTTGTAGTGATAGCTACTTTCCTTATTTCAATCAAAGTTATTATATCACCCTCTGGTAGTGATGATGTGGAAGGCAATGTGTCATCTGTTCTTGAATCCAAAGGCTTCCCCATTTCCACAAGTAACTATTTATACTGATCTAATTGTGCCTTTACTTGTAGTTGGGAACTATGCTCTTTCTCCATTCTACTCCTTACTGTGGTAGTAGAAAACTCTAAAGTATCAAGCTCTCCCCACTTTGTTTGCTTTCCCAACCTGACTTGTGACACTTGGTATTTCAAAGGGCCCTCTCCTTCTATCTTCACAAGAGCTACAATATCGGCACTTACTTCACCAGAGCCAGTTCTAGATAAATGGTGAATTATCTTATCCTTCTTTGTTTTCTTTGGCTCCTCTGTAATGGCCTGCTGCAATGTAAGTTTAGGCAGCACTGTTCCCTCATCTATGTTCCCTTCTTCAATTGTTATTTGTGTAGTCATCCTTCCAACTTCATGTAATGAATCTTCCTCTTTTTTCTCTCTATTAGAATCAATGACAGTCCCAAAGACACTATGAGGGGGGGTGAATCAGTGTCTAACCGGTTGACAGAATATTTATATTTATTAAGAAATTTGCATCCCAAAATAGTGTACCGGTAAATAAGAATAGCAGAGACAACATAGAGAACACACCATAACACAAGATATTTAATGAGGAAACCCAATGTGGGAAAAACCTCGGTGGGATTTGTGACCCACAATATTCACTCACTGGCCAATGAATAAATATTACTTACAATGAGGGGCCTACACATGCAGGAAGGCTAGCAGCCTAGAGCTCACTTCTCAACTACAAAATAGAAGTCTCATTGACTTACAAAATGTATTATCAAAATCCAATATAATGTACTACTTCAAATCAGCATCAACTATGCCAGGTTCAGTACCTGTTTAAGCTCATTCTATAACCAAAACCTTCACTGTCAACTATATCACCTTATACAAAATTGCCTTATACTTCTCATCTATCCTCTACACAAAAAGACCTATAAGATCTCATATATATATGAGTCTTTTACAATATGCCATGTCAGCTTTTACAAGAGATAACTACATTATAAAATAATAAACAAAAGTTTATTCCATGTCAGCTTGAGTGTCGATATGCATTATTGTTACTATCGGTGAAGTGCCTGTCGGTGTATGTAGAAGTCTATTGCCAGTGCTGGTAACTGCCGGTTGGTTTTCAGATGATTGCCAGTTGGTTGCCATCAATGACAACATCAACTATTCTCATAAGAGTGTAGAATGCCAACACTCTCTTCTTCTTCAACCCATGTATCCAGAGGATCTTAGACCTCTTCCTGAGTGGGAAGAACTGGTATAACAAGTTGTTGTTTCCATTCAAGCACTTGTTGAGCCAAGTTTTCCTGTAGAGAACCATCAATATTCAGATATTGTTGATGTTCTTCTAACTTCTCTCTCATTGACTTCCTTGGTTGGCTCTTGACTTTATTGTTCCTTATCTCCACTTGCTATATCTTTCAACAAATTTTCTACATCTTATGGAGTAAGAACCAACCTTTCATCATGCTCTTCAACTTATTTTTTCTCAATTTCCTTCTCTTCATCTTGTTGATGTCCCTATAGATCCTGATCATCTACATCCATAGGAGCTACCTGTAAAAGTTTTGATACTTTTTGTATGACAGGCTCCTTTAATTTCTCTGAACTATAAGGAGTCCTTCTCGTTCTCTTCTTTGGTTCTACCTTCTTTGGTGTTGGTCCAGCCTCTTCTTGGTCTGAGTTAGACTCCACATTATGAATAGTTATTGTTTCATTTATAGGAGTCATTATAGGTGCAGGCATATGTGAAGCAATAGAAGATGGAGTAACAGTTGATGTAGCCAATGGTGGAGGTGGTGTTGAAGTAGTTACAACAAAAAACGTGGTTGATATGGTTGTTGGTGTTGTTGTGGTAGTAGTAGTAGCAGTAGTAGTAGGAGTAGTTGTAGCAACAGTGGAGGCACTAGAGGGTTGAGCCTCTTGAGAAGGTTGTCATGTTGTTTCTGTAACACCCTCAATAGCAGGCCTAACATGATGAATCCCTCCTTGTGGTTTGGCCCTTAGGCCCACTATAATCCCCAAGCTTGCCCGTTTCACCAAATATTCTGCTTCTTTCATTTTCTCATCTACTTTATGCTTTAGTTCTTGTGTAGTCAAATGAATTTTGGCTTCCTCATTAGGATCTATAGAGGTATTCTTCCTTGACTCTGATCTAGTTTTTCTTGTATATTCCTTATGTACCCTAGATTAAGGATTATCAGTAGGGATATTCTTTTGTTTACCTTTGGAAGCAGTCGGTTTAATCCTCAAACTTAACCACTTTCTTCTTTTATCTATTACCACTTGAGAAATTGGATCAATATCTGCTACCTCCTATTGTGACCATCTAATTGGAGGGAGCGACCTCTTATCTATCCATGTCTCCTTATACAGTGGATCTAAAAAATACCATCATCATGTAATTATTTAGGTATATTAGTTTCAATACCAAAATCTCTTATTTGTGGAATAGTAAGGCGATGATAATATTTCTCCCTTGCCTCAGAGCTATACTAAAGATTGGCCCAAAAATTCTCCAAGATAGGTTGATGTCCTTCATATACCTTTGGAATTATTCCTTTTAATTTATTATATGGATCATAAAATTGTCTTGAATAATTAAAAGATTTAGCTGTAGATCTTGCAATTCTTTCTCAGCAGCCTTTGCCACATGAATTTTTTGGCATGAAAAGTATGATAAATTCAAAAGGAATTCTTCACCTGTAACACCTATCTTATGTCTTGATGCTACTAATTTTTGCAAGTACGCCATCTTTCCCGCGTACTCCAACAAAATCACTCTATTTGTACAATATCTAGTTAGCAGAAATGGTTCTCCAGTGTACCCCCTTACTCTAGAATAAGTAGATTGAAAATTTTGTATTAACCAACACCCCCACTTCTTTACTAGCTCCATCACATCCTTTCTTAGCCTAAATCAGGCATGCGAAGTGTAAACTCAACAATCCTATGAAACATGGAATGATCTCTAGGCTTGTGGGTTGCCTAATCTTTTGGATCAATCTCCAGATAGGGTTGGTTCCCTGATGAAAACCTCCTTAAATTAACTCTTTTCTTGAAAAAGGATAGAAAGATTACTGAAAAATAAAGACCTAAAGCTATAGGAGGTGATTGCCCCAAAATTATGTGATTCTATCCATTGTCCTAAACCTATTTTTAGTTATAAAAAGACTTAAATTTATTTCACAATTCAACTAATATCATGAAATTTTTAAATATTTCATGTGAAGGTTCAAAGTTTTCCAATGTTGTCTAAAGGAAAAGTGAATTTTCACAACATGCAACTGATTGAAAATCAAATGAACACAACCCACAACCTAAATTTTCTATAAAATTTTCTTTATTTTGTTGGTTAATAGATTTGTCCTTTGATGAAAATGAAATAATCACAACTCTATCGCCCCTTTAAAGAACAAAACAATAACCAAACAGTTAGGTAAACTTATGAAAGTTTCCCTTTGAATTTTTTGAGGTACGACTCCCTCTTATATTTTCAATGAATGAAAACAAGAAAATAAATTATGTATATACTTTTAACCAGAAAGTACCAAAGGCATTTCCACATTTACACATCACTATGTTGTAAACGCGATTTTTAGAAATATAGTTCTCAAATGACAAAGATCACAGGATTTGTTACTCTTTCATTCAAAGAAACTTTCAGACTAAATTTCCTATCAGATGCATAACATTTCTTAAAGAAACAGGAGATTATTTTGACAGAAATGAACTCCAACAAAAATTTGATTTCATTCATCAAACACACATATTTGAAACTCCATAATATTCACTTTCATTAATTCACAAATAAATGAGTGTTTACTTTTCAAAATATTATGCAACTATAAAATAAAGTATATCAAGTCTGAAAGCCAAAAATTCTTGGACCTTCCCATAGTCTTTTTAAAACATATATTAGCCACAAATCGGCCAGTTGTAGTTTAGGGAAACATAGAGTTACATAACTCTGCCCCTGAGTCAAGATTCGGTTTTTGAAACATAACCAGAAAACTAATTTTTGAAACTCCCCTAAAATCCTACATCAAAATAATTTCAAAGGGTCCTACATGACCAAGATTGAAGCTATGGAGTAGGATCCTCAGGCTGATTCTGCATGGAAATGGTGACATGTTTCCAATCCAAATAAGCGGCTAAAAAACTCTGTATAACTGCATAGTTCAGGAGTCTAATATGGGCAATCCTCTATCACCACACTTCTTTGTCTTGCCAAATGGGCCACAATATCCGCATGACTACCAGGTGTTCTATGCATAGAAAAAGTAGGGATTCAATTTTCGCCATCGTTGATCAATCATTTGTCATTAGATTTTTTGCTTCTCTAACACAATTAATTTTTCCTTTCAAGGATTGGGTGATAACTTCCAAACTATCTATTTTTTTCCCATCCTCCTTTAGACATTTGATTCCTATGCATTTTAAGTCATTATGCATGGATAAAATGAGTTGAGATAACTTGTTTCACAGTTTGGCGGAATCTTCATCTCCCAACTTCACAACAGAGTTATGCCACTCAATGCTTTTCCTGCATAGGTTTTTCTAATAAAAACTTCATAAGGCCATAATTTTGCACATCATTCATTTCAGCCACCACAACTATCCACTTTGTTTACTCCTTTTTCCAATTGGCAATTTTTCTTTCTAGCTCTCTCATTACTATTATGGCATTTTTATATACTTTACTCAGGTTTTGAAGCACTCTATGCTAGATTGAGTAATCCCATCCAACCATTCTAGAAAGACTTATGTCACCATCTTGCTCCTTTGAATTTGACCCAAGAGCTTCTGATTAGCAAGTGAAATTGGTTGGGGATTGGGATTGTGAATAGCATCTATATACTCAGCCATGTGCCTCAGTGTCTCCTTGAGATCTTGTTTATCCCTTTCATCCTTCCATGTTCTACTTATTATTCTTTTTATAGAAGCTTCCAAATGGTGAACATCAGCTACTCGTGATCCAATGCCTAAATTAATAATATTTTCAATGGTGAAATCCTTTGCTGAAGGATTTTCTACCTCTTTGTTTGAAACAGGGTGAGCTATTTCAGTAGTCTAATTGCTAGTATCTTGGTCAAAATCCATTTTTAAAACTATTTTAAGATTTTTGGACTTTGGAGTCATTCCCAAACATTTACTGACCATATCCTCAACGGGAACTAAAACAAGAACCACATATCTCTTTTTTCTACTGAGAGAAGTTTGTAATCAATGAGGAGCATCCTTCTTTGCTTGGGATTGTTCACCACCAACATTTACTAAGATCAATAAACCTTCAATATCTACTTCTTCTTCCTCAGGTTTCTCAGTATCGCCAACTTCTATAGTGGGTATCTCAATGTTTTTCTCTACCATTATATTCCTGGCCTCTGGGGACCCTTCTAAATTCACTACTACCTTACTTTCAAGTAGTTTTTTGCTCTTGTTTTTGGTTCTTGATCTGGTAATATGGGTTGAAAGCTGGTTTACAAGGAATTTCTTCAAACCTTTAATAGTATCTTCCTCAACTTTAACTTTGGTGCCACTTGCAACACAAGTTTTAACAAATTTATTACACAAAACATTTTGAACTGGAACAGGAGAAAATTTTGATTACTAGCTTCCCAAGTCTTTGTTTCTGCAACCACTGCTCTATCCTACGAATAACAGGGAATGTTCTCATTTGAATTTGATATTATTCTTTCTTGTCCCATTCTATTTCCAGAATTGGAGAACCCTGTACTTTCTTAGCATACTGCAAATCAATCAAATCCTCTCCATTATCTACAACTCTTGTTACATTTATTTTGAGCTGAAAGGTATTGATTTGATCCATTGTGAACCTAGAAAATGCTCTCCTCCTTACTTCAAATTCATCACTACAATCCTCCCATAACTCCTTAAGTTGTGGTATGTGAGAAAAACCTTCTTTGAGAGCTAGATGCACTTGAGCATAACCTTTGCCGTCAAAATTAGGCCGAGCTATATAATATTGAAGGTTAAGCTTTTTGGAATCAACCTCTAGGTTCAACACATCAGAAACAGTTCTGCAAATATAGTAACCCAGTTCCATAGGGAAAGAGACACCCAAATCTTGCCTAGATAGGGTCCTCTTATCAATGTGAGCAAGCTACCTACAAAGTTCAATCAACACAAAGTGATCAAGGGCAAACCTCGGCAATTTGAATGGTTCTCCTTCGAACCCTCCAACTCTGATGTAATTAAACCAAGGATACTAAATAAAATAACTCCCATATGTGCTAATTAATTGCATAGCTTCATCAGATAATATTTTTTCACATTCCCTTGAAGCTCATAGATTAATCTCCCTACAAACACATCATGAACCCTCTAGAAACCCTTATGGCACTTTTGCAGCTGAAGGTGTGCATGATAATCATAAAATTTCATTCCATCAACCCATTCCTCATGATACAAATCAGGCCAGGGCCTGACACATGCCAAACAATAGAACAAGTATGAAGACATATGGAATTTTTTACTCCTAAGGCAATTACTTATGTTGGAATCCAAGAACACTGAGAGGGGGGGGGTGTATCAGTGTTCTATTAGTAAATCTAATTCTCAACTTATTGCTTGTGAACTGGTTAACAATAAATAAAATTGAAGTGCATAAACCAAATAACACATAAAGAAGCAACACCATAACACCAATATTTATACGTGGAAAACCCTGCAAAGGGAAAAACCAATGTGGGGCTGATACTTGATCAAGGTATACAAATATTACATGGAGGGGATTGCACATGCAATCAGACCAACCGCCTAGAACTCATTGCTCAAATGGAAGTCTCATTGACTTACACAACAATATAAAATGATTACAAACAAAAATGAACTCATAAAGTGCATCAGAAAATGCTGGATAAATTCCGGTTAATGCTTTGTCAACCCTCTTTGTGAACCGGTTTACTAATACTCTATTCTGCTACCAGTTGAGATTACGCATGTGAAACTTCACACTAAAGGTTCCTCTCACTGACCAAAATATATACCATCAATTTCTAACTGATTCACAACCAAAATTGCATTCTTATTAACATAAAATTCATCGCTAAAAGATCTCCTTAAATACCCTTTTAACTTGTTGAATATGTTAGTCTCAATCAAGAATTATAACATGTCGGCTGCCAGTTCACAAGGTATATCAGGCATAATCTCAATGTCCATGCCTGCCTACACACGCTACCCAAAATTCCATGAAAGAAATTATTGGGGTCACAAGATATCTTAGCCAGGTCATATACTTAACTGAGTTCCAGATACACGTTACTGGTACCAAGACTAACTGGTTATTAAGGATAAAGCAAAGTGTATATACGGGTTGTGTGTAGTATATATCGGTTGACCCAATCAAAGAAAAATGATAAGACAATGAATCTCGATGGTAAGTATTGACACCTGAAGATGAGTTACCATCAATGACAACCCTAAATGCAATTTGCCTTACCAGATGAGTGTCAATTGCCAACAAATTAGTCCTCCATGTAACCTTTCACCAATTAGCTTTGCCCAATCTATATAGCGCTTCTCATCTAATATGACTTGAATGAAAAAATATATCTAGTCTTTCTAATAGAATTCTTGTTGACTCCCTTTCACCTTGTGCAACAGAATGACAATGTCCCTTACCTCCCTGATCAAATGCTCTCTAGTTAAGGGTTTGGGTAACCTAGAACTGCCTTTCTGAAATTTCAAGAACCAATTCTTGTCTATGACACTCATATACTATGAATTCTTTTCTAAAAAGAATCCATAGGACGTGGTTATCATCCAATCCTTGTACGGTTCCTTAGTAGGGATTTTTAGAACAACCATATCAATTTCTCTATTTATATTCAATAAAATACCCCCATTTGCATTTCTAATACATCTGTGTTCTAGGTCATACCTATTAATGCACTCAAACACTAATTTCGGGCACTATATAGAAAGAGGAAAAATAGTAGCTTCTATTAACCCACTATCCACAATATTTTCCATCATGGGTGAACCAGAAGGATTCTTAGCTCTTTCTAAGAATTCATTCAAATCAGCATGACCTAAGGATGTGTCCCCAAATTCTAGGAGAGAACAAATGAGACCTAATTTTGTCCCTAACTTTGGTGGAATGGACCTCATTTTCAAATTTTAATCGAATTCAACACACTAACACAGACTGTAATGACACACCCACTACAACTACTACAATAAAAATTAACAATTACTTTTTTGAGGCATGAAAATGATAGAGATGGTGAATATTTTTTACTCACCTTTCATGCAACTGAGTGTCTGCTAATCCCGAGAAGAGAGAAAATTACCTCCAGCACTCGACTTTCACCTTCCCTAATTTAGCTTCTTCATGAAGATACAAATATTTTTTTGAAGGACGATATAAATGGCTTAAAACTTGATTTCATGATTACCACAACTCATTCACTCGTGTCAAGTTATGACTAAAGTGACACTTCTGGCACATGTTTTTATTACTAAACACTTCACGTGATCTCTTATGAAGAAAATTATTACCTCCTTGAGTGAAAATTCCTTAAAATCAATCATCAAGATTCCCAGAATATTCTCCACCATGTCAATCATTTCCCTCCTTTGGCCTCCAATTTTTATGATGTTTCCATTTTGAATATTGAATGGTTGAACCATTGAACAATTGAACTCTTGAATCAACAAAGGTTCAAGTTCATTCTCCACATGGACTTTTCTGCACAAGTTAGACTTGCCGCAACTAAGACATAATACACAAAGACTCAATGAGATGATTGTTGGCATATGTGTAGAATATGATGACATGATGATATTGTATGTTGTCATTGATGTCAATATGCTAAAGAGTGAACCAGTATATTGAAGTAAGCAATTTGCAAGAGAACCGATATGATGTTGTGAACTGTTATATGTGAAAAAGTGAAGCGGTATGTCTGTCCAAGTGAACCAGTATGTTGGAATGTGAACCAGTATATAGAATGTTTTATATCAAGGTTTCATATGGTATGACTATCGGTTGGTAGTCTTAGCTTCATGGTTTCCGGTTGAAGTATTCCAAGCCTATGTGATTCAACCGATGACATCGTGTGATGAGTTAGCATTGTAATGAAGAATAGATTGTGTTGCAACGTCAACCTTGTATGCGTGAAGGATCTTGCATGAAGGAGATTGATCCTATCTACCTCGGGAATGTGTGAAGTCTCTATAAATGGTGGATAATGGGTGATGGGTTATCAGCCTCCAAGAAGCAATGAAGAATGAACATTGGAGAACGTCTTGAGATTTGTTCAAGACTGTTGTAATCAATGCAATATGTTCAACGGTTAGGATTGAGCTGACTGAATTACTTGACCTAAAATGTTTAGGGTTTAGGGTTTATGCTACCAGCCTATCTTTCCTATAAGGTTGATGTTGTTTTTCATGTTGAGGTTGTTGGCAAATGTTGTGTGTGTATCTAAGTGCAGAGATACGTGATTCTTGCTAGACCAGATAAGAGAATAGATACCTGCAGAGTGTAATTGCAAAAGGAAGGAACTAAAGAGGATCTGCATTGGCATTGAAGTGTTGTTACCAGATCATTGTAATACCTGTTGACCTCTAACCACTTCAACAGTTGGAAAATCCCTTAACAGGGTAGCTTTAACCGGCTTGCTGTAAATCCTTTAACAGGGTGACTCAAAATCATCGAGTTCTTAAAATCCTCTAACAAGGTAACCTTTAACGGGGTTTAACCCTTAACCGAGTATTTTAGCCATCCCTTAACTGAGTGATCCCTAGCAGGATAGGTTCCTAACAGACTTTAACTAGACTTGGCTCCTAATAGAGCGGACTTCAAAAGGGTTCAAAGAACAGCTTGTGGGTATTCATCCCCACCATGGTTTTTCCTAGTTGGGTTTCCACGTGAAAAATATGTGTGTTATGTGTGATGCTTTTCATGTGATGCTTTGTTATTCTCTGTCAAGTGGTAAAGCATGTTGAACTAGTAAGTCTTTAAATTTATGTTGATGTATTACTAGTGTATGTATATGAGTGAAGTGGAAATAAGATGTTAGATTGTGTGGAAAGCTAAGTTACTGGTTTATGTCTTTCACATTCTTACTGTATTTAACCGGTAGTAATCTAGTTTAGACTGGTGTTATTGCTTGCCAGTCAAGTGCAGTGTTTTCAGTCAAACTGGTTCAAGGAAAAGTGTTTTTCTCAGTACTGATTCACCCCCCCTCTCAGTACTAGTTTGGTACTAACTATTCATCATTGAATCATCAATTGGTATCAGAGCCTCCTCCAGGTCCTCTGTGTTGTAATCTTAACCACTTGAGGTAAAGATCCTACTCTAATGGTGAAGAGGGAAGGTCCAAATTTCAACAGAGACAACTTTAAAATATGGAAGGACATAATGAAGATATACATCAGAAGCATGGGTGCTCAACACTAGAGCTATGTTGAGAATGCTTATGCTATCCCTACTGGTGCTCTCATCGATGATCAAAAGAGAGAGATTTGGGAGAATGGGCAAGTCATGGAAGCCCTAATCAACAACTTATCTGACATTGAGTTTATTGATGTTCAGGCTAAAGAGAATCCCAAAGAAGTATGGGATGCCCTTGCGACTATCTATGGTGGTGATGAGCATGTGAAACAAGCTAAGGAAGAAAGCCTTAGGGTAAGGTTTGAAGACATGCAGATGGTTGAAGGTGAGACCATTTAACAATATGGAATAAGAATCAAAACTATTGTTGGAGATATCAAGAGTGCAGGTGGTAAAATGGAAGATTCCACTGTTGTTAGCAAAGTTTTGAGATCCTTATTACCAGTCTATGCAATAAGGGTTGCTGCTATTCAGGAGTTGAGGTTTGTAGACAAGTCAAAGGTATCCCTAGACTCCATCATTGCAAAGTTAACAACTTATGAGATAAATGATTATGATGGCAGTATTCAGAAGACTGAATCAGCCTTCAGAGCATCTACTACACCATCTAGAAAAGGCAAAGAAGCTAGTACCTATGGTGAACCAAGACAAAGTAGAGAAATGGATGATGAGGAGATCCTAATAGAATTTGAAGCTCTTCTTGCCAAGAGACTTCCCAAGGGAATTGGTAAATATAGAGGTAAGCTTCCTTTGAAATGCTTTTCTTGTAACCGGATAGGACACATTGTTGTAAACTGCCCTAATGGTGACAACAAGGACAAACCAGAGAGGTTCAAGAAGTTCAAAGGAGGAAACCAGAGAAACTATTTTGTAGCAGTTGCTGAAGGTGTCACTGATGAGGAATCAAAAGATGAAGAAAATGAAGACATTGTGTTTGTATCAGTCAAGGAAGATGTGTCAGACAAGAAGGCTCTAGTCTCCCGCTTTGATAATTCCAATGAGTGAATTATTGACAGTGGCTTTTCTCACCATATGACTACTGACTGGAGTAAGTTTCTATCTCTAGAAGAGTATGATGGTGGTGTGGTTTGTTTTGGTAATGATGCACCATGTATGGTAAAAGGCAGAGGGTCCATCTCTCTGAATGGAAGAAGTAGTGCTGACAATGTGTATTGGGTAGAAGGTCTCAGACACAACCTTTTGAGTGTTGCTCAACTGAATGATAATGGACTCACTCTGGAATTCAAAAATGGAGTTCACAAAATCAAAGGAAAGAATGGTGAACTAATGGCTACCGGTATGCAGACCAAAGGTAACCTATTTTAGCTAAATGCTAATGTACATGTCTAATGGCTAAGTTTGAGGATAGCTGGATATGGCATAGGAGACTCTTCCATGTAAACTTTGATAATATTGTGAAGGCTAGTAAGATCAAGGCAATTAGAGGATTGCCTATGCTGAGAAAACCAAAGAATCCTTTGTGCAAAGAGTGTCAACTGGGGAAAATGTCTTCCTCAACCTTCAAAGGTAAACCTTTCACTGTAGACAATTTACTTGATCTTGTGCATATTGATTTGTGTGGTCCTATGAAAACTAGGAGTGTGCAGGGAGATAGGTATTTTAT
Organism: Cryptomeria japonica; assembly: GCF_030272615.1. Classification (NCBI taxonomy): domain Eukaryota; kingdom Viridiplantae; phylum Streptophyta; class Pinopsida; order Cupressales; family Cupressaceae; genus Cryptomeria; species Cryptomeria japonica. The sequence goes on along the minus strand of NC_081410.1, from coordinate 301,195,483 downwards.
GATTCTTACTGATGATTGCTCAAGAATGATGTGGGTCACATTCTTGAAGGACAAATATGAAGCTTTTGGAAAGTTCAAAGTCTTCAGAGCACTGGTTGAAAAAGAAAGCGATAAGAGGATTAAGTGCTTAAGAACTGATCAAGGAGGAGAATTCACTTCTGGTGAATTCAACAAATACTGTGAAGAGAATAGCATCAAGAGGCAACTATCTTCCCCCCCCGACTCCACAACAGAATGGCCTAGCAGAAAGGAACAACCGGACTATGGTTGAAGCAGCTAGAACTATGTTGATCTAAGGGAAGGTTTCTCACACCTTTTGGAGAGAAGTGGTGAGCACTGTAGTCTACACAATGAACCAGGTACTCATCAAAAAGGGTAAGGATAAAACACCTTATGAGTATTGGACTGGTAAGACACCAGTGGTAAGCTTCTTCAGAGTGTTTAGTAGTAAATGTTATATCAAGAGGAGTGAACATCAGAGCAAGTTTGATGCTAAATGTGATGAGGGAATATTCCTAGGGTATTCCACAAAGAGAAAAGATCTCAAATATTTCAACAATAGGACTCAGAGAATTGTTGAAAGCATCAATGTTAGAGTTGATGAAACCTCTAAGAAATTTGAGGAAACCGGCAATGAGCAAGTAGGAGATGAACCAGTAGTAACCTTCTAGGAACCGGTTGCAAAACAGCCAAGCACTAGTAACAATGCTCCTACACTGGTAGATGCTGATGCTAATGAAGATGAGGATGAAGAAGAAAAGAAAGAGGAAACAACTAAGATCATTCCTAGGTATCTAAAGTTGAATCATGATCCAAAGTAGATCATAGGAGACAAGGATGTAGGAATTCTTACAAGAAGAAAAGTCAAAGAAAACTCTTGCATGATCTCTGAATTGGAGCCTAAAACATTCAGAGAGGCACATAAAGATGAAGACTAGGTCAAGGCAATGGAAGAGGAGCTTGACTAGATAGAAAAGAATGGTACATGGTCTTTGGTACCTAGACCGAAGCATAAAAATGTCATTGGCACCAAATAGGTTTTCAGAAATACGTTCAATGAAGATGGCTCAGTGGTTAGAAACAAAGCCAGACTGGTGTGTAAAGGATATGCCCAGGAAGAAGGAGAAGACTATGGAGAAACCTTTGCTCCAGTAGCCAGATTGGAAGGAGTTCATATGCTTCTTGCATATGCAGCATTCAAGGGGTTCAAAGTATATCAAATGGATGTAAAGTTTGCATTCCTAAATGGAATACTAGAAGAGGAGGTGTATATAGAGCAACCATATGGGTTTTCCCTATCAGAAGATAGTGACATGGTGTGTAGGCTACATAAGGCCTTGTATGGACTAAAGCAGGCACCTAGAGCATGGTATGAATGCTTGCACTCCCATCTTGTGAAGATTGGATTTGAGAGAACAAGTGAGGATAGTAATATCTACCTAAAGTTAGAAGGAGATCAAATTCTAATCTATGAGGGATTTGTTGATGACATAATTTTTGGAGGAGATGACAGGATGAGTCATGACTTTGCAGATGAGATGAAAAAAGAATTTGAAATGTCACTTATAGGGGAGATTAAGTTCTTCATTGAACTATAAATTCAACAAATGAAAGATGGAATCTTTGTCACTTAGTCCAAATATGTCAAAGAGGTGTTGAAGACCTTTGCCATGGAAGACAACAAAGTGGTTGGTACACCGATGGTGACCGGTTGTAAATTATCAAAAGAGGATGACTCGGGGTTGGTAAATGAGAAGGAATAGTGATCAATGAATCATAAATTGTACTATGTAGTACATAGAAAACCTGACATTGCACATGCAGTGGGCATTACTGGACGGTTCTAGAAAATCTCAAGAGAATCCCACTTGGTAGCAGTCAAGCGAATTTTGAGATATTTGAAGGGAACTATTGACTATGGATTATGGTATCCATACAGTAATGATTTCAACCTGAAAGTGTTTACAGATGCTGACTGGGCTGGTAATGTGGATGACCAGAAGAGCACAACCAATGGTGCATTCTTTCTTGGTGGCAAACTAGTCTCATGGATGAGTAAGAAGCAGAGTTGTATCTCTCATTCTACAGCAGAAGCGGAGTATGTTGCAGCATTTATGAACTGCACATAGACAGTCTGGATGAAGCATGTATTAAATGGCTTCAAAGTTTCTATATCTAAACCGGTAAATATATTTTGTGACAACACAAGTGCAATTAACATCTCCAAGAATCCAGTTTTACACTCTAGAACAAAGCACTTTGAGCTTAAGTATCATTTCTTAAGGGAAAAGGTTTAGAACAAAGAAGTTGTACTAGAACATGTTTCCAATAAGGAGTAGTTAGCAGACATATTCACCAAGCCTCTATCGAAGGCTGCCTTTACCTATTTGAGAGGTGAATTAGGGGTGCTTCCCCTTCAAGAGGTGAACTAAAGGTGTGTGCTCTACATCAGTCAGGACTTACATTGATATATCTTTTTCAGGATTGGTGTGATGAAGGATGCTACTCCTTAGGAGGAGAAACATAGTAGAACATAGATTTATATGCCTCCACTTTGGCATTGTTGTCAAAGAGGGAGAAGATGTGAAGCGGAGAAGATATTTGTAGTGTTGGGGGAGAAGATGTGAAGCAGAGAGATATCTTTGTATATTGCCATCAATGCGAAAAGGGAAGATTATTGGCATATGTGTAGAGTATGATGACATAATGATATTGTATGTTGTCATTGATGTCAATATGCTAAAGAGTGAACCGGTATATTGAAGTAAGCAACTTGCAAGAGAACCGGTATGATGATGTGAACTAGTTGTTGGCATTATGAGAACCAGTATGTGGACATAATGATATTGTATGTTGTCATTGATGTCAATATGCTAAAGAAGTGAGAACCAACATATGAGAGAATCGGTAGAACACTGTGAACCGACATTTGTGCCAAAGTGAAGCAGTGTGCTTGTTCAAGGTGAACTGGCACATGGAAGCATTGTATGACTACCGGTTGGTAGTCTCAACTTTAGGGTTTCTGGTTCAAGTGCTTCAAGCCTATGTGGCTCAACCGGTGACATTGTGTGATGAGTTAGCATTGTAACAAAGAACATATCATGTTGCCATGTCAGACTTGTGCGCGTGAAGGATCTTGCATGAAGGAGATTGTTCCTATCTACCTCAGGAATGTGCGAAGTCTGTAAACCGGTGATAACGTGTGATGGGTTATCAGCCGCCATGAAATTAGTGAAAATGGACGATGGAGAATGTCTTGAGATTGGATAAAGATTGTTGCAATTAATGGAGTGTTCTCAACGGTTAGGATGGAACCGTTTGAATTCCTTAACCTAACAGGTTTAGGGTTTAGGGTTTATGCTACTGACCTATCTATTTTCCTATAAGGTCGATGTTGTGTCTCTTTCTGAGGTTGTTGGCAAAAGTTGTGTGTGTGTATCCAAGAGAAGGGATACGTGATTCTTGCCAGACCAAAAGGAGACAAGTGATACTTGTAGAGTGTAAGTGCAGAAGGTGAAGAGGAGCTTAAGAAGATCTACATTGGCATTGAGTGTTGTTACCAGATTATTGTAATACCTGTTGATCTCTAACCACCTCAACAGTTGGAAAATCCCTTAACAGGGTAGCCTTAACCGGCTTGCTATAAATCCTTTAACAGGGTAATTCAAAGCTATTGAGTTTGAAATACTTTAGCTATTTAGTTCTTGAAATCCTCTAACAAGGTAACCTTTAATAGGGTTTGACCCTTAACCAGGTATTCAAGCCATCCCTTAACTGGGTGATCCCTAACAGGATCAGTTCCTAGCATAACCTATTGTAATGTCTCTAACCGAACAAGGCTCCTAACAAAGTGAACTTCTAAAGAGTTCAAAAATAGCTTGTGGGTATTCATCCCCATCGTGGTTTTTCCTAGTTGGGTTTCCACATGAAAAATATGTGTGTCATGTGTGATGCTTTCCTATTGTCTATCAAGCATATGATGGTTCTGTGTTTTATGCCTATCAATAAAACATGTTGAACTAGCCATTATTTTGATCTGATGATAGATTACCTATTTATGCATAAGGGTGAAATGGTAGTGTAGTATTGAGTTGAGTGAAAAGCTAAGTGAGTAACCGGTTAATGCTTGTCTCAGTAATTCTTAGCTTTACCGGTTGCACTCTGTTTCAAACCAGTGTCACTATTTACCAGTCATTTGAAGTGTCTGTTGTCAAACTAGTTTAGGACTGTATTTTTGTCTGTACTGATTCACCCCCCCCTCTCAGTACTAGGTTAGTACTATCCATTCATCATTGAGTTATCAATTGGTATCAAAGCATCCTCTAGGTCCTCTATGCTATAAGCTAACCACTTGAGGTAAAGATCCTAGTCTAATGATGAAGAGGGAAGGTCCAAAGTTTAATAGAGAAAATTTTAGTATATGGAAAGACAGAATGAAGATATACATCAAAAACATGGGTGCTCAACACTGGAGCTATGTTGAGACTACCTATGTTGCTCCTACTGGTACCCTTACCGATGACCAAAAGAGAGAGATGCAGGAGAATGAGCAAGTCATGGAAGCCCTAATTAGTAGTTTATCTGACATTGAGTTTATTGATGTTCAGGATAAGGTAAATCCCAAAGAGGTATGGGATACTCTTGAAAATATCTATGGCGGTGATGAGCATGTAAAATAAGCTAAGGAAGAAATACTTAGAGGGAAGTTTGAAGATGTGCGGATGGTTGAAGGTGAGACCATTCAACAATATGGAATAAGAATCAAAACCATTGTTGGAGATATCAAGAGTACATGTGGTAAAATAGAAGATGCCACTATGGTAAGCAAAGTCCTGAGATCCCTATTGCCGGTCTATGTAATAAGGGTTGCTGCTATCCAAGAGCTAAGATCTATAGACAAGACTAAGGTATCCCTAGACTCCATCATTGCAAAGTTGACAGCCTATGAGCTAAATAGTTTCAATGATAGTGTTGAAAAGACTGAATCGGCTTTTAAAGCTTCTGCAGTACCATCCAAAAAAGGAAAAGAACCTAGCACTAGTGATGAACCAAGATAGGGCAGAGAAATGGATGATGAGGAGATTCTGATGGCATTTGAAGCTCTCCTTTCTAGGTTACTTCCTAAAGGAACCGGCAAATAAAGAGGTAAGCTACCTTTGAAATGCTTCTCTTGTAACTGGATAGGACATATTGCTGTAAACTATCCTAATGGTGACAACAAGGACAAACTACAAAGGTTTGAGAAACTCAAAGGAGGAAACTGGAGAAACTGTTTTGTGGCAGTTGATGAAGGTGCCACAGATGAAGAATCAGAGGATGAAGAAAATGAAGATATTGTGTTTGTTGCTATCAAGGAAGATGTGTCAAACAAGAAGGCTCTTGTCTCCCGGTTTGATAATTCCAATGAGTGGATCATTGATAGTGGCTATTCTCACCATATGAGTAGTGACCAGAGCAAGTTTCTATCATTGGAGGAGTATGATGGTGGTGTGGTTCGCTTTGGCAATGATGCACCATGCATGGTCAAAGGAAGAGGGTCCATCTCTTTGAATGGAAAGAGTAGTGTTGACAATGTATATTGGGTTGATGGTCTTAGACACAACCTTCTGAGTGTTGCCCAACTGAATGACAGTGGCCTCACTCTAGAATTCAAGAATGGAGTTTGTGGAATCAAAGGAAAGAATGGTGAATTGGTGGCCACCAACATGCAGACCAAAGGTAACCTATTTCATTTGAATGCAAATATAAGTACATGTCTTATGGCTAAATTTGATGATAGTTGGATATGGCATAGGAGACTCTGCCATGTAAACTTTGATAGCATTGTGAAGTCTTGTAAGATCAAGGTAGTTAGAGGGTTGCCAGTGCTAAGCAAACCAGATAATACCTTATGCAGAGAGTGTCAATTAGGGAAAATGTCTTCCTCAACCTTTTAAGGTAAATATTTCACTGTTGACAACTTGCTTGATCTTGTGCATACTGATTTGTGTGGTCTTATGAAAACTAGAAGTATGCAAGGTGATAGGTACTTCATGATTCTTACTGAGGACTACTCAAGAATGATGTGGGTCACATTCTTAAAAGACAAGTCTGAAGCCTTTGTAAAGTTTAAAGCTTTCGGAGCATTAGTGGAGAAGGAAAGCGGTAAAAGGATCAAGTGCCTGAGAACTAATCAAGGAGGGGAATTCACTTCCGGTGAATTCAACAAGTACTATGAAGAACATGGCATCAAGAGGCAATTGTCTACCCCCCAGACTCCATAGTAGAATGGCCTAGCAGAGAGGAATAACTGGACTATGGTTGAAGCAGCTAGAACCATGTTGATTCAAGGAAAGGTAGCTCACACCTTTTGGAGAGAAGCAGTGAGCACTACAGTCTACACAATGAACTGGGTACTCATCAAGAAAGGTAAGGATAAAACTCCTTATGAGTATTGGACCGGTAAGACACCTGTGGTCAGCTACTTTAGAGTGTTTGGTAGCAAATGTTACATCAAGAGGAGTGAACACCAAAGCAAATTTGATGTGAAATGTGATGAGGGAATATTCCAAGGATATTCCACCAAGAGCAAAGCTCTCAAGTGTTTCAACAATAGGACTCAAAGAATTATGGAAAGCATCAATGTAAGACTTGATGAAACCCCTGAGAAAACTGAGGAAACCGGTAGTGAGCAAGCGGTAAAGGAACCAATTGCAACCTTCTAGGAACTGGTTGACAGCCAACCGAGTACTAGTAACAATGTTCCTACACTGACAAATATAGATGCTGATACTGATGGAGATGAGGATGAATAAGAAAAGCAAGAGGAATCTATCAAGACCATTCCTCGGTATGCCAAGTTGAATCATGATCCTAAGCAAATCATAGGAGATAAGGATGCAGGAATCCTTACAAGAAGAAGGGTCAGAGAAAACTCATGTATGATCTCTGAATTTGAGCCTAAATCATTCAAAGAGGTGCATAAGGATGAAGACTAGATCAAGGCAATGGAAGAGGAACTTGACCAGATATAGAAAAATGGTACATGGTCTTTTGTACCCAGACCGGTGCACAAAAATGTCATTGGTACTAAATGGGTTTTCTGAAATAAGCTGAATGAGGATGGCATAGTGATTAGGAACAAAGCTAGATTAGTGTGCAAAGGATATGCTCAAGAAGAAGGATAAGACTATGGAGAAACCTTTGCTCCTATAGCCAAATTGGAAGGAGTCTGTATGCTTCTTGCATATGCAGCTTTTAAAGGTTTCAAAGTATATCAAATGGATGTAAAATCCGCATTCCTAAATGGTGTACTTGAAGAGGAGGTGTATATTGAACAACCAGATGGGTTTTCCCTATCTGAAGACAGTGACATGGTATGTAGGCTACATAAAGCCTTATATGGACTAAAGCAGGCACCTAGGGCATGGTATGAACGTCTACATTCTCATCTTGTGAAGATTGGATTTGAGAGAACAAGTGAAGATAGTAATATCTACTTGAAGTCTGAAGGAGATCAGATCCTGATCTGTAAGGTATTTGTTGATGATGACATTATCTTTGGTGGAGATGACAAGATGAGTCATGAGTTTGCAGATGAGATGAAGAAAGAATTTGAAATGTCACTCATAGGGGAGATTAAATTCTTCATTGGACTATAGATCCAGCAAATGAAGGATGGAATCTTTATCACTCAGTCCAAGTATGTCAAAGAGGTGTTGAACACCTTTGGCATGGAAGATAGCAAACCGGTTGGTACTCTGATGGTGACCAGTTGTAAACTACCTAAAGAAGATGACTCAGAATTGGTTGATGAGAAGGAATACTGATCAATGATTGGTAAGTTGCATTATGTAGTGCATAGTAGACCGGATATTGCACATGCAGTTGGAATTATGACAAGCTTCTAGAAAAGCCCAAGAGAATCTCACTTGGTTGTAGTCAAGCAGATTCTTAGGTATCCTAAGGAAACTGTTGACTATGGATTGTGGTATCCTTATAGCAAGGATTTCAACTTGAAAGTATACATAGATGCTGATTGGGCAGGCAATATAGATGACCGGAAAAGCACAACTGGTGGTGCATTCTTTCTTGGTGGTAGACTAGTCTCATGGATGAGTAAGAAGCAGAGTATGTTGCGGCTTTCATGAACTACACTCAGACAATTTGGATGAAGCATGTATTAAATGGCTTCAAAGTTCCTATATTTGAACCGGTAAGTATATTTTGTGATAACACAAGTGCTATCAATATCTCAAAGAATCCAGTTTTACACTCTAGAACCAAGCATTTTGAACTTAAGTATCATTTCCTGAGGGAAAAGGTTCAAAACAAAGAGATTGCACTGGAACATGTTTCCAGTCAGGAGCAATTAGAAGATATATTCACCAATCCTCTCCCAAAGGCTACATTTATGTACTTAAGAGGTGAATTAGGGGTGTTGCCCCTTCAGGAGGTAAACTAAAGATGTACGCTCCACATCAGTCAGGTATTGCATAGTCAAATTTCTCTTCAGGATTGATGTGTTGAAGGATTCTACTCCTCAGGGGGAGCAACATAATGCAATAGGGAAGCTTGTGCCTCCACTTTGGCATTGTTGTCAAAGGGGGAGAAGATGTGAAATGGTAAAGATATCTATAGAAAATGGGGAGAAGATATCTTTGTTTATTGCCATCAATTGCAAAGGGGGAGATTGTTGGCATTATGTGAACCGGTATGTGGACATAATGATACTGTATGTTGTCATTAATGTCAATATGTTGAAGAAGTGAGAACTGGCATATGAGAGAACCGGTAGAACACTGTGAACTGGCATTTGTGCCAAAGTGAAGCAATGTGCTTGTTCAAGGTGAACAAGCATATGGTTATGGGAACCTACAGATGGAAGTGTTGTATGACTACCGGTTGGTAGTCTCAACTTCAGAGTTTTTGGTTGAAGTTCTTCAAGCTTGTGTAGCTCAACCAGTGACATTGTGTGATGAGTTAGCATTGTAATGAAGAACATATCATGTTGTAACATCAGCTTTGTGCATGTGAAGGATCTTGCATGAAGGAGATTGTTCCTATCTACCTCGGGAATGTATGAAGTCTATAAAACGGTGATAACGTGTGATGGGTTATCAACCACCATGAAATCGGTGAAAATGGATGATGGAGAATGTCTTGACATGGATCAAGACTATTGCAATTAATGGAGTGTTCTCAATGGTCAGGATGGAACTGTTTGAATTCCTTAACCTAATAGGTTTAGGGTTTAGGGTTTATGCTATCGACCTATCTATTTTCCTATAAGGTCGATTTTGTGTCTCTTTTTGAGGTTGTTGGAAAAAGTTGTGTGTGTATATCCAAGAGAAGAGATACGTGATTCTTGCCAGACCAAAAGGAGACAAGTGATACCTGCAGAGTGTAAGTGCGGAAGGTGAAGAGGAGCTTAAGCAGATCTGCATTGGCATTGAGTGTTGTTACCAGATCATTGTAATACCTATTGATCTCTAACCACCTCAACAGTTGGAAAATCCCTTAATAGGGTAGCCTTAACCGACTTGCTGTAAATCCTTTAATAGGGTAATTCAAAGCTATTGTGTTTGAAATCCTCTAACAAGGTAATCTTTAACAGGGTTTAACCCTTAACCATGTATTCTAGCCATCCCTTAACCAGGTGATCCCTAACAGGATTGGTTTCTAGCAAAACCTATTGTAATGTCTCTAACCGAACAAGGCTCCTAACAAAGCGGACTTCTAAAGAGTTCAAAAATAGCTTGTGGGTATTCATCCCCATCGTGGTTTTTCCCAGTTGGGTTTCCAGGTGAAAAATATGTGTGTCATGTGTGATGCTTTTATCTTGTGATGCTTTCCTATTGTCTGAAGCATATGGCGGTTCTGTGTTTTATGCCTATCAATAAAACATGTTGAACTAGCTGTTATTATGATCTGATGATAGATTACCTGTTTATGCATAAGGGTGAAATGGTGGTGTAGTCTTGAGTTGAGTGAAAAGCTAAGTGAGTAACCGGTTAATGCTTGTCTCAGTCATTCTTAGCTTTACCGGTTGCACTCTTTTTCAAACCAGTGTCACTGTTTGCCAGTCATTTGAAGTGTCTATTGTCAAACTGGTTTAGGACTATATTTTTGTCTATACTGATTCACCCCCCCCCTCTCAGTACTGGGTTAGTACTACCCGTTCATCATTGAGTTATCACCGGTATATGTGAAAAAGTGAATTGGTATGTCTGTCCAAGTGAACCAGTATATGGAATGTTTTGTATCAAGGTTTCATATGGTATGACTACCGGTTGGTAGTCTTAGCTTCAGGGTTTTCAATTGAAGTATTCCAAGCCTATGTGATTCAACCGATGACATCATGTGATGAGTTAGCATTGTAATGAAGAATAGATTATGTTGCCACACCAGCCTTGTGTGCGTGAAGGATCTTGCATGAAGGAGATTGATCCTATCTACCTCGGGAATGTATGAAGTCTCTGTAAATGATGGAAAATGCGTGATGGGTTATTAGCCTCCAAGAAGTGGTGAATAACGAATGTTGGAAAATGTCTTGAGATCTATTCAAGACTATTGTAATCAATGCAATATGTTCAACAGTTAGGATTGAACCGACTGCATTGCTTAACCTAAAATGTTTAGGGTTTAGGGTTTATGCTACCAACCTATCTTTCATATAAGGTCAATGTTGTTTTTCATGTTGAGTTTGTTGGCAAATGTTGTGTGTGTATCTAAGTGCAGAGATACATGATTCTTGCTAGACCAGATAAGAGAATAGATACTCACAGAGTGTGATTGCAGAAGGAAGGAACTAAAGCGGATCTACATTGGCATTGAAGTGCTGTTACCAGATCATTGTAATACTTGTTGACCTCTAACCACTTCAACAGTTGGAAAATACCTTAACAGGATAGCTTTAACTGGCTTGCTGTAAATCCTTTAACAGGGTGACTCAAAATCATTGAGTTCTTAAAATCCTCTAACAAGGTAACCTTTAACAGGTTTTAACCCTTAACCGGGTGATCCCTAGTAGGATTGGTTCCTAACAGAACCTATTGTGAAGTCTTTAACCAGACTAGACTCCTAATGGAGTGGACTTCAAAAGGGTTCAAAGAGCAGCTTGTGGGTATTCATCCCCATCGTGGTTTTTACCAATTGGGTTTCTACGTGAAAAATATGTGTGTTATGTGTGATGCTTTTCATGTGATTCTTTGTTATTCTCTATCAAGCGGTAAAGCATGTTGAACCAGTAAGTCTTTACATTTTTGTTGATGTATTACTAGTGTATGCATATGGGTGAAGTGGAAATAAGATGTTAGATTGTGTGGAAAGTTGAGTTACCGGTTTATGTCTTTCACATTCTTACTGTGTTTAACCAGTAGTAATCTGGTTTAGACTGGTGTTATTGCTTGTCAGTCAAGTGTAGTGTTTTTAGTCAAACTGGTTCAAGGAAAAGTGTTTTTCTCAGTACTGATTCACCCCTCCCTTCTCAATACCGGTTTGGTACTAACTGTTCATCATTGAATCATCAACGATGAACTCTTGTACTAAACTCGAGGTTCAAACAAAATGTTCAAAAACATGAACACTTAGACATAAAGCTAAGACAAACTTAAAGCAGAAAGATGACAACTTAAAAGAATTAATTATGCTAAATTAAACACATATTATCTCGGCACAAATATACCAATGTAAGAAAAATCAATGAGTGCAAAATAAAGGGGTAACAATTTCACAAAGCATAAATTAGACATAAAATAAAGGATTTAATAATAAATTATAATATTAATATCAAATAATTCATCTGACAATGAAAAAAAAGAATTTATTGAAGAGGAATCTGTTGTCTTTTATTGAAAACTGAAAAATAAATGTTGTTACAATGCTTCAAGACTGAATAAAAAAAGTTGAGCTGCAATGCTTTTACTATTGTATGTGTAAGCATAAAAGAAAAGAACCGAGAAAAAGAGGAGAAGATAAAAGGGATATATCAAAATACTCCAACTCTTGATTGAAATCCAACCCCTGAGTTGATAAAAACCTTGAACTGCTTGTCCTCCTTAGAATCTCCATTAAGTTTGCATGAGTCTTCACTTTGAGGTTAAATTTGATCAAAAAACATGAAAGAGGAGGAAAAACTGTTGAAAAATTAAGTCTAACTGCTTCCAAAGTTGTCTTAGCTGATGTCATGCCCATATAGTAGTTCTAACTAAACCCTAACTATTGCAAACAGCTGGAAAACTCCTTATTTTTAGGCCTCTAACTAAATGATGCATTGTGTTATCTGTACAATCCCTCAACTAATTATTTGGTTGTATGGTTGAAGATCAATTTGATATATAGTTCACTAGTTGATCACCTCCAAGCAGATGAGGTCGAATTTATCATATATTATGCAGAGAAAAATTCATAACTTTCTCAATTTCACACTTTAAGACTCCAAATTAACTCTATTGATATGCATATGCAATGAGTTTCTCAATTCATCCTTTATCTTCTTATAGGAGGTCATATTTTCCTATTGAATGCATTGAAGCTTCAAAAGTGAGATCACTACCATTAATATACTATCATTCCTCTATTAATGTAAAATCAACCCTTTCTTTGACTCTAACTTGTAGCACACCATTGCTCACTTTTGTTGATGAACTGCATTTTAATTATGGGAACTATTTTGTTTTTTTCATACAGTTACTCTTTTACAAAAATTTTATTATCTTTGTATGATGGCTCATTTCTTTTTAGATCATGACCAGCTTTATACCTTTAAGAATCATAATACTCTCTCGATGTGGCTTTTATGAAACCCTTCTCCTTTGTTGTCAATCCTTTTACTAGCTATCCACTTTCATTGATATACTTTCTTTCACAACCTTCTTATTAGATTAAAGATTTTCCTATTACCTATGTAGCATGATCTCACTAGACTTTTACAAGTCTCTCATAGCACTGTGTATTGGTTCCTCTATGCCTAATGATGGCTACAGTAGTATGCTTAGATCTACAAATATTTTAAAGTTCTTAAGATACTATCTCATGACTATGATTTTTTTAATCCTATTTGTAGTGTTTTTGACTATTCAAAACTTCATTACTTTGCTCTGTCAATATTTCTTATTTGATACATGTAGCCTCTTTGTTTTGATAGTGATAAAAGGTCCATGTTCTATATTGTTTAATCTTAGTCCTTCACACTTTTGACAATGATCATTGACATGATCTCTTTTTATATCCCTATCAAAGGTTGATGATTGCTCTTAATAAGATTCTACTATAGGTCTCATAACTATCATCTATGTGGCATGATCATCATATTTGTATGGCAGCTATTTTGATGTCCATGAAATCCCATTCATTAGTCTTTGTTTTGGTGTTGCTATAAAACCAAGTGTGGCATGTTTGAGGTTTGGTTCCAGATCTGTAATTGTGTTGAAAATGCTCTTGAACACTGAGATTTGGCTTTGTATTCCCAACTCTATTGGGTTTTTGTCATTGCTCTTTGGGTTTCTTCACTATTCTGGACTGTGTATAATATGATAGTGGCTTTTGTTTCACTATTCTTCATGTTGGGACTTATCTATTTACTGCCTTTTTGCTATGGACTATTGATTTTATGGCCTTGAATGCTACATACATGTATTCACTATTTTAATCTTTGTTGTGTAAGTGCTACTATTTTATTTTATGGTTCATATCTATTGTGAATGACTTTGAATGACTGTAAGTACACCAAAATATCTCTTCTTTATGTACCTTTGTATGCCTATATGGGATTAATCTGTGTACCTTGGTTGCTTGATGCCTCTTATCTAGATAGTCATCTCTGCTATTGTCCTCTTTCCATCTTTCATAGACTGATCTTATGTGCTGATTGTGTTACCTCCTTTGGTCTTCTTACTGGACTACCTTCTACTCTATGATCTATGTTCTAATCATGGATGGTCTGTGAATTGATCTTTTAGGCATTGAAACCCTATGCTACTAAAGATTGTTTCTCTTTTTCTAGCTACTATAAAGTCTTTCAATGATGGCATAATTGATTCATCTTCTTCTCAAACCCTATCATTGTTTTCTAGTTCTTTCTAAAGTCTTGATTGCAATCACATGGCTTTGTAAACACTATTGCCATTACACTTGACATGCATTGTGAATCTTACTATGAAAGGGCTGAAAGACTATTCTTGTTGTAGTTGTTGCAATGATTTCTTAACTCGTTTTACTCAAAATTTGATATTATATGATTAAGATCATTATGTTGTTATGCTATTGATAACTTTGGATTGACTGTGCTCAAACACTATTATTGTTCCTTCTATTCTTTTCTTGGAAGATTGTTCATGATTGTTATAGAGATATGACTCTCTCTATCCAAACTTAGATTACCATTCTTAATCTTAGTTGTATATGATGATTGATGTTGTTCTTCACATCTCTATGAATAGATTCCCCTTTGGACTAATTTGAAAGGGCCAATGCTCTCTATCTTTACTTTATCTTTTCATAATCTTATGAATACAAGTACTGAGTCCTTTTGTGTGTTGACTATGAATAATGATAGTCACAAGCCATTTCAAAAAAAATGTTCAAAAACCCATATCACTGCTTATCTCTTGTTCAACTCACTACATAATAACTTTATTATTATGGTTGTTCTACCATCATTCTTGGTTGGGACTACTCTAATTGGTCTTGACTGCACTTTTTATTGCATCTCTACTTTGTGTCACTGAGACGGCTTTGAATAATTAAACCCTTAATACCCTTCAATTTTGGGTTGTTGTGTGTCTCGACAAAGTGAACTGGGAGTGTCTAGGGATTTGTAGATGTTTCTCTTATTGTGATTTTGGACTTCTTCGAGATAGTATTTACACTGCTCTTGTTCTGGAAATCCTCTTCTAAGTTTGGGGTTGCTCTACCCCTTCATTGTCAAAGACTACTCTTTGAAGGAGCATGGACATAGTCTCATCATGTCTCAAGGAACTCCCTGTCTTCTTTGAATCTGTCTCAATCTTCATTATGCTCTAGGGCTATACTTTTGTGTTTGTTCTGAGACTGTGATATTGATTATCAAGACTTACTCATTGTTATAGGGTTTATGTTGACTGAGACTATATCTTTGTAACCATGATGGCCTCATAGGATTACTATCAAATGATGTTTGAAGGCTGCCTTGGATGCAAATAGAAATGGCCTTGTATGATTGTGTTATGTGCTACTACAAAATCTCAAATATTTTTTTGTTTTAATAGTAGACATGATTATATTTTCATCCATTGTGATTGCTATGATTGCCCAGAAACCAAAACATTGCTAGTCTATTTCTTTTGATTTGTTGTCTTTAAGGCCTCATACTTCTCATGCTATGATAGTCTTAGTAGCTTTAACATCTTTAATTCTCAAAAGCCTAACAATCTCATCATCAGATCACTATTTATGTAGGCTCTGTGATCTACTCCTTAGCAATACTATATTGATAATTGGGTTGAATTCATTGTCTTTCATTCTCAAACTGAAGATTTATTCTTTGTTGGCTTCATTATGCTGTCAAAATTAATATGTTTCTATTGTGTCTCTATCTCTTGCGACTAACTTTTCCATGATTGCTGAGTAGTACTATATTTTCTATGCTTAAAGCCCCCAATCTGGAAAACAATACTACTTGCCAAGTCCTTAGACTCCATTCATCTTTTGCAACTAATAACCCTATAGGGTTTTAGGGATAGTTTATAAATATAACAACAATAAAAAACTTTTTTCCCATCATATCTATAAAAGCTCAAATATGCGTTGGGTTCTCTATCATGGCATGATTTGACTTTTTGAGAACTAAAAACTTATTGCTCATGCAAAGATAAACTCTCTTCTCTTGTGCAATACAAAAGGAGACTCGTGAAAATAAAGCAAATCTGGAACAATGATGCATTTACATGATAAAGTCCTACATGACTCCTTATCTCGCAAGAAATTAGACATATAACTATTAGATATTAGAGTTGTTGGAATTGGTTTGTTGTAGAGAGTTGGTTTAGGTTATCTGTTGTAGATGTGCTGATGTAGTTTAATGGGTTTTGAGATACTTATCTTTAGTTGATTTAGTATGAGTTTCATGATACTATGTGGTTATTTGATCGAGTTATGAGGTCCAGTATCAGTATTGCAGAGTTATGGTATTTGATCCATATTGCTCCGAAATGATGATATCTTGATTTATGGATTTTGGAGTGTGTTTAAGATGTTCATGTGTGTCCTCAGTGTAGATGATTCATGATTTAGAACTTCACAAGCATATCTTTCAATTTGTCAGCTGGTGTTCTTGAGCTCTAGTGATGGAATAATGATGATTCTTGTTATCCGAGTTGTTGCGGTTATTGTGGTGGAATTCATGTTTCTTGATGATGTTCTCTGATCATGTTCTATGCATTTTGGTGGTCCACATTAATTGTGGTGTGCATTATTGAATATTTTATTGGTCTAGTGGTATTCTTCGTGTTATGCAACATATTCGGTGGTTTAGTGTGTTGCGAATGATCTTAATGAATTATTTGGTGGTGTTGCATGTTTGAGGATTTGATTTGGGTCCATGCTATGTCCTTGCTTACATTATATCAGTTTGGTTATTGATTTATGTATCATGTGGTATAATTTTATAATTAAGTCTTATGTGTTGAGATAACCTTAAGGTTAAGGTTGATGATTTGTATAAACAGGTGTTGTAGTCATGTAAGTCTACGATTGTATTTATGATCTATGAGGGTATTGTATGAGCAAATAAGTGAAATAATCTTTAGTGTAGAAGATCAGAGAAGTGTTGTTGTGCAAACAATGTGCTTAATCAAAACTGTAATCGGGCATTTGGAGATGCTATTCTTTGAGTTCATGTAAACCATATTGTTGTTTGATCTCTATAAGGCAGTAAGCCTTCCCATAATTGTTGCCCTTTATCGATTTTGAGCAATGATCTCTAGGAAGTATGCCTAAATGCATGTGCATTCTCCATTGTAATATTTACACATACTATCGCAAACTATGATCATATTGTGGGTAGGTTCTCACCGTGGTTTTTCCCTTAACTGGGTTTTCCATGTCAAAATTCTTGTGTTATGTGTGTTGATGATGTGGTGTTTATCTTTTCTATTGTTTTCCCGATTAGATCTAAATTTGAGGTTAACTTGTTTGAATTTAGTGAAAACTGATTCACCACCCCCCTCTCAGTTTTCCTGCATTGTTGTTGCCAACAATTGGTATCAGAGCTAGATCCTCTAGAAGGAGCTTGATCTCTTAGTGAGATCTAGGATGGAAGTTGTTGTTTTCAATAAGGAGAGTCTGAGATTTGATGGAACTAATTACTCTATATGGAATAACTGGATGGAAGTTCACTTGAATTATCTTAGAGAAGACTATTGGAAGATCACAAAGAATGCATACATTGTTCCTTTGAATGGTCTTGTTACTACAGCTGAGATCAAGGATGTTGAACATTAAGAGCTAAAGAAGCATTGTTGAGTGCCCTGACTAATGCAGAGATGAATAATGTGATGGGATTGCAGACTACTCATGAGATTTGGGAGAAGCTAGCAACCTTGTATGAAGGAGATAAACATGTGACAGTTGCTAAATTGCAGAGCTTGAAAGGAAAGTATGAGTTGTTGAGAATGAGAGAAGATGAGAATATTTCATCCTTTATGGCTAAAGTGAATGATCTTGTGTTGAACATCAGGTGTGTCAGTGGAGTCGTTGAAGAAGATGAGTGTTGAGATCTTTGCCTCTTGCTTATAAACACAAATTTGTTGCTATGGATGAGATCTGAATTATGACAACTGTGACAAGAGATGTGTTGGTTGGTAACTTGTTGCTTTTGAATTGAGTGAACTTGGTGAATCACATGGTAAGATTGAGACTACATTTAAAGCTACTATATTCAGAAAGCAGAAGTATGATCCGAGAGAAAGTTCAACTAGGTTTTCTAGATATCAACGAAAAATGAGAGAGATGGAAGAACAGGAAAGAGAATTGGAAGAGCTCAAAGAACTTATTGCTAGAAGATTACCTAAGGGAGCTGGTAAGTATGAAGGGAATTTTCCTTTGAAATAATTTTAATGCAAATAAGATTTGTCATTTTGCTTCTAGGTGTCCTAAAGGAGCATACAGAGTGTCAAAGTATGATAATCCTTACAAGCCTAATCGCAAGTATAGATAGCAGAAGAAGTGTTATTATGTTGCTGATGAAAGTGTGATAGATGATGAGTCTAAGAAAGGAAATTCAAAAGATGAATTTGTGTTCATTTCTATCAAGGAAGATGATTCAGTATCTGTTGATTCTACAAGCTGCATTGTTGAAGAGAAAGATTTGGCTGCTAAGATTGACAAGAAAGATGAATGGGTGATTGACAGTGGTTGTTCATATCACATGACACATGATAAAGGTAAATTTATAAATATGGAGAAGTATGATGGCGATGTAGTGAGGTTTGGAGACAACAAAGCTTGTGTAATCTGTGGTAGAGGTTCTATTTATCTTGATGGTAAGCATAATACTAATGATGTTTTATATGTTGAAGGTTTGAAGCATAATCTTATGAGTGTTGGACAAATGGTTAATAAGGGATATGATTTACAATTGAAGAATCGGAAATGTAATATCTTGATTACCTTCAGTATAGAACTTGCATCAGGAACTAAAACTAAAGGTAATATCTTTCATCTGAATGTTGGTGACAAAAATTGTTTGATTGTTCAAATTAATGAGAGTTGTTTGTGGCATAGAAGAATGTGTCATGTTAATTTTGACTGCATGATTAAGATTAGTTCTACTCAAGCTGTTAGAGATTTGCCTAAGATAGTGAAGCCTACTAATCCAGTGTGTAAATAATGTCAATTGGGAAAGCAAACAAGAATTTCATTCAAGAGCAAACTGTATTCATCTAATGGGTTATTAGATCTTATACATACTGATTTATGTGGACCTTGTAGGGTGAGAAGCTTCAAGGGAGACATATACTTTATGTTGCTAATTGATGACTATTCTAGAATGATGTGGGCGGCCACTTTTCTAAGGGAGATATCTGAAGCACTAGAGAAATTCAAAATATTCAAAGCTAGAGTGGAGACAGAGACAAGATTGAAGTTGAAATGTCTAAGATCTGACAGAGGAGGAGAATTCACTTTCGGTGAGTTTAATTCCTTTTGTGAAGAGCATAGAATCAGGAGATAGTTATATTCTTCGAGAACCCCTTAGCAGAATGGATTTGTTGAAAGGAAGAATAGAATTGTTTTGGATGCTACTAGAACTATGATGATTGAAGGAAATGTTTTACATATCTATTGGAGAGAAGTTTTTAGCACTATCATATACACATTCAAATGGGTGCATATGAAAGGTAATTTCGGTAAGACTCCTTATGAGTTATGGTTTGGTCATGTTCCTACAATTAGATATTTCAAAATCTTTGGAAGCAAATGTTATATCAAAAGAGATGAGGATATAGGAAAATTTGATGCAAGATGTGATGAAGGAATGTTTTTGGGATATTCTACTAAGAGAAAAGCCTACCAATGTTACAACAAAAGACTGAGAAAGATAGTGGAAAGCGTGAAGGTGAAGGTTGATGAGAATCATGAGAAGAAAATCAAAGCATGTGGATATGAGTTTAATGATCAGGATGTTGCTTCAAAGAAAGTGCAGACTTCGAGTATGAAGGAGTGATTCGGAAGAGATAGTAATTCAAGATGTTGTTATGGGTGAAGAAGTTCAGGAGACTGAAAAGTCATAACAATTAGAACACCCCCAAGTATGTACGATTAAATCATTCACATAATCAGATTATTGGTGATAAAAATAAAAGTGTGATGACTAGGAGAAGAATTGTTGCTGAAGAGACATGCTTGATTTCCAAATTGAGCCTAAAGATGTTGTTGAAGCTTGTAAAGATAAAATTGGGTAAAAGCTATGGAAGAAGAGTTAGATCATATTGAAAATAACAAAACATGGGACCTTATTCCGAGACCCAAGGACATGAATGTAATTGGCACTAAATGGGTTTTTTGAAATAAGCTGAATGAAGATGGAAAAGTTGTTAGAAACAAAGCAAGAATAGTATGTAAGGGATATTCACAAATGGAAGGTATTGATTTTGAGAAGACTTTTTCTTTGGTAGCTAGAATTGAATTTGTTAGACTATTTCTTGCATATGCTAATCACAAGAAATCTGATGTAGGAGCATCCCTGGTTCTTGGCAATCTTGCATCAACGAAAAATATTTCTTTTCAGTTTGTTTTCTATTTTGCAGTTTTAACATTTCTTTCTATATTTTCTTGCATTTGCTCACTAGATCTTGTGGAGCTAAATTTTATTTGTGAACATGGTTATCTTCCTTATTCCAAAACCGTGGGAAGTTTGGATCTTTTTCTAGTAAGTTATAGCTACCAGATTTTGAGATAGTTTTTGGGCTTAGAACATCAGAACCGGTTAGACCTTTTTCTATTGGTGAATATTGTAGATCCTTTCCACAGCTTGCGGAGCTTTAGTTGATTTCAATGTTCCTTGGCATGTGGCTAACCTTCCCTTTGATCCACACTTCATCCTTTGGATTTTCTGGAGGATTCTCTTTGGCGGAGGCCAACCTAGTGGTCTTTCATGTTTCATCATGTTCATTGTTGTTTGATTCTTCTTGGGCTGACCGGATCTCTATAGACCATATAAATCAATGTAATTTAGCATCATAATAAACTAGAGAGAATATAAAAGAAATATCTTAAGAGCTAGAGGTCTGGAGTTGACTGATTTTATAATTCAGCATGTATATTGCAGGCCAGTGAGCCGAATCTTGTACCCTGGATGTTACCGGTTATTTGTAATTCATTTTCATGACCTAATTCATTCATTTTTGCATTACCTCCATTATCTTTTCTTACTTTCATTGTGTTTACTCTTGTTGTATGGTCCGAATAGATCTCATTTACGTCCCTCCTGACCATGATTGCACTCAGTGGTATCAGAGTAGACTTTTATTCAAGAACTTGTGGTGTCTTGAAGATCTAGTTGTGGGGTGGTGGATTATGGATCCGACCTGCAGCTGCAGAGGACTAGCGTAAAGATGGTGTGAAGAGGAAATAGGAATGGTAGAGCGCGTGGAAATACAGACCCTGTTGTGATGGAAATGCTGAGAGGAATTGTAGCTTGGTTGGAAGCCATTGAAATAACCTAGAGAAGAGGTTGACATATTGAAGAAGTGAGTGAAGATGAAGAAGAAGAAGCATCGACGGAATAAGTAGCAAATCTACCGATGATCAATCTAGAAGGAAATAGGTTCTTGAGGGTTTTGAGTAGGGGTAACACTAAACCATATTTTACCCCACTAGAGTATGATGGTAAGTTGGATTCGGATGAATTAATGGATTGGATCTCAGAGATGGAAAAGTATTTTTATTTTGAGAACACCACAGAAGAAAGAAAGGTGAAATATGTTTGTACATGGTTGAAAGGTCATGCATCTCTTTGGTGGGAATATTTGCAGAATGATAGGCAGAGAAGAGGTAAAGAGAAGATCAAGTCATGGGAGTAGATGGTTGCCAAGTTAAAATTGAAGTTTATACCAATTGATTATCAAGTAACTCAATTCTAGAAGTTGCAGAATTTGAAGAAGAAAGAATCAAGTGTGAAGGAGTCTATCAAAGCATTCTACAAGTTGAATATCAGATTTGGACATGTCGATGATGAAGTTGAACAAGTTGTAAGATATTTTAATGGTTTGTGGATTTCTATACAAGATGAACTTAGTTTGATCAAGTTGTAGAGTGTTGAAGGAGCTTACCAATATGCCTTGAAAGCAGAAGAAAAGTTGAGCAAAAGACATGAGCAGAAACAAAGAGGTAGAGGTGGAAGGTTTTCCAAAGGAAGATTTCAAGGAGGCAGAGGATATTCTGGAAAAAGAGGAACCTATGAAGATCAGAACAAGGATAAAGAAGTAAGCAAATATGCTAGTTCATACTGAAAAGATGACACAAATTTCTACCGGAGAAGAGAACCTGATGGTTATGAGAATGAAAGTTTTGGAAAAGATGACAGAAGACAGGATAAGAGAGTGTTTAGAGGAACTTTCTTTAAGTGTGGAGGAGAAGGACATCATGCCTTTCAATGTAAGAAGACAGAGAACACTGGAAGAACAATGTTGGTAGAAGAAATCCCCACCAGATCAGCTAACAAACTGGACGATGGAGAACTCTTAATGATGAGGAGAGATTTGTGTCATACTAGGATAGAAGACAGGATAAGAGAGTGTTTAGAGGAACTTTCTTTAAGTGTGGAGGAGAAGGACATCGTGCCTTTCAATGTAAGAAGACAGAGAACACTGGAAGAACAATGTTGGTAGAACAAATCCCCACCAGATCAGCTAACAAACTAGAAGATGGAGAACTATTGATGATGAGGAGAGATTTGTGTCATACTAGGATAGAAGATAGGATAAGAGAGTGTTTAGAGGAACTTTCTTTAAGTGTGGAGGAGAAGGACATCATGCCTTTCAATGTAAGAAGATAGAGAACACTGGAAGAACAATGTTGGTAGAAGAAATCCCCACTAGATCAGCTAACAAACTGGAAGATGGAGAACTATTGATGATGAGGAGAGATTTGTGTCATACTAGAGAAGATGAAGAGCCCTTACAGAAGAGAAATTTGTTCAAGACCAGATGTAAAGTATCCGGTAAGTGTTGCAAAGTAGTTATTGATAGTGGAAGTTTGGATAATCTTGTTTCAGAAGAAATGGTGAATAAATTGAAGTTAGAAAGATTTAAACACCCTAAGCCTTACCAAATAGATTGGATTTAGGATGATCATAATTTTTTAGTAAGTGAGAAATGCTTGGTGAAATTGAAAAGTGGAAATTATCATGATGAAGTTTTGTGTGATATTATGCTGATGGATATTTGTCACCTTTTGTTGGGAAGACCTTGGCAATTTGATAGACAGGTAATACATGATGGAAGGAAGAACATATACACTATTGTAGCAAATGGGATGAAACAAACCTTGTTACCCTTGGAGGAACCCCTGAAGAGTGAAGTTTGTATGAATGCTAGAATCTATTTGGTGGATGGAATGAGACATGAGATTGTGTGTTTTGCCTTAGTTCCTAAGAAGACCGAGAACCCAGAGCATGAAGAACAACCAGAAGAGATAAAGGAGTTATTGACGGAGTATGAGGACATCATTTCAGATAATGTGTATAATGGATTACCACCTATGAGGAGTACCAGTCATTGCATGGATCTGATTCCCGGAGCTAGTTTTCCTAACAAAGCTGAACACCAGATGACATCGACAGAGAATGAAGAATTGAATAGACAAGTGCAAGAATTATTGAAGAAAGGTTTGATTAGAGAAAGTCTAAGTCTTGTTTAGTACCAACAGTATTAGCACCTAAAAATAATGGAGAATGGAGGATGTGTACCGATTCTAGAGAAATAAACAAGATCATAGTGAACTACTAGTTTCCTTACCTAGGATGGATGACATAATAGATTGCTTGAGTGGAGCCAAATATTACACAAAGATAGACTTGAAAAGCTGATATCATCAGATTAGAATCAGAGAAGGAGATGAGTGGAAGATGACGTTCAAGACAAATTGGTGATGCCTTTTGGATTGACTAATGCACCAAGTACCTTCATGAGGTATTAAAGAAATTCTTGGGTAAGTTTGTTATTTTATATTTGGATGACATTTTGATTTTTAAGACAAAAGAGAGGCATTTGTTTCATTTAAGACAAGTTTTGCAGCGGCTGAGAGAGGAGAAGTTGTTGATAAAACTTAAGAAGTTTACTTTCATTAAGGAAGAGTTGATCTATTTGGGATTTGTGATATCTATGGATGGATTGAAGATGGACCTTTAGAAGGTAAGAGAAATTGTTGAATGGCCTACACCGAAAAGCATTGGAGAGGTAAGATCATTTCATGGATTGGCTAGTTTCTACCAAAAGTTTATCATAATTTTTAGTTCAATTTGTAGCCCTATGACCGAGACAATGAGGGGAGATAGGAAAGAATTCAAGTGGACAATTGGAGGAAATAGGAGTTTTGAATTGTTGAAGTAGAAGGTGACTGAGAATCCTGTATTAGCTTTACCGGATTTCAGTAAAATATTTCAAGTGGATTGTGATGCAAGTTAGAATGCAATTGGATCTATGTTAAGTCAGGAAGGGAGAATAGTATCTTATTTCAGTGAGAAGTTGAATGATGCTAGAAGGAGATATTCAGTGTATGATCAGGAATTTTATGTCATAGTTTAAGCCTTGAAGAATTGGAGACATTTCTTGTTGCCTAAAGAGTTTGTGTTGTATACCAATTATTGAGCCTTGTAGTATTTAAATAGTTAGAGTAAGTTGAATTAGAGACACATGAGATGGGTAGAATTATTGTAGAGTTACACCTTTATATTGAAGCACAAGAGTGGGAAGTCAAACAAAGTTGCTAATTCATTGAGTAGAAGGAGGAATTTTCCGACAGAGATGAGAGTGATAGTATTAGGATCTGAGGAGTTGATGAACTTGTATTATGAAGACCTCGATTTTGCAGAACCTTAGAGATCTTTTAAGGCACCGGTTATGGTGGATAGGAGTAAGTGGTTGGATTATTTCATTTAGGATGAGATGTTATTCAGAGGAGTTGAGTTGTGTATACCTAAGAGTTCTACGAGGGAGAATCTGATAAAGGAGAAGCATAGTAGAGGATTAGCCAAACACTTTGGTGTTTTCAAAATAGTAGCATTGGTAAGTGAACATTACTTATGACCTTATATTCATAAGGATGTTAGGAAATTTGTGCAGAGCTATAGAATTTATCAAGTCACAAAAGGTAGTAGTCAAAATGTGGGATTGTATAAACCTTTGACAGTACCAAAGAGACCTTGGGAAGACATAAGCATGGATTTGATACTAGGATTACCTAAGACCGAGAGAGGGAATGATTCTATATTTGTGGTAGTCGATGGATTCTCAAAGATGGCTCATTTCATACCATGTAAGAAAATATCAAATGATGTGCATGTAGCTAACTTATTTTTCAAGGAAGTAGTGAGAATACATGGATTACCTAAGAGCATAGTTTCAGACTAAGACACTAAGTTTTTTGGTTATTTTTTTAAGACACTTTGGAGAAAGATGAAGATAGGTTTGAAATTCACTTCTACTTTTCACCCACAAATTGATGGACAGACAAAAGTAGTAAACTAGAACTTGGTAAATTTGTTGAGATGCTTGGTTGGAGAGAAGATCAAGAATTGGGATTTGATTCTTGCACAAGCAGAGGTTGTCTACAATAACTCAGTGAACAAGAGTACCGGAAGAATACCTTTTGAGATTGTTACTAGAGCACACTCTAGAGGTATATCAGAATTGAGGGATATCAGTAATGAAGAGAAACAAACTGCAGAAGTAGAAGAGTTTGCAGATCACATGAAGGACTTACATATCCAAGTTAAACAATAATTGGAGGAAATGAACAACAAGTATAAGGAGAAGGCAAATGAGAAGAGAAAACCTAAGGAATTTGAAGTTGGTGATGAAGTGATGGTGTATTTGAGAAAAGAAAGATTTCCTATTGGAACTTATAACAAGTTGTAGATGAGGAAGTTTGGACCTTGTAAGATCTTAATGAAGTTTAGTTCTGAAAATGCATATGAAATGGAGCTACCAGATAGTTTGAGTATTTCACCTATATTCAAAATTGTAGACTGCATTAGTACCATGAATCATAATTTAGTGAAGACTATATTGTATACTTTGAGAAATAGTTGCCCCAAAAGGAACCAAATCAGATTGAAGACATTTGGACAGTAGGATTGGGCATAGTACCCGGAGCAGTCAGTACAAGGAGTATCTTGTGAAATGGAAGGACATGCCAGTTGAAGATTCATCTTGGATTTCTCAGGTAGGGGTGGACTACCTTGGTTTTCCTTTGATCCCAACAAAGTGAGGGACTCACTTCTTTTTCAACAACCCTAGATGTCTGATGCAGGAGCATCATCGGTTCTTGCCAATCTTGCATCAACCAAAAATATTTCTTTTCAGTTTGTTTTTTGTTTTGTAGTTTCAAAATTTCTTTCTACATATTCTTGCATTTGCTCACCAGATCTTGCAGACTTATATTTTTATTGTGAACATGGTTATCTTTCTTATTCCAAAACCATGGGACATTTGGATCTTTTTTCAGAAAGTTATTGCTTTCGGATTTCAAGATAGTTTTCTAGCTTAGAACACCAGAACCGCTTGGACCTTTTGCTATTGGTGAATCTTGTGGATCTTTAGTTGATTCCAAAGTTCCTTGGTGTATGGTCAACCTTCCCTTTGATCTTCACTTCATCCTTTGGATTTTCCAAAGGATTCTCTTTGGTGGAGGCTGACCTGGTGGTCTTTCATGCTTCATCATGTTCATCATTGTTTGATTCTTCTTGGACTGATCGGATCTCTCTAGACCATATAAATCAATGTAATTTAGCATCATAATCAATTAGAGACAATATAGAAGAAATATCTTAAGAGTTAGAGGTCTGGAGTTGACTGATTTTGTAATTGAGCATGTATGTAGCAAGCTAGTGAGTCGAATCTTTTAGCATAGATGTTACCAGTTATTTGTAATCAATTTTCATAATCTAATTCATTCAGTTTTGCATTGCCTCTATCATCTTGTCTTTCTTTCATTGTGTTTACTCTTGTGGCATGGTGTGAATAGATCTCATTGAGGTCCCTCCTAACTATGATTGCACCAAAATTCAAGGTATATTAGATGGATGTGAAGTCAGCCTTTTGAATGGTGAATTGGAAGAGGAAGTCTACATTGAGTAACTAGATGGATTTTCATTGATAGATAAAGAAGACATGGTATGCAAATTAAGGAAAGAATTGTATGGACTTAAACATGCCCCTAAAGCCTAGAATGTTAGATTGGATAGGTATTTGATGAAGTTGGGATTCTGTAAATGTACTGCTAATAGAAATTTGTTCTTCAAGATTGATAATGATAATATTTTGATTTTTGAAGTCTTTGTTGATGACATTATTTTTGGAAGAGATTATCATTTGAGTAAGAAATTTGCTGGTGGTATGCAAAAAGAATTTGAGATGTCCATGATAGGTGAGATGAAATTCTTTCTAGGATTGTAAATTACTCAAATTGACAAAGGCATTTTCATATCTCAATCTAAGTATGGAATTGTTGAAGAAGTTAGGGTTAGATGATTCCAGAACCTATATAGATCTATGATTGGTGGATTGCTATACTTGACTTAGACTAGACCTAACATTATGAATGATGTATGTCTTGTTGCAAGATTTCAGGTTGATCCTAAGGAAAGTCATGTTACTATTGTGAAGAGGATACTCAGATATTTGAAGGGAATAGTAAATTATGGTATGTGGTATCCGAAGAATCATGATTTCATTTTAAATGCTTATATTGATGTTGATGATCGGAAGAGCACTACCAGTGGAGCATTATTTTTGGGAAAAGGGTTGATTTCTTGGGCAAGTATGAAGCAAGATGCTATTTATTTATCTACTGTAGAAGTTGAATACATTGTTGCTGCTAGAAATTGTACTCAGGTACTTTGGATGAAGTAGATGCTGAAGGATATTAGATTTGTTTATAATGAGCCTATTGTTACATATTGTGATAATTCTAGTGCTATCAATATTTCTAAGAATCTGGTGTTGCATTCTAAGACAAAACATATATCAATCAAGTTTCATTTCTTGAGAGAGAAGGTGAATGAGAAGGAAGTCAGATTGGAGTATGTACCTACAAAGAAACAAATTGCAAATATTTTCACAAAACATTTTCCTATAGAAACATTTGTATATATGAGAGAGAAGTTAGGGGTGATTGCCCCTCCTACTGTGAACTAGATGCATTAATCTGCATCCATCCGATGGACTTCATAGTCTTATTCTATTATCTGGATTGATGAGTAGGTGTTGCTGCTCTAGGGGAGTAGTCAGTGTGTGGTTCAGTTGTTTAGATTTGTGAGTGTTTTCATTGTGTTGTTGTTGATGTCAACCGATATGGTATGAATACCAGTATGAGAAATGTATGTGCAACAATATCAAGGAGGAGTACATGTTGAGATATCTTTAATATCACCTTGTGTTGTAGAACCCCTGTAGGGTAAGGAAGATGACCTCGGGAGTCATCGGTACACAAGTTAGTGCCTCCCTTGTGTGGATGAGTTGGGAAGGTGATCGGTACCCGTAAGGAAAGGATATCAATTGGTAAGTGATGTGTTGACATGGAGAAGTTACATCAACCAAGTGAGTGGTTGTCATCCTGCAAATCTCATGACCGGTGTACAAGCTAGATGGCCCAGGTGCTTGAGTTGTTGTTTGTTATGAAGAGGCAGAATGTTACCTAAATCAAATCAACACAATATGAGAAGAATGAATAGATCTTAGGTATGTTGTGAAGTTGTAGAACAACAGGACTCCCTTCGAATGAAGATACAGGCATCAAGAGAAGCAATGACTGACAGTGAAAGTGTCATCACCGGATCACATGTGCCTGTTTGAAGATATGTTGCACAAATAGGGAAGTCACATGAGTACATTGCAGGATGCAGAAGACAAGGTGTCACTCCATGTGTAAGTGGAACTTATCTCCTATTATGCATTATGTGCATCATAATTTTGTGAGATAAGGAAGAGGTGTGCATCAAGTGCATGAAATCAAGGATATGCACTAAACCGACTGAGAAGGCATGTTGAGATGCCAGTATAGATCAAGAGTGTTTACTAGTATGTAAGTCAATCGGTAATATGGACAAGGTGCAGATAAGACTCCCCATCTGATGAAGATGTACTCAAGGCAGGTTAGCAAGAGTGTTGACCGATTCCACCAGAAGAGAAGTAGACTGCAAGGTTGATGACAAACTGGTTTGAGGGTTTAACCGATAGGGTTAGTAAACCAGAAGAGAAACAGGTAGAGTGTTTGGTCAATGATCCTATTGGGACCAACATGAAGAGTCAAGTTGGTAGCTGGTCAACATGGATGCTACATGGAGTCAAGGTGGTGAACCTACATTTGGATGAAGAAGGAATGCACACCGACGGGATAGTTGTCGAGTTGGTAGACATTAATGGAAGATCCCATAAATCATGGGACGTGTTGCAAAGTTGTTGCAGAGGTTTACAACTCCAAGTCTAGAAGACAACTTAGAGGTAGCTAAGAGTGATTGAGGAGATCGAAGCAGATGAAGGAAACAACAAGACCAATCTTGGTGGTTGACCAAGAAATCAGCCGATAAGGGAAAAAGCAGATCGCCAAAGATGGAAGGAGTGATCAAGAAGGTGCATTAATGGTGGAGTTGTACAATTGGCTATCTAGGTGATCAGATCAGGCAAGATCTAATTGGATTTGATTTACCTCAAGGTAAGTGAGGAAACCCTAACTGCTCAAAGTTTGAATTGGCTTTTGATAGGAAAATCAGACTATAAATATGCAAGCCAAAAACAGAGAGTAGTGCTACTGAATGGAAGAAGAGAGTGTTGTTGCGAAGTGATTGAGTGTTACTTCTGCATGTGAGAGAAAATCAGTCAAGTGCTCAACGCATACTTGAGAAGAGAGACTAAGAGTGAGGGTGAACCAGGTTGAAGTATTCAACCGGTAGCAGTGCAGAACCAATAGTGGTTATACTGGTAGAGAAAAAGTGAAGAGAGTTGCAGAGAAGACAAATAGTGAACCGACATAGTGTAGTACTAGTGAAGAGAAGAATAGAGAGGAGGAGATCTAGTAGAGTAGAAGGAGAGTAGAGGTGAACTAGTAGAGTTTACTAGCAGTGAAGAAATAGATGAGAGCAGGAGGAGAAGTGTACTGGTGTAGCAAAGAAGGTATCTCACCGACAAAGTAAGGCATATGAAATGGTTGCAAGATTCACTTGTAACAAGACAACTACTTTTGCGATTGATGTTTTCATTGTGATCACTGAGTTTTACCTCGATGCAGGGGTTGTAGCTACTTTGGGTTGTAGCCCATAAACAAGTAATGGGTTGGTGCCCTAAATCAGGGGTTGGTGCTCCTTAGGTTGGTGCCCTAAATCAGGGGTTGTATCTCCTTGGGTTGGTGCCCTAAACATTGTAACAAATTTTTCATTATGAGGTTGGATTGGAGTAGTAGACTCCAACAGCATTGCTCACTGAGGTTTTTCCCATCTTGGGTTTTCCTCATACATGCTAGTGTTATGTGATATCCTCTTGTGTGATTGCATTTGTGTTGGTCTCCCCACTAACCGATAAGTCTTCATTATGTTAGATCTCATAACCGGTATACACACCTAGGATAGATAAAGGGAAAAAGTTTGAGAACCACTAATTTACCCCCCTCTCAATGGTACATTGTGTCTAATAGTGAGTTTGTTCCAAAGAGGAGATATTATTTGTTAAGGGGGAGAGAATAATTATATGTATGTGTCTTTGGCATTGTTGTCAAAGGGGGAGAGATGTATGTGAAAAACTATCTTATCTATCTGAGGTGAGAGATATGTGTGTATGATCTCAAGGGGAGATTAATGGAGTTGATTTCTTTCTTTTTATTGATTATTTTACATATTCGTATGTTGCCATCAATGCCAAATGGGGGGATTGTTAGAAATTAGAGTTGTTGGAATGTGTTGTTGTCATTGATGTCAACATATTCCTTGTTGCAAATAATTGGTTTATTGTAGACAGTTGGTTTGGGTTGTTGGGACTCATTAAATTTGAGTCAATTTTTGAGGCCCATTTCAAAATTTTGCTCTGCATGTCAGAAAAGCACCTAAACGAGTCAATTTGAGGGCCTAGTTTGCGAGAGGGTAAAATGGAGCCAGTTGATTTTCAGGGGATAAGGCTCGAGATTCATGTCCCATACCTTTCATTTGGCCTATTCAGTGATGTGAAACTTTTATAATTCAGTTTGGAGAAGTCTACCAGGTACCCATTTCGAGGGGTGAGTTGAAAGTGCATTTTAGGCACAAATGCAGATTTTATGGAGGAGCCTACTTTGAGTGATTACATCTTTTGCCCTATTGATCTTCATGGATAATTTCAAAATAGATTCAATTCTATGCATAAATGTGAGTGAGCTCACAAATTTTCAAGTCTTAATGAATCAATTTGCTCAGTTTTTGAAGATCAATCCATTTGCAGTTTGCGTGGTTTGACTAGTCCCTGTTTCGACAGCTAGTCGGAGCCCTATTTCGTATAAGTGTAAAATTTGCCTCAATAAGTGTCATGCCATAATGTTTGTTCCAAGATAATTTCAATATAAATGATGAGCTACGTTTGAAATTTAAAGCCTTTATCAATCCGTTTGATCGGTTTTCAAAAGCATTCATTTAGCTATCATTTTCAGTTATCTGTACCTTCAGTGATATATCGGTTAATCTAGCCATTTTTGTGAGTGCGTCGTTTGCATCCTATCAGTCTGGTGATCGAACTAAGAATTATAAGTTTTAATATGTACTTAAAGGTACCTATGTTTCAAATTTGAGGGCCTACGGAGGTCATTTGATATTTTTGAGAAAGGCGTCGTGTGTTGCCAGGACATTGACTTCATCAGGTCCACAGTGTCGACAAAGCCAGTTAGGCATTTTTGGAAATTAATATCTCTTCACTCGAGACTTTTCTTGAGAAACCGTTTGGTATATTTCATGCTTACATATCAGAGTACACACCTGTCAGATGGCGAGCTCCAGAAAGGTGTTTTGACAGGTTTGAAAATTACATCTTTGCGATTAAATTCGAAAATGTGGCGTAATCTCCTGGAGGTTGCAAAATTTAGTTGGATGATCCAAAAATGATGCCGATCATTCCTAGAGGTATGTTTGAGGTCTATGAAGATATTCCAGAGGCTAGTAGCTTGAAAACGAAAATTTTTTTTGTCGGACCCACTTTGGGGCCCGACCTGGTTTGTGCCCGTGCATAAATTCTATGGTAAAATGCCATTACTACCAGCTTTGTCTACATTTTGATCCTTTATGTCTTGTCACCATGTTGAATTAAGCAAGGTGTCATTCCAATATGCGCCTTGCATGGTTATTGAAAAGGGTGTTTTTTTAAGGGGTTCAAAACAAATGCAAATAGCATTTTTAAGTAGCATAAACCCTCCTGTGCAATGCAAAAGAATGTTTATTCTTTGGGTGAAACAGAGGAATGTTTTGAGGTGAGTAATTCTAGATAAAGCTCTTTGGTTTTGAACTTTATTGTTTTAGAGAAAGGAGGCACCACGTAAAGAAGAGTTCAAGAACCTCAACAAACGCAATTTGTATCCATCTTCCTCATGTGCCTGTTGATAGTCTCCTCATATATGTCATAGCAGATTTCATGCAAATAGAAATTTCTTACTGAATACAAATGGTGGAGGAGAGGGAAGGCAAAAACTCCCAAGGATATGAATTTCTACCCTATCATCTCCTTCCCCACGTGAAAATCTCTGGTTAATTAAAGAGCAAATGCAGTTTGCAAAGTGCATGGACTACGCGGTAGTGGTAATGAAGAAGGCAGCCAAGCTCACGTGGCATGTAAAATAGAAACAAAGCACATTCAAGCAAAGGCAATGTGCGTGGTGAGGGGAGGTGTTGAAGAGGTTGTTTGTTGGGGGCTTCTATGGAAGAAGCAAATAAAATAGTTAAGTATTCCCCTCCCTTGCTGTGGTGCATGGAAAGAAACAGCAAGCAACGAAAACAAAGGAATTTTCCTCCCTCACATGAGAATGGGGAGAGCTGAAACCAAATCAAATGAAGGCCAATCAATTTCCTCTCCCACGTGGCTAGTGAAAGGGGGAAATTTGAAATCAAATGCAATGCCAGCGATCTCTTCCAGTGTGGCTGGTAAAAGGAAAGTTATGGAAACCTTCAAGAAAATTAAATGGTGGAGCAGCGTTGGAGTTTTGAGAAAATGCAAACAGAGACAAATTAATGCCAACGTGGAGTGCAATTTGGGGCTGCAGAGAAGGTTTGGACAAAGCAGAGTTCACGAGAGCATGTTGAAGAGATAATAAAACTCCAGCCAATGCAGCAAATAAAAGGTTTAGCAACAGCTTGTGTGGTGGTCTTCAAACTCCACACTATCATTTTCTCCCTCACGTGATGTATGAAAATCGTTGAAATTCCCAAGCAAATGCCATGGTAGTGTAGAGCCCAACCTCCACCCCTATGTGTGAAATCTGATTGTGTGAAGCATGTGGAGGGTAACTGTTGGTGAATGGTGGGAAAAGGTAAAGCGCTTCCAACTGAAATGCACTTGGTTTGAATTCCAATCCTCCTTCCTCACTCCTGGCTACAATGTGATATGCAAAGGGGGGAGATTAAAACCATAAACCAAATGAAGATTGGTGATGTGTTATGCAAAGGTGTAAAGCATGAAATCCACAACCTTTGCCCATTTCCTCCTTAGCATGGTGTTTGGAAGGTGTTTCAAACTTTCAGGCAGATGCACTCAGCTGAAAACCTTCAAAAAATGAAGCTACAGGCAAAACCGCATTATCCCACATTGACTGGGAAAGGGACGTTTTTGGTGTTTATAACCAAGTCTACACACATCCGTAATGTCTAAGCCATAAGGGCTTTTGATGGATGGTGCCTATGGGCGCCCAAGGTGGGCCCATGTGTGAGCATGGATCTTGAGGCAATGAAGGAGGTGACTGGGTGGCGACCAGGTGGACCCCACGTAGGCATGCTTCCTGAGGCAAACAGGCAGAATTTTGCAGAGAAAGGCCGACTTAACCAGCGAGCAGGTCCGAGATGATCCGACGAAGCACGTGATTTCGCAGGCCGAAGATGCACGTGAGTTACACCCTGTGAAGTTGTGAAAAAGGTAAAGATCATGCAGGTTCCAGCCGATCAGATGGTCCACGCGGTTTCGTAGGCTGAAGTTGCTCGCCAGTTAAGCCCTGGGAAATGGCGAAACGTGAAATGGCGAAAAAGGCGAAAATGTAGCATGGTAAAGGTCAAGCAAGTTCAATGGAGATCAACGGCTCGTGCTACTTCACGAAAGGAAGATGCAGGCCGGATAAACCCTGCGAAATTGTGAAAGCCAGGTGGCGCATAGGTGGCGGGTACAGTTAGATGTCCAGCAGGTAAGTCTCAGTGAGGTGGTGATGATGTGGACGACAAGTAAGCAGACACATGGTGGAGTGACGAGGTGTCATCCCAGGTGGCACCCAGTGGACCCCATCAACCAATCAGAGGCTGCCACGTGGCAAAGTGTTAGAGCATGATCAGAGCCAAAAATCAAATTTAAAATCAGTTAATGATATAGTTTCAACTATGTCGAAAATTCAAAAATTTAAATGACTGAGTAGAAATGGAGATTAATTCGCCCAAGGCTCAATTTTTGGCCAAAGTATGAAGTGTTATATATTTTCGGAAAGCTCTCAGAATGAAGAATCTGATTATGAAGTAAATTTTGGTGAAGGTAAGATATTTTGGAAGCAGTTTGGTTAAGATTGAAATTCAGTTAGAGAGGAGACACTTGGCAATTCAGTTGCAGATTTGATTTGGTTCCCTCTCTCTTTTTATTCTCAATTCTTCTTAGTTGTAAGGGTTCCAAAAATTTGGAAAATGCTCCAGATTTGATGGCTTCCACTTTCTGAATGCCATGACCCAAATTTGTAAATGCTTTTGGTTTGTTTTAGGGTGCAGAGGATTGCAATGCATTGTTGTAAATGTGATTTTAGTTGCAGGTCTTGCTTGTGTCAGGCATGAGTAAATTCCTCACAGTATTGTCTCTAGGTATGCATTTCGTTATCATAAATTGAGTCCTCAAGGAGGATGAAGATTTGTCAATTTTAAGGAAATTGTGTGACTATTTATAGGTATCCTTCAAGGAAGGTTTTAAATTCTATAGTCAGTCATAAATGATGAAATTTATTTCCAGATCTGATAAATTTGTGAATGAATCAAATAGTGCATAAATATAAGGTATTGGTGCATGAATATCTTGTTTAAGGAAAACAAACTTGCATCTATGATTCATATTTGTAGTTCTGTCTGTGACTCTGTTGCCCAATGAACAAGGCACTGGTCTTGCAAGTTTGGGGATGTTTTTAGATATACATTTTAAAAGATAAATCTAATTTCCCTTCATGTTTAGGGGTGTTTGTGTTCCATTCTTTCCAAGCTCTATTTCATCCTATTGTTTGTATAGATCTAGCCAATCTGTAATGTTTCCTAGCATGTTGAGCTTGTGAAATGATCTATCTGCTTAGTGTTGATGTAGTTATGTGTCTATAATTGTTGTATTTAGTGCATCAAAAGGGTGTCCCCCCCTAGGTCTAGCAGAACCTGAAGTGCAGGAGGATCAATTAGGGTCCTATGTTATGTTGTCCAAGCCCTGATGTGTTTTGTAGACTGAAATTGGCCATTTCATAGAAAGATTTGTAGGTGTTCTTGGGTTATCACTTTTGGTGAACAACATGGGTGATCTATTGCAGATGTGCCTATGCGGTTGAATGGGTTTTGAGATACTTCTCTCTAGTGTATTCAGTATGCCTTGAAGAATCTGAGAAATGCATATCAGAGTTGAAGTCTTAGGAAGAAGACACCAAGGAATGTCGGTATGAAGATCTAGCATCTAGGCTAGAAGTAAAAAATGAAGAATATCATAAGCTTCTTGGAGAAATGGAAATTCTCCAAAATGACCTTGAGAAATGTCAGGATGAGCTCAAGCTAAGAATCCAGTTTGATGACAGTAGTGATGCCTTGGACAAGATGCTGAAGAAACAAAAGCATGCCAAGGACACTAAAAGTTTAGGTTGTGGTGCCGATGAATGCTCCACTAGCAAGAATGTCCCCCACAATGGAATTCAGTTTGTCTCCTCAAATGGATAAAACAAGGGACATACCTTCACAGTAAAAAATGATCCTCGAAAGAAGGTTCACCAAAGAAAAATTGGTGAAAACTTGTAGACAAGAAAGAAGACCGATGCTGCAAGAAGGAGGAACAATGCAGATCCTAAAGGTAAAGGGAAGATGGGAGAAGACAACTTCACCAGAAGCAGGAATATGAGAAGTTAGCAAAGAAGACCTCCTACCAGCAGAGGACATAGAAATGCTACCACCCACAAGGAAAAGCAAGTATGGGAGAAGAAGAGACTAGATGGAAGAGCTCCACCAGAATGGACAACCAAGGATCCATTCTCAAAGAGGAAGAAATGGAGATGCTAAACCGATAAGATCTCCCCATGCATGGCAGAACAAATTTGTAAGTAATATGCCATCCTTTACTGGTTACTAGTTTGTATATAATGCTTATGGCCATAGGGAAGAGAAATGTAGAAAGAGATCTAGAAAGAATAATCTAGGATCTCATAGACATCACGCAAATAAGAATAATGCATTTAGGGGTAGAAGCATGCATACCTTCTCTCTCGATATTGCTAATGTTGTATGCTATAACTACAATAGATCCAGCCATAGAAGTTATGATTGCAGGAGAAAGAACTTGCAGTCCTATGGAAACCGAAAATTCAATCATGCTCAGTATAAGAGTAGTTACACGAGATATGAGCAGCATAGACCTACACAGAACAAGATGAGTGGTGTTCCTACTCAAGCAAGGTATCCAAGGAGACCGGCGGATGGCTACAATGACATGACAAGAAGAAGAAGAGAAAACCAGTAAAATAGGAGATTCCCTAATCATGAAGTTGGGATGGATGTTGCAGAAGAAGGAAATACCTACTCCCAAATCTGAAAATGGGAAGAAGAATGAGATCAAGTGGGTATGGAGGAAGAAGACCATGGACCAGCATTGTGCATCCAATGCATCGGTGATATCTCCTAAGGCCTAAAGGAGATGCAAGATCTTAGGGGGAGTAATGCATTGAACCTATCATTCACCCCCTCGATGGTGAAGGCAACAGGTAAGAACATATTGCTACTGGTATGAAGGAAGAAAATGAGAAGGTAAGTGTGTGTAGAGGCTCACTTGACTACACACCCACAAATCATAGCTGAATCACTATTGTTGTATCAATGTATGACAAGATAACAATTGGAATCAGATACAGGGTGACACATAATGTCAAGAGTTGCAGGAAGGTGCTTTGGTAGTGATAGTGGATTAGTACAGGATGTTACTGGCATAAATGCTAACAGGTACTTGTAGGTTATGTAAGACAATAAAGTTGGAGATCATTGCAATAGCCCTAGTAACATGGTTTGTGGAGTTCTTGTCTCAGGTGGTACTAGAAAAGACCTGAATAATATATGTTGGCCCAGAGGTTGATCATGCAGGAATGCATATTTTTGGGCTAACCGGTTTAATTTATGGCATGATGATGTCATTGTATGGCATTGTGTGGTTTTAGGATCATGTCATAAGCTATCATGGATATGATGGAACCAAAAGATCATTAGATGATCACAGTTGCACAACTCAATTGGTATGGAGACAATTGGAGGCCCCATATTAGAACTCACCAGAGATGAGGACCTGGGATGTATGACTCAGGGGGATTTCAAGTGGCTATGATGCAAAGCTGGGATGCTTGAAGTTGGAAGAGTAAGTGCACTAACTGCCCAAAATTGTAGATGATGAAAAGTTACAGTAGGAATACCCAGGAGAATTTCATTATTATGGGTATCTACTTGTCATTTGGTTGGTTGTATTGATAGTACAATCACATTTGATTCTAAAGAAATTTGGGATCAAACGGGAGGTGATGCAGTTTCACCGGTAGGTGAGTAGTGTTCACTAGCACGTCCCTTTGAAATTGAGTAGTTTAACAAAAGGTATAAAACTTCCATGCTCAATTGGTGTCAGTTGATGGTTGAGTCCTCCATCTCAAGTGTTGTGACTTGAGAAAATGTAGCAAAATGCAACAATTGGTATCAAAGAAGGAGAGACATTCAGTAAAGACAAAGGGGGAGAATGAATTTTGTCAGTGCCTGGAAAATACAAGGAAGAATGATACCCTGATAGTGCCCTTTGCCATTGTTGTCAAAGGGGGAGAAGGAATTTTTAGTATACCACATACTACATGTGTGAGAATCCATTGGATCATACAAAGGGGAGAAAGATTATGTAGTATGTCGGATACTACATGAGTTGACATCAATGCCAAAGGGGAGATTGTTGGCATTGTGTTATCATTGATGTCAACCAAAATGGGATGACTACCGATATGAGAGATGTATGTGCAACACTATCAAGGAGGAGTACAGGTTGAGATATCTTTGATATCACATTGTGTTGCAGAACACCGATAAGGTAAGGAAGATGACCCTAGGAGTCATCAATACACAAGTTAGTGCCTAACTTGTCTGGATGAGTTGAGAAGGTGATTGGTATTGGTAAGGAAAGGATGTCAACTGGTAAATGATGTGTTGACATGGAGAAGTCAGATCAACCAAGTGAGTGGTTATTAGCCTGCAAATCTCATGGCTAGTGTACAAGCTAGATGGCCAAGATGCTTGAGTTGTTGTTTGTGATGAAGAGGGAGAATGTTACCTAAATCACATCAATACAATAGGAGAAGAATTAATATACCACATGTATGTTTTGAAGTTGCAGAACAATAGGAATCCCTCTGGATGAAGATGCAGGCATCATGAGAAGCAATGATTGATAGTGAAAGTCCCATCCCCGGATCACATGTGCCTATTTGAAGATATGCTACACAAATAGGGAAGGCACATGAGTACATTGTAGGATGCAGAAGGAAAGGTGTCACTCCATGGATAAGTGGAACTTATCTCCTATTACGCATTATGTGCATCACAATTTTGTGAGATAAGGAATAAGAGGTGTGCATCAAGTGCATGAAATCATGGATATGCACTGAACCAACTAAGAAGGCATGTTGAGATGCCGCTAAAGATCAAGAGTTTTTACCGGTATGTAAGTCAACCAGTTATATGGAAAAGGTACAAATGAAGAAGACTCCCCATCTGATGAAGATGTACTTAAGGAAGGTTAGCAAGAGTGGTGACCAATTCCACCGGAAGAGAAGCATAGTGTAAGGTTGATGACAAACCAGTTTGAGGATTTAACCGACAGGGTTAGTAAACCAGTAGAGAAGAGAAACTGGTAGAGTGTTTGGTCAGTGATCCTATCTGGACCAACATGAAGGGTCAAGCTGGCTGTTGGTCAACATGGATGCCACATGGAGTCAAGGTGGTAGACATGCATTTGGATAAAGAAGGAATGTACACCGACGGGGTAGTTGCAAAGTTGGTCGACATTAATGGAAGATCTCACAAGTTCACAGGATTTGTTGCAGAGCTGTTGCAGACTCGAGGTCTGGAGGACAACTTCGAGCTAGCTAAGAGTGATTGAGGAGATCAAGGCGGATGAAGGAAACAACAAGACCGATCTTGGTGGTTGACCAAGAAATCAACCAATAAGGGAAAAAGCAAATCACCAAAGATGGAAGGCATGATCAAGAAGGTGTGTTAATGGTGGAGTTGTATAGTTGGTTGTCTGGGTGATCATATTGGTCATGATCTAATTGGATTGGTTTGCCTTGAGGTAAGTGAGGAAACCCTAACTGCTCAATGTTTGAACTGGATTTTGGAGGGAAAACAAGACTATAAATATGCAAGCCAAAAACATAGAGTAGTACTACTGAATGGAAGAAGAGAGTGCGGTTGCGAAGTGATTGAGTGTTACTTCAACATGTGAGATAAAATTAGTCAAGTTCTAAACGCATACTTGAGAAGAGAGACTAAGAGTGAGGGTGAACCAGGTTGAAGTATTCAACCGATAGCAGTACAGAATTGGTAGTGGTTATACCGGCAGAGCAGAAGTGAAGAGAGTTGCAGAGAAGGCAAACAGTGAACCGACATAGTGTAGTACCGGTGAAGAGAAGAATAGTGAGGAGGAGATCCAGTAGAGTAGAAGGAGAGTAGAGGTGAACCGGTAGAGTTTACTAGCAGTGAAGCAGCAGATGAGAGCAGGAGGAGAAGTGTACCGATGTAGCAGAGAAGGTATCTTACCAACAAAGTAAGGCATATGAAATGGTTGCAAGATTCACTTGTAACAAGATAACTTCTTTTGCAATTGATGTTTTCATTATGATCACTAAGTTGTACCTTGGTGTAGGGGTTGTAGCTCCTTTGGGTTGTATCCCATAAACAAGTTAGGGGTTGGTTCTCCTTGGGTTGGTTCCCTAAATCAGGGGTTGGTGCTCATTGGGTTGGTGCCCTAAATCAGGGGTTGTAGCTCCTTGGGTTGGTGCCCTAAACATTGGAACAATTTTTTCATTGTGAGGCTGGATTGGAGTAGTAGGCTCTAGTAGAATTGCTCACCGAGGTTTTTCCCATCTTGGGTTTTCCTCGTACATGCTAGTGTTATGTGATGTCCTCTTGTGTGATTGCATTTGTGTTGGTCTCCCCACTAACCGATAAGTCTACACTATGTTAGATCTCATAACCGGTATACACACGTAGGATAGCTAAAGGGAAAAAGTTTGAGAACCACTAATTCACCCCCCTCTCAATGGTTTATTGTGTCTAACATTGAGTTTGTTCTAAAGAGGAGATATTATTTGTTAAGGGGGAGAGAATAATTATTTGTATGTGTCTTTGGCATTGTTGTCAAAGGGGGAGAGATGTATGTGCAAAACTATCTTATCTATATGAGGTGGAGAGATATGTGTGTATGATCTCAAGGGGAGATTAATGGAGTTGATTTCTTTCTTTTTATTGGTTACTTTTCATATTCATATGTTGCCATCAATGCCAAATGGGGGTATTATTAAATATTAGAGTTGTTGGAATGTGTTGTTGTCATTGATGTCAACATATTCCTTGTTGCAAATAGTTGGTTTGTTGTAGAGAGTTGGTTTGGGTGATCTGTTGCAGATATGATGATTCAGTTTAATAGGTTTTAAGATACTTATCTCTAGTGTATTCAAAATAAGTTTCATGATGCTATGTGGTCATATAATCGAGTTATGAGGTCTGGTATGTGAACTGGTTTTTTAGTTTTGAGTGTTCCAGAGTTGTGGTATTTGATCCATATTGCTCTGGAATGATGATATCTTGAGTTGCAAATTTTGGAGTGTGTTTAGGATGTTCATATGTGTCCTGAATTTGGATGGTTCATGATTTGGAACTTCACAAGCATATATTTCAGTTTGTTAGTTGGTGTTCTTGAGCTCCGGTGATCGAATAATGATGATTCTTGTCATCTGAGTTGTTGCAGTTATTGTGGTGGAATTCATCCTACTTGTTGATGTTCTTTGATCATGCTTTATGCATTTTGGTGGTCCACATTGATCATGGTGCACATTATTAAAGATTTAATTGGTTTGGTGGTATTCTTCGTATTGTGTGACATATTCGGTGGTTTAGCGTGTTGCAAATGATCTTGGTGAATTATTTGGTGGTGTTGCATGTTTGAGGATTTGATTTGGGTCCATGCTATGTCCTTTTTGACATTGTATTGGTTTTGTTATTGATTTATGTATCATGTGGTGTAATTTATAGTTAAGTCTTATGTGTTGAGCCGACCTTAAGGTTAAGGTTGATGATTTGTATAAATAATTGTAGTCATGTAAGATGTGTGTCTATGGTTGTATTTATGATATGTGAGGGTATTGTATGAGTGAACAAGCAAATTAATATTTCTTTAGTGGAGAAGAGCAGAGAAGTGTTGTTGTGCAACAATGCTCTTAACCGAAACTGTAATCAGGCATTTGGAGATGCTATTCTTTCAATTCATGTAAACCAGATTATTGTTTGATCTTTGTAAGGCAGTGAGACTTCCTAGGGTTGTTTCCCTTTGTTGATTTTGAGCAACAAGCTCTAGGTAGTGTGCCTAAATGCATGTGCATTCCCCAATATAATATTTACACATACTACTACAAAGTATCATCATATTGTGGGTAGGTTCCCACAGTAGTTTTTCCCTTAATCGGGTTTTCCACGTCAAAAATTCTTGTGTTATATGTGTTGATGATGTGGTTTTTATCTTTGCTAATGTTGTTCCTAGTCAGATCTAAAGTTGAGGTTAGCTTGTTTGAGTTTGGTGAAAACTGATTCACCCCCTCTCTTAGTTTTCCTACATTGTTGCTACCAACAATAACAAACATGCCTGCCTCTTTTCTTGCTTTCAACTGTAGCTAGAGATGTTCACTTATTCAATATAGCTCTCTTTTTGAAACCTTTGACTTTACTTCCACCTTTTTTGTTGATGCATTTGTGCATGGTCTTTGAATAAGCTTTGAAGTGGACT
The DNA here is from genome assembly GCF_030272615.1 of Cryptomeria japonica. NCBI lineage: Eukaryota > Viridiplantae > Streptophyta > Pinopsida > Cupressales > Cupressaceae > Cryptomeria > Cryptomeria japonica. The sequence continues at coordinate 301,153,307 of NC_081410.1, read as the reverse complement.
TTGAAGGATTCTCCTTTTATTTAGCATCTTCCATGTGAGAAACCCTATCATGTCTCTTTTACCACTTGTAAAGTAATGAATATATTCAAGATTTGCTCTTGCCATCAAGTAAACTGCCCATGTGGTGAAGAAGTTTGCATGTTCAATCTGTAAAGAGATTATTGAAAAACTAAAGATAGCCTTGGCCACCATGAATAGTTATGCATTCTTCTTTTTCAAGGGCTAACTAGAGCTAGCACAAGATTTTCTTGGGAAACCCTACTTTCATGTAGAAAACTAAAATAGTACATTTTTTTGAAGCACCACGTGGAAGTAAAGATTTATGCAGGCTAATGCATGGAAAACAAGACTTATTTTCCCTGTTTCCTTCCCAAATTTGACTTTTCACATGGAATAAGGCTTTGAAGAGACCTTCTTATAAAAAATAAAACTTATCAATATTTTATTTATTTGACATTTTTAAAAAATAATATCTTTTTTATTATTATTTTGTCTCTTTTATTCCTCTAAAATCCTCTTAATAAGACCTAAGGCATATCATAAGGTTATTTTTGCCCTTTGAGTCAAAAATAGGTAACGAAAGCAAGTAGAGGTCATTGATTGGTCTTATTCTTTCTCACATGGAAGAAGGTAGATAGCATGCCTTAGTTTCACTTTTAAGGAGTTCTTACTTTCTTTTGCAAATGATTGTAGCTTTTGTAGCTCTTTTAGCAAAAAAATAGTATTGTAACCCAAAATAAAGTCATCTAATGACTGAAAAACTCAATTTAAACCTCATTTTCAAACATATTTTCATTTTTTTGCCTGATTTATATTGTTGTAAGAGTTCCTATTATCAATAAAAGAGCAATTTTTTGCCTTCAATATGGGTTGTTTCATTGCGTGTTAATGTTATAATGCATGCTTTTTATTGTGTTTTCTTACAAACCTTCAAAGTATGTTTCAAGTAAACACCTATGAGAAAAAAAAAAACATACATTCATATGTAGCTTGTAGACTGTGAATAGAAAAAATAGAGCTATTTATTTGTGAAAAAAAAAATTCTTTTATTTTAAAACAAAAAAAATATGAGTGCCCTTTCTACAAATTAATGATGCATGTAATGTATAAAACCTAAAGTTATGTGAAACAAAGAAATTTTATTGAGTTATTACGAGTCTAGGGAAACAATATTGATATTATTTTAAACCATCAATTAGTTGCATCACCTCAGAAGTATAGGTTTCATTTTAGGATTTTTTATTTTCTCTTTTCTCAACAATGCGGTAGAGTAAGTTAGTTTATGTGAAGTACCCAGATATGAACCAGTCTTCTCTGGAGGTTGATCTCTACCTATAGGTTACCTATAGATTAAGAGCTCATCCCATGTATCAACAGATAGCTAAATATAAAATTTAGCAAGGGTGCATATCCGATTGATAATAGTAGTAAAACATTTATCAAGGATGCATATCGAATTGATAATAGCTCTCATAATATCTAATTCTAGAAGCATGATCACATTAGATTTTATCAATTTTTTAAGGGTTTATTCAATAGGTTCACCCAATGGTGTGCAGTTGTGCTTTGGGAAGTTTGTTCTAGATCCCTTTTGTGAATTTTTCGAACAACATTTGATGATTGAGAGTTGTTTAATGTTTGAGCTTTACTGGACCCTCGAGAATGACATTTGGAAACTCCTTGAAGACTAATCATGGGTTGAACATTGTTGATAGTTTTCACATCTACCACATCTTCATTGACTATATTCTTGTTCTTGTTCCAGAATTTGAATTTTTCATTGGATGAATGATCTTTATTATCTTTGAAAATTTTGACAACTCCTTTTTTAATAAGGGCCTTTTAATCTTTAATGTATTTTTCAATAGCTTGTTTAAATGTTTCAAGGCCTTGAACTTCTAACCAAAACATCATTTCTAAGGTCAAGTTTTATATGAAGATATTGACATTTTGTTTTTCAAGTATTTCAAATAGGAATTTTCTAGAAATAATCCTCCATCTTTGGAAGAAAGAGGTAAAGGACTCTACAATTTTTTCTTGTGTTGTGAAGGTCACTCAAAGATACCTCATGGACAATGTTTTAAGAGACATGTGAAATTAATTTTTCAACAAGTTCTTGAAATGTTTTGATATCATGTGGGAGATGCGAAAATAATTACAATGCTTGGCCACCCAAATTTTGTGGAAAGGTGCATTTAGCATGTATTGGTGTAAGCAACCTCTAAGAATTCTATATAGAATTATATAACATGTTCTATTGGATCACATTTCCCCTTGTATTTTTTAAATTTTGGCATTTCAAAGTTTTGAGAAAGGAGGCATAGGTATGCTTGTGTCATTAGGATATGGACAAATATCCTCAAATAAGTATGGAATTTTATTTTGTCCCATTTGCATATTCATGAATTGTTGAGCCAATATATCTATTGGCTGAAGAGGAGAACTAGCATAGTGATTTTAAAATTGGTACATATTGTTGTTCAAAGTTGTCATAAGTGAAGAAATAAGGAGATTGATACCAAAATTGTTGTATTATTGATTTGATGATAGAGAAATTTGATATGGGTTGTATATCAAGTTCTTATTCAAGGGAGGAAGGTATGTTATGTTTTGATTGTGCCCTAAGATTTGATGATGTCCCCTCAGGTTTTGATTTTGATATGTGGGATCCATTTTAGATGGAGGATTGTTGTTTCAAATAAGAGAACTTCAAAGGATATTCAATTTTTTTTAATTATATGTTCCACTAGGGTTATTTTAATTTTTAGGTGGAGGTGGAACATTTTTTCTCAAAATTTGGTTTTATGAAGGATTGGTCATGGGTTGACTAACATTTGATTGGCTTGAAGGGTTGGCATTTGTGTTTGATGAGCTTATTGTGATGCTTGTGGTGTTTGTTGTATTGTTACTTGGAGGTGAAGGTTGGTTATTGCCTTGATGGATTGTCTTGTTATTTTGGTTTTGGTTTGACGATGAAGATGTAGAATTGGTTGGATTTTGATTGCTTTGTCCTTGTCTAGGTTGCATTGCATTTTGGTCAGATTAAGGAATGTTTTTATCAATGAGAGATACATTCATATTAAAGGATGTTTTATTTTTATTAGGTGTGTCCCATTTGTCTTAGGTGTTGGGGGTAGATTGAAGAGAGGATTACTAAATTAAAGATTGAATGATGATGACAAAGTCTCATTGAATCTTATATTATATTGATGTGGGTTAGGTAAGTTTTCAAAATTGAAAGAGTCCATGTCAAAATAAGCTTCCCTAACAATTAAGAGGTTGAAATCAAGGGGTAACTTGGCTCAATGTTGTGCTAATAAGAGGAAGTATTAGTTTGGGTCAATGACAAGGAGAGAATCCATAATAATTTGAATTTTAGGAACTTGTAAAGATTCCTCAATTTCATTTTGATTTAAATTGGCTTAGATGTTTTCTATGGATGAATCGAGAGGAGGGGATGGTCAATCTTCAAATATTTGAACCATGTAATATGGAACGCTCCTTTGGTAATATTGACTCATCAGATTAAACATAGGATAAACTTGAGATGGGTCTGTCTCGTTCTTCTTACTTTGAGAGCTAGTGACAACAAGCATAAGTGAGACTTAAAGACCTTAAAAATGAGATGCAAACTATATGATATCTAATGACTATGATTTTGGATTATTGAATGTTGTGATTTTTTTTTAATTTTTGGGAATTTTGAGATTATGAAGATGCAAAAGAAAAGGCAACCTAATATTGTCAAAGAGATATCTAAACCTTGACTAGTGCAATATGATAATGACTAATTAGTCAAATTTGTACTATATTGTTGAGTACAATCCCAATGAATAAGAGGATAGAATAACTAACCCAAGATGAATGTCTAAGGTTTTAAAAATAAATCAATTACCCTACATTTTGATTAAAAAAAGCTAATATAGATGAAAGAAAGTTTTTATTAACTCTAATGATGCAAGGAAAATATGGAAAAATAAGAGATGCAATCCTATTGGTCTCAGTTTGTCTCAAATTTGAGGTCAATTTTAATCAGTTTTTCAAGGTGTTTAAAATAATTTAGGATATTTCTGAAGCAAAAAGACACTTGACAAATGTAAGAGATGGATAGGTTGTTTGACTTAGACAAAATAAATCTAGAATCTGAAGTTTCACAAGAAGAGCCTAAATTAGCCCAAATGTTTTCACTAGTATAGCACAAACAAAGATAGTTTAGACACTCTTCACAATTATAAGGAAATGTTGAGATAGATTATGCTCACACTTCATATATTTCAAGAGGACGAGTAGGAGCTCATAGGACTAGAGGGATAACCCAATCATCCTCTTTTTGGAGGCCACAATTAACCTATGATACACAAAAAAAATTGTCTCAACTCAAGAAGATACAGATGGTGAGTAACTTTAGGGTGTCATGCATATCCCTTGCACCAATCTATTTGACGACTAACAAGGATTCTAGTCACAAAGGCTCTTAGTCAACTTTGGGGACACCTGTGTGCATACATTCAGGGTGAGACACTTAACTCTCTATTTAACCATTCCAGGGCCCATAGGTCCCCTTCATAATTGACATTCTTGGTATGTAATTGCAATATGGGCTACAAATTTCATTCTCACCCTTTTTACAAGTGACCTAAATGAAACACCACTCAAGGTCAAGCTAAGGGGTGATGAAGTCCACAAGGCCTCTCCTACTAAACAAAAATGTGGGTATTGTTGTATGGGAAAAAGTTATCATTATTCTAATTAGATTAACAGATTTACCACTAAAATCCAATCTAATTAATCTAAATTTTGTAACATCAATGAAAGTATGCTTAGGAAATTCAACAATAAAATAAATTAATAATATTCATAACCCTCTATTAAATTCATGCATGTTGCTTCCATTGGTCTTCTGGTTCTTGTAGTTGGATGGCTCTCAAAATCGCTCTTGAAAACCTACACAATAAGAACACAAGAATTTGAAAATAGTGGTTGTTGAAAAAAAGGAGAAGGTTGTTGAAAAAAGGGAGAATGATGTCAAATTTATAGATTTTGGAAATAAATTTGAATGGTCAAGATTGATTTGAAAACTGATTCAATCAATGGTTGAGATTGCATGAGACAAAATTGATAGGATATGATTATGATGAGAACTGGTTGCATGACTGAATTGATTGAGAGAGGTGACTGACTTGATTGATTAGTTGAACTGAATAGATTGATGATACAACTCATTAGATTGAGAAGATAGTTCTCGATTGATTGATTAGTCAAAAAAAGGTGAGTGGGAGTTAGACTCAGAGTTAGTGGCAGTTAGAATTTTAGCATGTGTTGTAGGAATTTGGCATGAATTTGCATTTAATTTTGAACTTGGCTTTCAAAATTATAATATGACATGCATATGAAATGAAATTACTTCATAATTAGAATTTGGGGATTTTGAAATTTTTAAAATAAGAGGAAATTAAATTAAATAAATATGAGAATTTTTTTTTATTTTTATTTTTAAATGAGGGGAAAATAAAAATTGAATTTAATGAGCGAAACTGGAAAAAAATTGCATTTTAGGGTTTTTGAGTGCAAGTGAAGCTAGGGTGAGGATGCTCTTTGTGATCCTCTTCCACCTCTTGATCCTTTTGGCAATCACTCTTGTCATATTCCGCAATGGGTCTTTCAGAATGGTGAATGGGTGGATGTGTTTTCGCGGGATCATTCGGAGTGGCGTCGAGGACATCTGGGAAAATTGTGATCTTCATATTTTAGGGGTTTTTTTGGGGTGCGACAGAATCTCCCTGTGCATGCTAAATCCCGTGGGCTTGGGGGGTCTAGAAAAAACCCTTGGGTAAATCCTCAAAAAGGAATTTAGAGAAACCCTGCTTGCATGGCTCAGCCAAAAATTGTTTCAACCCCTGCTACAACATTGCATAAACCCTTAGATAAAGGACCCTTGCCAGAGAAAGTTTGGTCGCCAATGCCGAGTATCTCTACGGCTGATGCTTTGTTTGATAAAAAAGCTCGAGACTTGCACTACTTGGTAGTTCTTATTCAGGTTTGGGGTGATAATGTTTTGCTTTCTAAGCTTCATCATGAAATTCACACTCTCTAGTATGGCACACTCTACTTTCAAGTTCTTTCTATGAATATTTTCATTGTTGTCTTTGATTCTATGAATGCTAAACAACAGGCTCTGGATAAACCATATTTGTGGGTGGGTCGTAATTTAATCTTTGTGGAAAATTGGAAACCTCTTTTTTCTTCATCACAAGATATTGTTAAATGCACTCCTACTTGGTTTTCATTGCTTCACCTTCCCTATGATTTTTTAGACCTAGATATTTTACAAAAACTTGGGGATTCTTTTGGGAAATTCATTCACTCACATTCAATTTTCGAGGATGGGGTTTTTAGGGTTAAGATCTATGTTTTTCTTTCTTCATCCGCTGTGGTTCCTTCTAACTGTAATTTGAAATCAATTGATGGTATTTGGCATCAGAGTATTGTTTGTGATTCTTCTTGGTTTTCTAGGGCCTCTGTAACTATGGATGTTGCCCTTTTTGCTCCTCTTAAGGGTTTATCATTTGTAGACAAGGTCTCTCGGCCTTTGAAAAATTGTGTTTCAAAACCTGTTCCTCCCTTTTCTAAGGTTGATGAGGGAAGTCAACCAAAATCCCCTCCTCTGCAAGGTCTAGCTGTTGTTGGCAATATCCCTTCAGTTATTCAGAAGGATGGGGATGGTGTGACTGTGCTAGGTTTCCCTTCTCCTATGAAGGATGGCTTGTTTATCAATTCTCAAACAAATGTTGGTTCGGCTGCTAATTTTTTGGAATCTTTCCTTCTTGATGATAACTTAATCTCTAATGTCGAGAAAGTGGGTTTTGATCATAACATTACCTTGAACTCGAATGTCACTGACAAAGTAGTTGAAGCAATTGATTAGGATCTGGTTAATTTAAAATCTTCTTTGGTAATTCCCCCAACTGGTAATCCTTTTGATACTCTGTCTGATAAAGTCCAAGAAGTTGAAAATGCCTTGGGCTTAACTGGGGATGGGGATGGGAATGTGGGTTTGGACTCTATGATTAATAAACCTTTGGTTCAATTCCCTTTATCCCCTACTTCACCATCTCCTTCTCCTATAAAAGAGGTAGGAAGATGAAGGCTTTCTACATGCAGTTAGAGATTGATGCTGGCATTCAGTCTACACTCTTGAGCCCAAAATCGGGGTCTGGTAAGAAAAAGACTAATTTTAGTCTGCCTTTTACTCCGTCTATGGTTTCCAAGCGTAGATTGAGGACTGAGCTAGAGAATGTTGATTTTACAATTGAGAAGAGGGGAGAGATTCCCTCCCCTCAAGTGCAATGCGGATCATGTCTTGGAATTTTAGGGACTTAAATGCCCCTAACAAAAGGCGCCTCATTAAATCATAGTTGGATTTAATGAAGTGTGATGTGTTACTTTTGCAAGAAACTAAGTTAAGTTGTCAAGGTGCTGAATTTTTGTTTTCCAAATGGAAGCCTTGGAATTTTTGTGTCTCCCCTTCTGCGGGGGCATCTGGGGGTTTGTCTTTTCTTTGCAAGCATGTGTCTATTGAATTGAAATTGTTTGTTTCAGCTCCCTTTTGGATGCTGGCCTTGGTTAAAAGTCATGTTTTGAATGTTAAATTCTGGTTGTTTAATGTGTATGGACCAATGTCAATTGGGGGTAAGAAATCCCTTTGGGATTCATTATCCATCACCTTCTCCTCCCTTCATGACCACTTTGTGGTTTTTGGAGGGTACTTTAATGCCATTTCCTCTGATGATGAGATGTTTGGGGGTATTTTGCCTAATAAGCGTATCTTGGAGGATTTCTCTACTTTTATTTTTAATAATGACCTGGTGGATTGTAAAACCTTGAATGGTCCATTTACTTGGACTAATAGGAGAAAATATTTCTCACAGATTTCTAAGCGACTTGATCATTTTTGGTTTCTAATAATTGGATTTCCTCTGATGTGGATGTTGTGGCCTCGATCTTGCCTTATGCTGGTTCACATCACTTTTCAGTTGTGTTATCTATCTTGGATGATAGAGCTCTTGGCTATTCTTCTTTTAAGTTTGAACCAATGTGGTTTCGAGATCCATCCTTTCTTTTTCTTTTACAAATCTTGGTGGTCCTCGACTCCTTTTGTTCATGGTACTAGGATGTTTAGGTTTGTCAAAAAACTCTCTTACCTTAAGCAAGAAATTAAGAAATGGAATGTACTGCATTTCAATAATATTTTTTCTAAGAAGCTTAAGATTAAAGAAGAACTTGAAGCTCTTAATGCTAGGGTTATGAATTGTGGCATAGATTCTGCTACTTTTCAAAGGCATAAAACTTTGAATTCTCCTCTAGAAGAGATTCTCTCTAGGGAAGAAATCTATTGGTGTCAAAAATCTAGAGATCTGTGGTTGTGTGATGGTGACCGAAATACTAAATTCTTCCACACCTCAGCCAAGATGAAAAGACAACATTGTAGGATCTCTTGTATTCAAAACCCTGATGGAGTTGTTATTTCTGAAGAGTCTAAGATTGTTGTTGAGGTTGTCCAGATTTTTAAGTCTTTACTATCTAAGGAGTCATCTATTTTCAATGATAATTTTTCTTCTTCTATTCCCAAGCTTATATCTGATGAGGATAATGAAATTCTAATGCCTCCTTTCTCTATTCAAGAAGTAAAAGAGGTTGTCTTTTCAATGTCACCTGATAAGGCTCCTGGTCCAGATGGTTTTACTGCCCTTTTCTTCCAGAAATTTTGGTCTTTTCTTGGGGAGGATCTTCGTCTTCTTTTAGAAGAGGCTAGGTGCGATAGGTCTATGTTAAGGGAGCTTAATTCAACTTTGATTGCCCTCATTCCGAAAAGTGATAATCCCAAATCTTTTGTGGATTTCTGCCCAATTGCTTTATGCAACACCTTATACAAAATTATTACTAAGGCTATTTCCTTAAGGCTCGCTAAGCTCATTCCTAAAATTGTCTCAGGTGAAACGGGGGGTTTTGTCCCTAGTAGGGGAACGACAGAAGGGGTAATTGTGGCCCATAAGGTTCTGCATTCCATCTCTCAGTTGGCTATTTTGGTTATGATTTTAAAGTTGGATATGATGAAGGCTTATGACAGGGTTAGTTGATAGGCGCTCTTGTATGTTCTTAAGAAATTTGGGTTTGGAATTAAATGGGTCAAATGGATTCAGGCATGTATTAGTATGGCTAGGTTCTCAGTAATTCTGAATGGTTCTTCACGTGATTTTTTTGCCTCATCTAGAGGGCTCAGGCAAGGGGATCCATTGTCACCTTTTTTGTTTATTATTTTGGCTAAAGCTCTTAGTAGATCCATTTTAGGAGCTAGGGATAGTGGTTCATAGAAGGAGATTTCCATTCCTCATATGGTTGTGAGCCATACTCATTGTTTATTCGTAGATGACACATTGTTGTTTGGCAAAGCTACCATGGGGGAAGCTCAGGTCATTAATAGGATCATTATGGATTATTCTTTGTTCTCAGGTCAAAAGGTCAATCAGGCCAATCAAAAAAAATATTTCTTAATGTTTCCCCTCTAGTGTAATCTAGATTGCCTCACTTTTGGGGCTTCTCTATTGCCTAGTTCCCTTATAAGTATTTAGGGATTCCATTTTTTACTGGTTCAGAGAAGCATAATTTTTGGGAGCGGATCTGGGGGGATATTTCTTCAATAATTCTTTCTTGGTCTCATAAGTGGTTAACTTTTTCTGGAAAAATTGTGCTTATCAAAGCTATTCTAAATGCGGTTCCTATCTATCCGCTATTTGTTTTAAAGGCTCCTAAGAAGACTATGGTTTCTCTACATTCAGCTTTAAGGTCTTTTATATGGAATGATAATGTTAATAAGAAAGGTAGGATTCCTTTGTTGGCATGGGATAGGGTTTGTGCTCCTCGAGACAAAGGAGGAGCAGGGGTTAAGGATCTTGGTAAATAGAATTTGGCCCTTGGTGCTAAAGTAGTTTGGAAGCTATATAAATAGCCCTCCTCTAAATGGGCATCTATTTTGTCTACAAAATACTTGAATAACTATTCTAAGGAAGCCATCTTTACTGCTTCTTCACTACCTAAAGGGTCTGTAGTCTGGAATTTCATGGTTGAGTGTAGATCTATCATTTTTTCAGGGTTGTCCTGGCTTGTTCATAATGGTCAAAAGGCTAGGTTTTGGGAGGAAGTATGGAATGGATTCCATGCACTCTCTAGCCTTAGGGATTGGTCACCTCTTATGTCTTCCCTTAAATCTTCTTGGGGTATATTTGTGGCTAATTACTTTTTTGTGGATTCCTCGAGCCCCTTGCTTGTGGAGAGATGGAAATCAGTTGATTCTCTTCTAGTGGACCAAGATATTAAGTTTTCTTTTGTGGATGAGCTAAATAAATGTCCATTACTCTTTTCAAAGAAGGATGATGAGCTTATTTGGACCTATTCAAAGTCAGGGGAGTACTCGGTTAAAGAAGGGTATAATTATTTGTCTTCAGATGTCAAGAGGGAGGGCTTTCCATATAAGTTATTTTGGCATGCTGCCCGTTTGCCCAAAGTGGGGGCTTTTGCTTGGCTGGCCATTCTGGATAGAATTCTAACTGCCATGAGATTGGATATGTTGCCTGAATCACTGTTGTTTTCCCTTGTGTTATGTGTGGAGGGTCCCTTGAATCAGTCAATCATCTCTTCCTTCATTTCCCCTTTGCTTCTCATTGTTGGTACTAGCTTTTTAATAAGTTAAATTGGAGCTTTTCTCTTGGTAGGGACCTCAGGTCTCACTTCATGAGTTGGCCTCTGTTATATCCATCTTCATTCTATGCTTGTCTTTGGTTAATTGCTCCTTATGTTCTGATTTGGAAACTTTGACTTGAGAGGAATAACAAGATTTTTAGGAAACACTCTTCCCCTTTGCAAGATGTGCTCTTCTATATTGAGAAATCTATTTCTGAGACTTTTCTGGCCTTCATTTACAAGGGTACTAGTTTCCTCAATACTTTCACACCATGGGACAATTGGGTTACCAGACATTGGTCAGCCTAACAATCGCTCCCTCTATTGGGGGCAATTTCTAAAACACAATCTTGATTGAATAGGGTAGAGGTGGTCTGGTTGCCTCCTCCGGCTTCTAAGTACAAATTGAACTTTGATGGAGCATCTCGTGGTAACCCTAGAAAATATACCATTGGTATTATGGTTTCTGATAACAAGGCTTGTATCATAAAAGCACAATGTCAGTGTATTGCTAGCGGGACTAACAATGTGGTTGAACTTCATGCCCTTTCTACGAGGCTTGATTTGCTCCTTTCATTACATCTGTTGGATGTTGTTATAGAAGGTGACTCTCAGGTTGTTTTTTACATGGTCACTAATTTCTCTTCACACTCCTAGCATTTAAAATATTGGTTTGACAAGATACTTGCTCAGCTTGAGCTATTCAATTCCTTCTCTATGGTCCATTGTTATAGGGAAGCCAATAAGGTGGCAAACTTCTTGGCCAATAAAGCATTAGATGAAGATATCCAAACTTTGGTTGATGTGGACTCCAGTTTTTTACCACCTCACCCGGTTTAATCAATCCTAACCTATTTGCAAAATCATGACCTCGTACCTTGTTTGGTGATTATATTTAGGCATGCAGTTTAATGTGGTGTTGGTGGCCTTTTGGTCTTCATATCCTCATTAAGTCTGCATTACTGGGTGTAATCCCAGTCTGGGTATGGGTTGTTGTTTTTGTTTCAATTGGTTGGGACTTGTGGGGTGGGAGTATCTTGTAATCATGCTCTACACAGATTAAAACTTCAAATCTTCCTCATACTTATCATTGTTTGCAAGTGGTTGTGGCTTGGGTTTTTGTTTGTCCAAAGCATGATGCCTGCATGAGGATTTTATTTATGATGATTATTAATGATAGTACTTCTATCCGGGTGGCTTGCCTAAAGTTTTAATGATTGATTTTACTCCTTCTCTTGTGGTGGTAGATTTCAAGTTATTTCTTTTTCATGTGGGGGATTTCATTCGTGTGGCTATCTTGTTTTATTTATGTCAAGTTTATGTCGATTTATGGCCATGAGTATCATGCAAAAGTTGTCATCATTTTCTCTTAAGGTGGCGGCTTGTGGTTGTCTTTTTGCACGATTGTCGTGGGTTTGCTTGAGATGATATTTGTTGTTGTGTCCTTTGGTGGTTGGGCTTGTTCTCTCATAATGGCATATTCTCTCTTTTTATTCCCGTGTTCGCTCTTGTTTTTGCATTATCTTTTTATGGAGTCTGTGGGTTATAGAATTTTGATGCCTATCAAGTAGTATGACTTCCAGGACCCTCTTGTTTTTTATGATGAAAATCTTGGCCGTCTGTTTCAAATTTATTCTCTGGATTTCTCTTTGGCTTTTCGCAAGGTTTTGGGAAAATGATGGCTGGTGGAAAATGCAGGTTGTTTTCTTGCTAAGATTGCATCTCATTTTCTCACTATTTGGATGGACATGCTTCTGGACTCTTCTATGGTCAGGGCACTTTTTGATGCATACTTCCATTCCTATTTCTATACTGTTGCTAATTTGGATAGTGCATTGTCTTTCTATCATTTTGAATTTGGTGGTTTCCTACCTCATTCTCAGTTACTATCTTCTAGCTGGCACAAGGGAACTTCTTTCAATTATAAGGAATGGCTTGATTTCTAACCTTTATGATGATACTTTGTTTGCCTTGGTAGCTCTATTAGATCATGTATTGCCAGATTGTTTGGCGACAGCTGTAAATATATTTTCAAGTATTCACTTTCTCCTAGAATCGATGCAAGCAGTAATGTCTTCGCCAACTTCAGTGTTGCCTATTCAAATGGTGTCTCCTACAATTCTCATTGATGATGTTACCCCCCCTTCTTCTCCTCCATTGGAAAGCACTAGCTCATAGTTTCTGAATTCTTAAATGTAATTTTCTCAGCCAGAGAATTTTTGTACTCATGACAAGGGGTTGGGTTTTTTTGTTGCCCAATATTGCAATGATGTAATCTTGGGTGGGCTTCTTATCTAGTTTTTATGTATGAGCTAGGCCAGAGGTTTTCTTTGCATGGTTCTTTCCTACCAGTGCTCTTTGAACCAGGTTGTAAAAAATTATAATATTAATAAAATTTAGTGGTTTACCACTTTGATAAAAAATAAAAAAAAAATTGAATTTAATTAAATGATTAAGACAATTTAATTAAAATAAATAAATTGTAATTAATTAAATGATAAAATTATTTAATTAATTTTAAGAAAGGGAGGTTTAATGATGATATAATTAGTTTGTGCTGAAAATGATAATTAGTTATTTAGAAGAATCAAATTAGATTAATTAAATAATTAAAAAAATATTTAATTAATATAGAAGAATAATTAGCATTGTCAAGAATAGGACATTTTAAAGTGTCTATATTTTGCCCCTCTTAGAGAAAATGTTGGAACAACATTGTTTCAAAGAAAAATGAAAAATTCCTAACTGACGTGCCCCGAGAATAGTAGGGTGTAATTATGCCCCCTTGGGAAATTGGTCAAAAAAATTGTGAAATTGAGACCAATTTAATGATAATATGGCCACGAGTGTTGGTTTTTAGTTTTGTGGAGTTTTGAGCTCGTTTGACTGACTTGTAATTTGTGCAAAGTTGAATTTGACCACAATCGTTTTGGTGGGAAAACCTTAATTTTGGCTATTAATAAAGAATTCTAGGTTCATTTGCATTCTTGGACTTCAAAGCCTTCAGAGCAAAATTTGAGTATATTGTGAGCATTTTGAGTGTGATGGCAAGCATTATAGCACGCCAACACCTATCCGAGCGAGTTAGGTCGTACCAGCATCCAAAGGGTACAAGCGACATGCTGAGTATCATCAACCAATTTGTTGAATTTCACCTGATTATAGTTGATTTCCAAATTTGTCAAAAAATCAAAATTTTATCATTTTCACATACACTTTCAACTTTTTCACATACGTGGTTGTTTTTTTGCATACGTGATTTCCATATCGCATTTGCAATTGTTTTGCATATGTTATAAAGAATGACACATTTGATTTATTAGTGTCACATTCAAGTTAATATTTGTGCAAATACATTAAATATTTCATAATTGAGTTAACTTTTTTTCAAAATGGCTAACAATATCACAAAATAACTAACAATTTTGCATTCAATTGGAATGATTTGTAATTATTTCGCATTTGCAATTTTAGCCAAAAAAATTCACCATTTCTCTAAGATTTGATTTCGTAATCAAGCATATAGTTTTTTTGTATTGACTCATTCTCTATTTGACATGTGGTTGTAGGAGATGTTTCCCATTCTTCAAGCTCAACAGAATAGGCCTAGGGGCCTTACGTATTACATGATGAGTTGATTGATGAGGATCGTGCTCTATTTTGTTGGATTGATTTGTACAACATCTTGTATCTCCCTAAGGTTATGACCAACAAGGGTTTGATCACTGCCCTTGTAGAGAGATGGAACACAAAGACCTACTCATTTCACTTGCTGACAAGTGAGGCATCTGTGACTCTAGAGGATGTATGGAGGCTTTTGCACATTTTGATTCATGAGGAGAGAGTTGTTTATGATCATAGGATAAGGAATGCTATACTTTCTAAATTCTACGACTGTGAGCAACATGAGCTTAGGATCAAGGCACTCTACGAGATCAGCTAGGATCATTTAGGCCTAGAATATGATGATCTCACCATTTTGATGTGTAGTTTGATAGTAGGACTATTGGTTTCAGATCGATGAAATCATGGATTCTCGGTGGGTTGGAGTAGAGTACTTGTAGGTATGATTGGTGAGGGATGATTTTATGCCTGGGTTCCCTATGTGTTAGTGATGTTGTACTATTAGATGCATTCAATTGTGTATCAGTATATTAATTATGGGATAGTGCTCCTTTAGGTCTAGGCATGGGAGCATATTCTTGTATTTCCTCCAATAGTTCATGTTCAGTTGCAAGCTAAGGAGCCATATGCGTATAGGTATACAGGTTCTATTGGGAAAGAAGGTATAGGTAATACCTTATGTTGGTGTCATTCTATTGATGTCTTGTAGCACTTTATATGGAGACCATATTTGGATTATCTCAGATGGACGGATGAAGGATAGGATATTCCCTAATGCTATCAACAGTGATATCTGATCAAGAGGACAGTAAGTCCTCAATGTATTATTGATGTACACCTATGAGAGTGGGGTATTGAGATAGTTTGGTGAGGTAAAACAATTTCGACATGTGCCTACATATTTCACTAAGTCGACTCAATAGGTGTCTGATTGGGGGGCTTGTATTAGTCCTCATGTTGCATATGTTGATTTTGATAGTTTGCGACCAATGTAGTGGGGATGGGCTACTACTTGCAGATCTAGGTACCAATTTGTAGTACGATGTATGGTGGGCAGTGCAACGACCTATTCCTTTGACCAATCTACTAGTGTCGATAGTGGGACAGATGGGTCATCAACAAAGATAGTAGGGTGATGATGGAAGTGATGGCAATGTAGAGGGAAGGGTTGGAGGAGATGATGTTGGAGGTAAAGCTAGTGTGAGAGGGGGAGATGGGAGGAGAGGAGGGTGAAGAGGAGGTAGAGTGGGTAGAGTAGGTGTTATGGTTGCAATAATGGAGGAGGAGGAGGGTGATGAGGGAGATACTGAGGTGGATATTGAGGGAGATACATATTCTAATGGTCATGAGGATGATTCCTCTTTAGAGTCATCTAGTTTAGAGATTGGAGAGAGTGATGATGATGATGATGATGATGATGATGATGATGATGATGATGATGATGATGATGATGATGATGATGATGATGATGATGATGATGATGCTGATGCTGATGCTGATGCTGATGCTGATGCTGATGCTGATGCTGATGCTGATGCTGATGGTGATGGTGATGGTGATGGTGATGGTGATGGTGATGGTGATGGTGATGGTGATGATGATGATGATGATGATGGTGATGATGATGATGATGATGTGATGGTGATGCTGATGATGATGCTGATGATGATGCTGATGATGATGATGATGACGATGATGATGATGATGATGATGATGATGATGATGATGATGATGATGATGATGATGATGATGATGATGATGATGATGATGATGATGATGATGACGATGACAATGACGAGGATGATGACGATGATGATGACGACGATGATGATGATGATGACGACGATGATGACGATGACGATGACGACGGTGATGATGACAACGATGATGACGATGATGATGATGATGACGATGACGATGAGGATGAAGATGAAGATGATGACGATGATGATGATGATGATGATGATGATGACGATGATGATGATGATGATGATGATGATGATGATGATGATGATGATGATGATGATGATGATGATGATGATGATGGGAGTAGGAGAGAGACCATTGGGTGGAGGGGTGGAGATTGGTTATGTGGGTGGTGATGGGGGAGGGGATGAGGACATGCCAAAGATGGAGGATGTCTTTGTTAGTAAGTAATGCATAGATTCTAGATCCTTGGTCCATTTGGGGCCAGATTCAGGCTTTACAGGATCAGGTTAGATATTCTCAAGATACATTGGCTATTGAGAGGAGACATTAGGTAGAGGACAGGGCTACTTTTTCATAGGAGTAGGAGCCTTAATTCTAGGAGTCTGAGGCTCTTATAACAGAGAGGAACTAGTTGCGGGCTGAGAGAGATGATGCTATTAGGAGAGCCCAGTTTTACATGGATTTTAACCAGAGGTTATTTTGTAGTTGACACAGATGCACGTCTGATGGCAGATAGGTTATTTTACATTGGATATGAGACAATTTACTGGTACCATCATTATGAGGGGTTGTTCCTAAGGAGAAGAGAGTACCTAGTTATCAGGCTTCAATGTCATAGAGGAGGTCTTAGTCATAGAGTCGAGGTGCAAGAAATGGGTGAATTATGGGGCCACCTCATCCACCACCAAGCCATTTGGGTGTAGGATCGAGTGGATAGGCTCCTAATAGAGGCAGTGTGGGTTGACACTTTTGTTGTGCCTTCAAGCCTCATTTGTATTGTTATACTCTTTTGATATATGCATATGAGATACCAATTTGATGGTTGCTCTATATGATGTGTTATTTATTTTCCTATATGCATACTGATGTTATTTTATGATATGATCTACTAATGCACTTCCTATCTGATTTATGTAGTATATGATTTTTATGATGTTTTTATTATGATGCTATGATGGTTTGATGCCTTATATGATGTTATGATTTTATATATAATATTAATTTATTTCTATATGAAATGCAATCTAATGTATGAATACAATTACGTGATTAATAATTCTATATGATAGTGATGGTAAAATAATACTATATGTATCTAGATGATATTATATGCAAATTTAATGACATGCAAATTAAATGATGAATGCAAATGTGTTTATGCTCTAATAATGAATGCATGATGTATTGTTATTTTTTTTGTGCTAGAGTACATTTTGTTTCTTGACCCAATGTCTCTATAGAAGAATGTTAGTAAATTAGTAGAATGATGAAAATGATTTGGAAAGGATTTAGAAGAAATAAAAAGCTATAACACAATGAATTCTTGTACCTTTATTAAGCACAACATTATCATCATTGAGCCTTATTATGTATCAATGTACCTTTGTACGCCAAGGTATAAAGAGCCAAGGTATAAATGATATCCAATTGCAGAAACAAACACATAGTAGGTAAGGAGTGAACCACTCCATTCTAGGTATAGCACTAAGGGTTGAGGTATGTGTGATGGTCATAATCATAGCTATCCTTGACTTTCAATTTTTCATAGGATAATTGTCGAATGAACCTACCAACATAAGCAACTAGAGTACCATTGCCCCATAACTTCATTGGTTCACACCATAAACAACAAACAAAAAAAAGGATCATGAACCATCTAGGATCCTCTAGTCACTTAGGGACATCCTTGAGTAGCATAGGAACATGACCCATCACCAACTGATAAACAAATAGGACTAACTAGGACAAAATCCAGTAGCCATACTGATTTGTGTCATTGTTTTGATTGCTTGATTTATTGCTTGTTGTCTAATTTCAAAGATCGAATACCTCGTATAAGACCAATCTATTTGTTTTCGAATGTAATCTTCCTTGGTTAAGATGAGATAATGATTAATTGATAGGGTTGGATTATTCGATTAATAAGACAATTGATTGATTTGATTGTAGATATTGATAGGATAGTTTGTCTATTGTTGAACTTTGTGTGAAGTGTTTATTGGATATCTGCTCAAGTGTTTGATCTTTGCAGAATAGTTTATTGCAAGATTTTGTTTGTGATTTTTCAATTTTTAGGGCTTCTTTCAAAACTTTTTATGATTTTTTTTGGATTTTTCATGACTTTCTATGAATTTTTTTGGATTTTTTAAGGACTTTTTATGATTTTTTTGGATTTTTTAGGACATTTTATGATTTTTTGTGGATTTTTTCAAGACTTTTTATGATTTTTTTGGATTTTTTACATTTATGATTTTTTAAGATTTTTTCATTATGCCCCCAGTTTGTCAATAGAAATGCATAAAGTAATACATACTGGATACCATAGCTTGATGACTATTGACTATGCAACATGACATGAATGTTATTATTATGCAAAGCTAAGGAAATCCAAAATGTCTCTCTATATAAACAAGGGTGATTGTGTTAATTCATCCCTTTGTCAAGTACCAATGAGATCAAGGTTGCAGAACATTTCAAAGATAAAGAGTCAATTAATTCTCTGAACCCTCAGACTACTTGACTTAATGCACCAGGTGATGATAATTTGCATCTAGAAGAGAGGAAAGATCTTTCATCATATCCTAAACTTTTGTCTTTGATTACCTATGTGTGTGCAACTGGGTTTATTCTAGCTCATATGGCCATTGTTGACCATTGGAATCTTATGTGACTAGCTATGTGAGTTATCTTGACTTCAAAAGCCTCTTGGATAGAGCCTCACTACTAGTAGATGTCTATAGTCCTGATGAGGTTATCATCGAAGTCTCGTGAATATTTCTCCATTTTCAGTTAGGCCATGTTTCCAAAGCCACGCATTCTAATATTTAATTTCTTTGCTTTTTTTCTTTTCTTATCTCGATATTTCTTTTTCTTCCTCATTCTTTTATTTTGATATTTTGATATGGATTTTAGCATCATTTATTTTTCTTACAATAGCTTGTAAGCAATGAAGTTCACGTGGGTTTGAGAATTACAACAATGCAAAAGAAAGATTTTGAATTTTTCACTGACCACGTCATCAACTAGGTATCCACAATGACTTAGAGCAAATGATTAATGTGTGAAAGATATAGTAATTTAGATATTTTGGTAACAAGACACAATAGGAGATCCTTTATCCTACTAAGACAAATCCTAAGCATAAGATGATGTTAAAGATGGGTAACCTTGAATTTTAAAAATTTCACAAATGATCATTTAGGAAATGAGATGAACTAGAACCTTGCAGGTGAAGACATGTGATGACATAACACAAGTGCCCCTTCTTCAAATAAAGCCCTACCTAATGCTATTATATGAAAATGCAATGGAATTATGTGCTAAAAACAAGAAAATGCAAAAGCAAATGAAAAGAAACTAAACTAGATAGGTACTAAATGCAATATTTCTTTAAGTGCATGTTGTTGATTGGTTCAGGAAAGGGATCGCCTTCCATTGACTCTAAGTTGTATTCTCTGTTACTAAGAACTCCTATGACTACATAAGGACCCAAACAATTTTGTTCAAACTTGTCTGGTTGCTCTCTTTCTGTCAAGTTTCTCTGATTTTTTTTTAGTACCAGGTCTCCTATCTCAAAGAACCTCACCCAAACTCTCTTATTGTAGCTTCTCCTTAGTATATTCTAATATCCCTATAGATGATTGAGCATTCTTTGTCTCTTTTTATTAAGTACTTCTAGTTATTTTAATCTTGTCACTCTATAGTCTTCTTCTGAAATGATGTGTTGTAGGGAGACACGAAGAGATGGTAACTCTACTTCAATAGGCAAGATAGAATCTAACCTGAAGACTAAGGAATACAAGGTAGTGCCTGTGGGTGTACAAACATGTGTTTTGTAGGCCCAAAGAGTGGGATTCAACTATAGGTGCCAATCTCATCTAACCTCATTAACAACTTTCTTTAGAATTTTCAAGATGGTCTTATTTATTGCCTCTGCTTGGTTGTTGCTCTAAGGATAGTAAGGAGTGGTGAAGCAATGTTGAATATGGAATTGACCACAAATATCATGCACTTCTTTATTCTTTAATGGGTGACTATTGTGTGTAATTATGTACATAGGGATTCCATACCACCAAATGATATAATTGAGGAGAAATTTCACTATTTTCTTACCGGTTGTGTATGTAAGAGGAATTGCCTTGACCAATTTAGTAAAATATTATGTAGCAACCAAGATTAACTTATGTTCGTTAGAGGAAGTAGGGTTGATATTCCCCACAAGGTTAAGTCCCCACTATGAAAAGGGCCATGGTGATGTGATAGGCTACAAATCTTGTGCAGGTGTGCAGATTAGGTCTCCATGTAATTGACATTATCTGCACCTTTGTACATACTTATATGCTTCCTTTTCCATGGTTGGTCAATAGTATCTTGTGTGTGATAGTTTCTTAGCTAGGGTCGATCCACTAGAATAAGTGCCACAGATTCCATCATGTACTTATTTCGAGGCCAATTGTTCTTCTTGAGAGTCAAGATGTCAAAGACATGTTCTATCTAGGCTTTTTTTGGTATAAAGTGTCTACAATAATGACATATCTAGATGCTTTCCTTATTAAATTTTTGCATTAATTATGGAAGAGGTTAGGAGGGATATATTGTGTTGGCATGAGACACTATACCAATAGAGATTAGTTCAAGAGTAATATTTTGGGGTTGTCATTGATGACAACTCTGATCATAAATCATATCTGGTATATACAGAATTGTTCTACCGGAAGTTTGACATCCATTTTGCTTAAGTTTGGAAGGTAGACTATAGTATGCAGTAGAGTATGAGTACATTGAGAAGAACTCAATTTTGGTTGCATAGTTTTTATTTATGATGGAAAATATAGTTTATTGGATGTTCAAAATAGCTTATTTCACAATCCTAGCCTCCAATATTGATTCTTGTGCAAGATTAAAGATCTGGTATCCGGTATTTCAGGAAGAACAGGGTTATTTTGGTGTAGTGTGTGAAACAATATATTTGGGATGATTTTCGTGACTGTTTTTGACTTAGAGGTGGTCAAGATGACATGTGTGAATCATATTATAAATTTGTTTAGGTCTGAATATGGATTTGTAATCAGATTGAGCCAACTTATTGTTACACGTTTCATGTTTTGCAAATATTTTGAAGCTGACATATTGATGACCTAATCAAGTGGTGCGGATATATAAGGCCAATCTATTGATCATTTTATGCATGGATTTTGATTTGTGAAGATTGTATGAGTGTTTGAGTGTAGTTTCACGTGCACTATCTTTGATTTAGTGCTCTGGTGTATGACAAAGCAGCAGAACAAAGCAATTTTGTCAGAACAGTGGAAGACAGTCATGTTGTGCTTAATTGGAATTGCATTTTGGCATTTATAGATGCTACTCATCACTTCATACATTGTTTTTGTCATTGTAAATCATTTGTAGGATAGTGGGTCCTCCGAAGTTGTAGCCCTCTTTGGCAATTCTGTAGTGAGCTCTAGGAAGTATGCCTGAATGCATGTGCATTCCCCTCTTGTAATATTATTATACTCTTGATCACAGTATTATAATATTATGGGTTTTAATCCCATCGTGGTTTTCCCCTTTCTGGGTCTCCATGTAAAAATTTTGGTGTTATGATTTTGTGCTTCTTTGCATTAAGTTTTTGCACTTTACTTTTATTCATTTGCATCTAGTGGTTTAAGAAAGTTGTTAATTGCAGAATGTTGATTCACCCCCCCTATCAGTGTTCATTGATTCCAACAATTTCTCTCAGAGCCTATTTCCTTAGAGGAAACCTAACAGCTTGAGGAATATCTAGAATAGTGAATCAATGGACTCCAATTTACAAAAACAACTTATTGTGGCACTTGAAAACCTAGATGCATCAAGGAAAGAAGCAAGTAACCTGAGAATAAATCTGAGTGATGCTAAAAATTTCATTGGGCCATTGAAAGAATAAGTGAACACATCCAAAGAGAAGAGAAAAGCAATGATAATCAAGTCATAAAAGACAAGATAGATGAAAGTGAAAAACTTGCTTGAGTTAATGCAATCCTGAAGAATGAAATGCAATCCATTGTGATGAGGCTAAAAAAGGAGATTGAAGACAAGAAAAAGAATGAAGAAATTAAGACTCAGTCATTAAATGATAGATCCTATGAATATTGTAGGCTAAATCATGAAAATGACCTATTCAAGCTTGAATTGATACAATCCAAGAATAATGAGCAAGAGCTTGAAAGATAGATCATAATTCTAAGAGATGAAATTGTTGGCAATTGACACTCATCTGGTAATTTTAGGAAACTTCAGATGGTTGATTAGTTGTTTAGGGTTGTCATTGATGTCAACTCTTCAATTTGATTCAATTTGACAGTCATGACTTAGCTTATTCGGAAGATGGAGGTAATCGGTAGATAGTTAACCGACAGAACAGAGCAAAATGGGGTATTTTGGTAATGTGTTGATCCTAAATCATCTCCGGTGTCTTTGGTGTTTTTGATAATTATTTTTGTGATATCCATGTTTGGTAGGACCTATTGGAATCATGTTTCTATAATATGTTAGTTTGGTGCTATGGTGTGTTCGAGATTGGAGTTGACTTCATCTACACGTTACATCTCTTGAAGATGACTCGAAGGAAATTATTTTTGTGGTGAGACCATATAAATAAGATTATTTTAGCAGTTGATTTTTGGTATGTGATGATGTGTTAAGGTTTTTGGTGATTAGTTTTGGTGTGATTGAGTGCAGTTTCATGTGCGTATTTTTCTTTTAGATCAACAGGTAACTGACTGAAACTGAAACAAAGTAATCCGCAAAGCAAAGATAGCCAGTGACACAGAGCCTAACCAGAACTCAATTTTGTATATTCATATGTTATTTATGAGTTCATTTCATTTTATATTCTCATTGTAATCAAATTGTAAGGCATTTAGCCTTCCCTGAAGGTTGTAGCCTTCTGGGAAATTGTAGTTAAGTAGTGAGCTCTAGGCAATGAGCCTAAACGCAAGTGCATTCCCCATATATGTAATATTTATGTACTTCTAGTCATAGTATATGAATATTGTGGGTTCTAGCCCCACTGTCATTTTTCCCTTTCTAGGTTTCCACGTAAAAATTTTAGTGTTGTGGATTTGTGCTTTTATTGTTGCATGTTTATGTTCATATTTATTATGCATTGTTAACTGGTGGATAAAGATTAAGTTTGCAGTTGTAGTTTCTGGTAGATCACTTATTCACCCCCAATCTCTTAGTGATCCCTGATTCCATCAATTGGTATCAGATCCTAGTACCTCTAAGGAAGCTTAACCGCTTGAGGAAGATCTAGGAGATTGATTCAATGGATACCAATTTTCAGGGACAACTCAATGTGGTACTTGAGGATCTTGATGCTGCTAGAAGTGAGGTTTGTATCTTGAAGAAAAATTTGAGTGCAACTGATGAATTTTTTAGTGAGCTAAATGATCAAGCAAGTATCTGCAGAGAAAAGAGGAAGGAATTAATGGACAATTTATAGGAGAAAGAAGGTCAAATCATGGAATACCAGGACAAAGCTGATGAAGTGGACAAGCTTGAAATAGAAAATGTTGCTTTGAAGAATGACATGCAATCCATTGTGATGAGACTGACTAAGGAGATTGAGGACCAGAAGAAGAATGAGGAGAATCTAGAACAATCATTAAAGGATGGAGTTGATGAATGCTTTAGGCTTACCTATGAGAATGATCAGTTGAAGCCTGAGTTGAGACAATCAAGGAATAATGGTCAAGAACTTGAGAGAAAGGTTGCTACCTTGAGGGATGAAGTTTCTATTTCCAATGAATACAAAGACAAATTCAAAGCCAAATCAGCAATACTTGATGAGATGCTAGAAATTCAAAGACATGGAAAGGATATGTGAGGTCTTGGATATGAGAAAGGTGAATCCTCTGGATCTAGACAAGGGAATGCTAAACCTGATCTGAAGAAGAAAAAAAATCCTCCAGTAAGATAGCCTAATGCTCATAAATTTAATGGTAGATGTTTTACTTGCAATAAATTTGGTCATATGGAAAGTCAGTGTAGAAGTAGGATGAATAATGGAATGATCAACAATAATAATGTGATGAACAAAAAAGCTTCTACCTTTACCGGTCAATGTTTCATATGCAATAATTTTGGACACAAGTCAAATGTATGTAAAGTTGTGATGAATAAATTTCAGAACAAAAGATGCTATGCATGTAGAATGTTTGGACATATATCTAATCAGTGTAGGATGAGACAGAATCAGATGAACTTTAGATCTATGAACAATAATATTTTTTGTAGAGCATGCAACAAAACCGATCACATTGCAAAGTATTGTAGAAGCAAGAACAATGTTTTGGTACACAAGAATAAATCAGATGAGAAGGGTAAATCAAAAGTTGAAGAGATTCAAAAGAAGAATGAGAAGATGTGGGTGAGAGAGGATTAATCTAAGATAGATAATGGATCTATACCTATATTTGGTGTAGAATCTTCATCTGGTAACTAGGGCTTTTGGCCTGAGGGGGAGCAAATCAATGAAAATCTTGCAAGTACCCCTTGATGAGATTTGTGGTCTATGGATTATATATGACAGTTGACATATGGAACTCAGATGGTTGTGTTGGTATTAACCAGTGATTGAGAGGGGGGGTGAATCAGTAAAAACAATTTTTAAACAATAAATTTTCCAAACTGACCAGTCTGCAACTACCCTTTTTAAATTAACTCAAAACATTGCATTAATCATGAAGGTAAGAACATTGAAGGAAAGAGATTTGCATGCATCAAATAAACATCACATACCACCAGTAATTATACATGGAAACCCTCGGTTAGAAGGAGAAAACCATGATGAGGATAACAAACAATCTCTTTTACTGCAATGAAAAGAGTGCATGGTTAAGAGATTAAAAATATATTCCTTTTGAGAATTTCACCCTGTTAAAGATGACTGGTATCATGTTAATAATACCTTATAATCTGTTAGGATTCACCTTGTAAAAGTATTTTATACTTCCTTCATGGAGCGACCCTATTAGGGGATTTTACAAATAGAACCGGTTAAGGTTCACCCTGTTAAGGGATTTAATCTGTTGCAATGATTAGAGAGCAACAAATCATTGATTTGATGATGACACTTTTCTGTTGAATAGATACACTTTGTATCTGCTTCAGTCTCTGCTCAGTGATGACTTCATCGATTCATTGAGGAACATTTCTGCCCTTAGCTTTTTCTTCACCTTACTCTAATTTTCAATCTCTTCGCACTCACAACTCCCATGACACACAAACAAAATCAAGATGAAAAACATGTATATAGTTGTATTCAATCTTGGTGCTAACTTTCCCTCCAAAATTCATTCTATGCACCAATCTTTTCATTTCATAAATCTCACCAATTGTATCGGTGAGACTATCCGTTCATGCCACAAATCTCGTTGGTTCTCTAGCAAGCACTCTGGCTTCAACTAGCTCTTTCTAAATTTGTTGGATCCACATGTTAGAAAGCCAAACATGTTGATGACTACATGTGCTCTTCCTTTTCACTTTGCATGCTTATCAATCACCATTATGATCTACTACCGATTGTTTCCTTTATATCAGTGAACCTGCTTCACTCAGCTCAGCTATCGGTTGCTTCCTGTAAACCGATCTCTGCTCACCGATGGAAGTCTTCAGTCCCCTATTTCCTACCAATCCACTATAGCCCCTTTTTCAATCAGTTGTGATGACATTAGAGCCGGTATTTGCCATCAATGACAACCTCTAAGTACCTCAAACTTCATCATCCTCACCATGATTCCAACAATCTCCCCCTTTGGTATTGGTATAAATACATCTATAGCCCTTCCTCCTCGTATGTACAATCCACTATACATTAATTCTCCCCCTTTTTGTAACAATGACAAAGAATAAAGGAATCAAAGTATACAAAATAATTCATAAGAGTAAGTCAAAAATGTCGTTGAAATTCACCTTAGCAGCCTCCAAAGAAAATTCTCATGTAGGCTTCACTTATTTCATAGTGAGAATTTGTCCATGTAGGTGTGTGAAAAAATCCTCCATGTCATCCACTATCTTGCAGTCAGGTGAACTGATGAGGCCTTTTTCTTGTTTCACATTGCCTTGCAATAAATCAATGAAGGGGGAAATATAGCACTGTATCTCTAGCAGGTTTAGAGTTTGTTTGTGTAATACCCTAAAATTGGTCATCTAAACCATGGGCCCCCAATCTTGACAACATCACCAAGGTCCAAACCAAAGGCAATTAAATCAATCTTGAGCACATTATTAATTCTTTAATCATCAAATATTGCATGGAAAATCAATTACTCAATATTAATTAAATATTTATTTAATTAAATATTTATTTAATTAAATATTTATTAAATATCCTAGCATATTTAATTAATTAATAAATTTGCCATTTAATCATGCAAAAAAGGAATTAATTTATTACAAAAGAGGAGTTAATTACAAAGCAAGAGTTGAATTGAAAATAAAATAAAAGAATTGAATTGAGAGAGAAAACAAACTTCAGATATTATTTCTTTTTCTAAATTTAGAACTTGAAATTAGAAAAGCAATTAATTGAATTATTGATTATTCTCTAAAATTAGAACTCAAAACTTTTCAGAAAAAGAAGTTCAAATGCATTAAAAAGACTCTTTTCTTGAATAAATCAAAGAATTATCTATTTTTATCACAGATGCATGGAATTAATTAATTCTTATTTCTAATGCAACTTGAACTTCCTATCTAAATGCATTTCAATTAAACTATAATTGGAATCTCTCTCAAGGTTAACTGAACCTGATTTCTCAATTGTTTTCAATTAATCCTAAATTGAGCTTTTTCATTATCTCTCTTGAGAATTCTCTATAAATTTAGCCTTCAGCTCTCATTCAAAACCCAGAGATTTTTGAGAACATGCTTGGAGATTATTATTATGTTGATTTTGCTATGGAGTCATTGAAGATATTGTTCTTTTTGAGATTATTTGCATCTTAGTTTAGCTTTTTGCATATTTAGTTTATTCATATTGCTTGAGTCCATATTTGCTTGAATTCATTACTGCTTGAATTATTCATCCATCTTGCATCCATTTTTCTTGTTTATCATACTCCTATAGATTAAATCCTTCATCTTGGTGTAGTCTAGTCACTGGTATTGCTTATAAAAATCTAAGAGCAATCTTATACTCACATCTTTTAGAAGGCAATTAGTCGTTTTGTTATGGTTTATTATTTATTGATTATTGATTTACTAACCATACATGTAATGACTTAATTGAAGTGTTGTGCCTGTAGCTATCAGACCTCTTTTCACTTTTTCACACACACATTTATGGCGCCCACCATCGGGTAGAAGACTACATTTTTTGGCCTCCAAGACTGACTTTTTATTTTTGTTATTTTTCAGATTTTTGACTTTTTGGATTTTCATTCATACAGTCTCTGCGTAATATCATATGACATTTCTCACAGGCCAAAATGACAAATTGTAGATGTCGTACGAATCAGAATCCTATATCGTATGATCTGGTAAATATTGTTGTACGATTCTGTATTTTCCTGGTTAAAAAGAGAAAAAAAAAAAAAAGTAAATTTTATGACTCTGGTTTTCTATTTAAATTGATTATATTGACGACTGGCCTTGGTTGTTTATCTGTCTATCTTAGAATTTTTCACAGCCTAATCAGTTTTTTGCAGAATGCTTGTCGAAGAATATGCTTGTCGCACAAAGACAATATGACTACTGATTTGTTGTCTTTGTAGGTTGCCTGAGGAGATTCGAGAAAACATAGTGTATTCTTTAAATTCTTTTTTAGGCACCTAACTTGCTATCTGGTTAAAGAACAAATTTGTATTTCATGTTTTAAGTAAATTCTGAGAGGTAGGAGAGTATTCTCGTCTACATAGACAATCAGAAATCCAGACCCTTGAGGTATTTTCTTTAAGTTTGAGATTTGTACATCTTTAGTGGGCCTGCCCTCCCGAGGAGCTAATAACTCTTAAAGTCGTTATAGCCAGTATGAGGGGAACAACCCAAGTGGGAATGCCTAAATGCCAAGTACTCCAACCCACTATAAAATAAATGTGATTTGATGAAAATCAAGTCAACGGCAGTGCTCGGTAATAGCTCTCCTTAGTACCTTTAGGTATATTAAACCTTGGTTTTCAAGGCTAGAAGACCTCTTAATTGAGTTTATACCTCGACGCACTAAACAGACCCCTTAGTAGTTCAAATTCAAATTAGAAGTTACCCGATTCACCTCCAAAAGGGGGGATAATCTTTGTGCAAGAGAGATAGTAACTCTCCCAAGATACTTTTCATTTTGTGCCCCCATTAGCGTTTGGAGTTGGCTAATACGGCATTGAAAATCCATTGCGTGAGACTCAATGGCCGTATTCTGATTAGCTATTAGGTGTGCACCTGAGTCTACAAGCAAAGGTTTTCTTCTCTCACCAAATTCCATAGGGTTTGCATGTTGTGATTGGAGTTACTATTCATATTACGTGTTTTCTGTGTTCTCATCCCTCAAACTAAAACTGGAGAAAATAAGAAACTTAGTGATCAAAAAAACTTTGTCCAAAACTAGTCTATCACAGTCAAAACTCTATCCAAAACTAGTCTATCCTAGTCAAAACTCTATCCATGTCGCAAACTAGTAGACCTCAACGATCAAAAACTCAATCCACCTCTAAACTGCTCATCGTCAGTCAACAATCAAAACCTAGTCCATCTCAAATCTAGTCATACTCAGTTATTGAAAACTCAAAAATTTACCTCTATCCAGCAAACAGTCGTACGATTCCTCTGATTTATCATCTGGTTTCATATCTTGTGTTGTACAAAATTCCATCAGTCCTAGCAATCTGTCATTTGAGCCTGCATCTTGTGTCATATGAATCCTGATTGTCTATCGTCCGGTTTTGAGAATTGTTGTTTCATCCTAAATCTTGTGTTGTACAATAAAATATTGCATTGATCAGTCTGTCATTCTAGACATACCCATCTGTCATACGGTACAAGGAAGCAACTCATATGAAACACTGTTGTTGTCATCCCAAAGCTATTGAATTATCGTCTGGTCCTGAGAAACCTATCATACAAATCTTTGTTTTTGTTAGTCCAGAACAGTCAAACTTGCCTAAAACATTCTACAACGAGCATAAACAGATTAAAATAGTGTACCTCTGCAATTTGTGTTGCACAATTTGTCGATCATCTTTCAGCTAGTTCAATCAACTACATATCAAACCTAAGTCACTTATATAAAACATCTTATACAGGATAGATCTTTCTTGAAACTAGACTGAGTCTTAGTCACTTCTCTCGGATCACTTAGATAAATGTCTTATACAGGATAGATCATTTTTGAAACTAGACTAAATCTTAGTTTCTCCTCTCAAACAATACATTAACTGAACAACTAGCTTTGAATTTGATCTTGACTTCTGCATCACAAACAACTTTAATTAGGTCACACCAATCAATAAAAATGCCTATTCAAACCAAGAGTTCTCATAAGAAAGATGCCAAAGTCAAAGGGAAACCCTTTTCATATAAACATAATCCATTTTACAAAGAGGATCCCCTGACTGATAAACCTTCATCATTAGAGATACCAGTTTACGATCAACCTTTATCTCCCACTATACCTAGAATAGAACAAAATGACGAAGATAACCTCAGTATTCATGAAACCTATAATGATTCCTCATCAAGTGAAGCTAAAGATTTTGAACCTCTAGAAAAATATATTCATAAATGTTAAAAGGATAAGGATTTTTGAAAAATGATGAAGGCTATCATGGCTACAGAAAAAGAAGACTATTTTCTAGAGCTAGCAAAACAAGGTGCCAAACTTCCCATTGGATATGACGTCCAAACTCTCATCACTAAAAAGGAAGAATCACCTATAATAATGATCCATAGACAATTACTAGCCTTACAGACTGAGATTACAGAACTAAAAAACAAGGATAAATCCCCAAAACAATATTCTCTAGAGACAATATGCCCATTTCCATTTGACAAAAACCTATACATGCCTCCATTCCCTTCACGAGTTGAGATCCCAAAATTTGACAAATATGATGGTACCTTAGATCCTCAAGATCATGTCAGGGAATTTTGTGTTGCCTATATGGAGTTCATGCACGATCAAACATATCTCATGAGCCTTTTTCGAAGGAGTTTGGGAGGACAAGCTATGGAATGGTTCTCAAGTCTACCTAAAGGAATAAAAATGTTTGAACAACTAATCCAACTATTTTCACAATAATACTCATACAACATTCGACGTCCTCTTACTATGATCAAACTTTGCAATACCAAACAAAAAACAAAGGAGGCTTTTCTTACTTTCCTCCAACGTTGGAGAAATATGTTCTCTACGTATTCACAGCCTATCCCAGATGCTGATAAAATAGATATATTTGTCAACAACTTGGTCCTAGAATTGAAAATAAGTATCCAAATGCAAGTACACCCATCATTTAACAAAATGGTAGATAATACTATCTGAATGGAAGATGTGCTTATAAAGAAAGGAGATATCTCACCTTGGAAAGAAACACCACCAGAATCTAGCTTTAAAGAGAAGAACAAGTATTGGAAGTGTGGAAAAGACAACAATAAGAATGTTGTTAATGATGGGGTAGTAGACACTATTAAAACCAACTCATAGCCCATGATATTCAACTTGGCTAGTGGCACACAAGCACTCAAAGCAGTTGAAACTGTAGCAAAAAATCCTCCAAAGAAAACAAAAGAGTGGTTCAAAGAGAAACCTTGGCTTTCCAAACCTAAACGTGACTTTACTCCTCTTGAAGAATCATATGAATCCACTTTCAAAACTCTATTGGCAAACAATCTGATAACGTTACCAGATAATTCCAGGCCATATGATCCAGAAGTCAAACCAAAATGGTGGAGAGAAAATGAATACTGCGACTTCCATCAGAATAAAGGTCATAACACAAACAACTGCATGAAGCTCAAGCATGAGATTCAAGATCTCATAGATGTTGGTAAAATTGTTGTCGGGAATCACCCAACCAATGCTGATCACAAAGCATTTAAGGACCCTTTACCTATTTACGAACAAGGTGAATCCTCAAAGACCAAATAAGGTGCCAAAGTAAATTATACTTATGCCAGCAATGACAACATCATCAACATGATTGAGCCTTCCCAATCTGAATATTGCAATGTGATTATAATCCAAGATAAACAAAATGAGTCATGATATGCAAGAGCTATGACCCGTTCTCAAAAGAAAGTAACTCTCCAAGGAGCTAGTTCTTCAACTCCAGCTCAAGCAACATCAAACCTACCAGCCTCATCAAACAAACAAAAAGAATCAACATTTGATAAATTTAAAAGGCTAACTTCAACATCATCCTCTGGATATAGCGTTGTTGAATAATTGAAAAGGACAAATGCTCAAATCTCAATCTTTGAATTACTAAAAATCTCTTTTGCTCACAAAGAGATCCTGGACAACGCCTTGCTCACCACTAATATTCCAAAAGATTTAGACATTGTTCGGTTTCAATCCATGGTGGGTCATCTGACTTCACCTCACTATCTGACCTTCTTTGAAGAAGATGACAACTTGCTAAATCATCCACATAACCATACATTGCACATTGAAGCCATGATCCATAAACATAGAGTCAAACATGTTTTGATAGATGGAGGTGCGGGGTTGAATATCTGTACTTATAGTCTGCTTACACAACTAGGACTTTCTAAAAATGTCGTTGATCCGGGAAAGAAAATAACAATTAAAGCCTATCATGAAGAGGAAAGGACCTCTAAAGGTCTGGTATCATTACCAACCATGGTGGGACCTGTAGAAAGAGATGTCATTTTCCAGGTACTTGATCTTCCTCTATCATACAATATCTTACCGGGCAGTCTATGGATTCATGAAATGAAGGCAGTTCCATCTACATACCATCAATGCTTAAAATTTCTGTACAATGGAGTTGAAGTCAATATTCCTGCTGATACAAATGTCCCCTGTAATGCATTAACAAAAGGTGCTGATACTTTTGTACCTCATAATAGGGCAGCTTCTACAAATGAAAATCTGGAAGCTCTGATGAAAGACTTAGAAAAGAAATTTAAGGTTACAAATACCGGCATGGATGGCTACAAGATAGAACCGGTACTTTCATTAGTCTCTCTCCCTCCACCAAAATAGTTGGGCAAACCATCAGAGGCTATGAGAACACAAACTTCAGCTCCAAATATTATATATGATGGTAATTTTGTATAGTCTTCTACTTCCCTGGAAGATGAAATAGAAGAGGATACAGTTCTTAAATGGCTTTTCAAGGAAGATAGTCAAAACAAGGAGGTATGACATTGTGAGATTTCCTCAACCCAATATGGTCGTGGCTACAAGATGATTCAACGCATGGGATATTTAGGTACTGGTCCCCTGAGAGGGTATTATTGAACCGATTTAGCTGCAAACAAAATCAACAAATGATAAGGTTGGACTGGGGTACAATCCAAAAAAGACATCAAACCAAAAATATGCTTCTAAGTCTAAGTGGCAGAAAAGGATACTGCCTTCAACATTACAGGAAACAAACACTCAACAAACTCAAGCAGAGTGTGTAAAATAGAAAGAGGAATCAACAGTCAAGAAAGAAGAAATAGTTAGCACTCAAGCTCTGATGGTGTTAGCTACAACAATACAAGGAGTTGAAGTCCTAGAGGATATAAGAGACGAAGTAGAAAGAATCAGAGAATTGTTTGCACCATTGAAGGTTCCAGTCACATACACTGGTAGGAAACAAGTAGAAGATTCAGAGACTGATTCAAATGAGTATGAATGGGGTCTAGATCACCTCTTAGATACATCCACTATAGAAACTCCAAAAGAGTCTACTAGTATCACAGATGATACTCAAGAGCTGATGGGCATAAAACTAGAAAAGGAAATACAGGAAATTGGACTAAAAAGACAAGAAAACTATGAACAAGGGTTGAAGGAAGGAAGAATACCATAAAGTTTTTCATCTATTATATACCCCTCTAATAAAACAAAACAAATTAGGTATAGCACTACACAGGAAGAATTGGAAGCTACAAAAGCAAAACCAGTCATCAGTCCAGAGGAAGTTGAATGGAGTAGACGATAGGGAATCACTTAAACATCAAGATCATATCAATAGGTGTGTCAAATACAAATGATAAATGAGCAAGATCTTGAAGGAACTTGCAACATTAAAGATGTTGGTGTTGATACCATACATATACTCACTAAATCACTTGAAGAAGACTAGGAAACTTCATCCAATGACTCTGATGACTTCTACAATAGTCCTATTCTTGACAATATCTACTCAACATCCAACTCTGAATCATCTGATGTAAATGATGAAAATTTGTCTATTGATCTTATTGTTGTCAAACCACGGTATGAAGTCCAGTTTGGCATAGAGAACGATGCTACTAGCATGTCTATTGGATTAGGTCAACTAAATATTAAGGTGCACTTTAATAATCATATTCTGACTCTTCGTGGTCTTGAGACATTTACGCAATGTATCTTTCTGAAACTCAACTTTTTAATCTGCAGTTGTGATGACAATACCTTGAACTCCCTTGAACCTATCCAAAATTTATTCTTAGTACATCCAGAACTAATTGACTGTACTTTACAAGACCAACCCATGAATACACCTACTTTTGCCAATGACTATACGTTACCCAATTATCTCAATGCAATTGAACCTATGGACTCTTCCACCAATGAACATAGTGAAAACATGACTGAAACAGATATCAAGTATCTTAGTCGCAAAAATAAGAAAAATAAAAATAAAAGATCTGATGGCGAAAACCACATTGTGGCAGTGTCAGAATCTAAAAAAGAGAAAATAAAGGATGTAACTAAAGGTGAAAACCTCTCTGAGGCGCCTGAAGGTGAGATACTTGATATACTGCCAAGTCACTTCCAGGAAAGGTCTTCTATATTGATCAAGCCAACTCAGCCAGTGAACATTGGGAGTCAAGGGACACCACACATCATTCATGTAGCTCAATCACTATCAGTAGAAGAATTGAAAGATTTCACTCATCTCTTTTCAGAAAAGAAGATCAATTTTGTATGGACATACTCTGATATGCCAGGCCTGGATCCTGATCTTATCATGTATCATCTTTCTATCACACCAGGAGTTAAACCAATCAAGAAAAAACTTTGTAAGATGCACCCTCATGTGGCACTACTAGTCAAAGGTGAGTTAGAAAAATTGCTAAAAGATGGATTTATTAGAGCTATAGACTATGCGGAATGGATTTCAAACATAGTACCAGTGTCAAAGGTAGACAAATCTATTAGGGTTTGCACAGACTTTAGAGATCTCAACAAAGCTTGTCCGAAGGATGACTTTCCATTACCAAACATTGATATGATAATTGATATGACTGTTGTGTATGAGATGTACTCACTAATGGATGGATTCTTTGGTTATAATCAGATCAAAATAGCTCATGGAGATCAAGAAAAGAAAGCTTTCACCTCTGCATGGGGAACCTTTTGCTGGAATGTCATGCCATTTGGGTTGAAGAACGTAGGAGAAACTTATCAAAGAGCAGTAACAACTATATTTCATGATATGATGCATAAGAATATGGAAGACTATGTTGATGACACTTTAGTAAAGACTATGAAGAGATCCACACATATTCAAGAGCTAGGCCCTATACTAGATAGAATGGAAAAATTCAAACTCTGGCTAAATCCAAAAAAGTATGCATTCGGAGTGACATCTGATAAACTACTTGGCTACATTATTTTAAAAAAGGGAATCAAGGTTGATCTTGAGATGGTCCAAGCTATAATGGAAATGTCACCTCCAAAGAACATCAGTCAAATGAGAAGTTTATAGGGACATCTTCAATCAATCAAACACTTCATTTCTCAGCTGGCAAACAAAGCTCAACCTTTCACAAAAGTATTGAGGAAAGGAGTAATATACAACTGGGATCAAGAATGTGAACAAAACCTTCAACAAATCAAAGAGTACTTGTCTGATCCACCAATACTGATGCTACCAATTCAGGGCAATCCATTGATCTTATACATATCAACCACTGATTCATCACTGGGGTACTTCTGGCACAACAAGATGAAAATAAAAAAGAGAGAGCTATATATTACATCATGCAGAACATTGGTGTCTTATGAAATGAACTACACCATAATAGAAAAGGCATGCTTGGAATTAGTCTTTGCATCACAAAAATTGAGACACTACATGTTAGCACATTCAGTCAAGTTGGTGGCTAAGATTGATCCTCTCAAGTATCTTCTCAACAAAGAAACACTCACCAGAAGATTGGCAAAATGGGTCATGGTACTTACAGAGTTTGATATTGAATATGTGGAACATAAAGCCATAAAAGGATAGGTAATTCCAAATCAACCTATTGAAGCTCCACTTCAAGACACTCAACCATTACATATAGAGTTTCCAGATGAATCAATAATGCACCTTACTCAACAACCTTGGAAAATGTTCTTTGATATGTCTTTCACTCAAAATGGTTCCAATGCTGGAATACTATTTATTACTCCTCAGAAGTATTCAATCCCAAAGTATTATAATATTCTGTTCCCCTGCACAAACAACATTGCAGAATATGAAGCTTTGGTAAATGGCATAAAGATAGCTATAGAATGGAAGGTTGCAGAATTACACATCTATGGAGATTCTCAGCTAATCATCAATCAAATCAATGATACATATCAGACTCAAGATGAAAAACTAATGCCTCATAAGAGGATGGTGGATGACCTCAAGAAATATTTTTCTTTTGTATCATTCCAACATATTCCCAGATCAGCAAACAAAGCAATAGATGCTATGGCCACCTTGGCATCTATACCTGAGTTACAAGAATCTAATTTTCTCTTTGAATTCTTGGTGGAAGAGTTACATTACCCTGCCTATGATTCTCCTAAGACCCAAATAGTTTGTTCTATTATTGGACATGACTCATCCCGATACAGCTACATTTACTCTTATCTGCATGACCAAATTGTTCCAGAAAATCTTACCCGTAATGAGAAAAGGAACCTAACTCGAAATGCTTCATGATATGTCATCACTGCTAGAGATATATTTAGATGAGGTTTGGATGGTATATTTCTTAGGTTTCTAGAAATTGAAGAGTCTAAACATGCATTATTGGAAGTCCATGAAGGTATCTGTGGATCTCATTCAAATGGTCTTACTTTAGCTCAGAAACTACTAAGGGTTGGCTACTATTGGCCAGACATGGAGAAGGATGCTATAAATTTTACTAAGACTTGTGAGAAATGTTAGCTACATGGAAATCTCATACATGCTCCAGCAAGGGATCTCATACCCTTCATCACACATTGGCCTTTCCAGCAATGGGCCTTTGATCTCATTGGTCAGATCTATCCTGCATCATCTAACGGACATAAATTTATCATAACTGCCACTGAGTATTTCACTAAGTGGGTGGAAGTAGTTCCACTCATCAAAGCAACCAACAAACAAGTAGCTTTGTTCATCCTAAACCATATCATTTGCAGGTATAGGATACCTTCGTCCATCGTGACTGACAATGGAGGACAATTCAAGAATAAAGATCTAGATGAGCTCTGTGAGAAATTCAAAATTAGACAATACTGGCTATTTGTATATTACCCTCAAGGTAATGGATAAGTTGAGGCATCTAACAAAAACATGTTGACTATCTTACATAGAACAACAGACAAATCCAGGAAGGATTGGCATCTACAGCTCAATCCTGCATTATGGGCTTACAGAACAAGTATCAAAAAACCTATTGGGGCTACACCTTTTTCTTTGGTGTATGGGTCTAAAGCAGTATTACCTATTGAAATGGAAATACCATATCTAAGAGTTTCTTTGCAAGGTCTTGTTACTGATGAAGACTACATAATAGCTAGATTGCAAGAAATCAAATTGCTGGATGAACATCGGCAAGTGGCATTTGATCATCTCAAGGTGTATCAAAAGAGAATGTCCAGAGGATATAACAAGAATATTTGACAAAGATAATTTTAGGTTGGTGACCTAGTTCTAAGAGAAAATCCTAAAAATCAACAGTTTCAAGACAATAAAGGGAAGTTTGAACCCAACTGGCTAGGTCCCTAGATCGTTACTATAGTATTTGGCTCTGGTGCCTATCAGCTCTCAACATTGGAAGGAGAACATCTCCGTGAACTAATTAACACCATCCATTTGAATAAATTATTCACTTAGCATTCTCTGCTCCAGCAACCTGTACAGCTAAAAAATGTCCAAAAAAAAAACTCATAAAAATCATAAAAAGTCCTAAAAAAATAAATAAATAAATAAATAAAGAAGAATCTCTGCCACGTAGGTGAAAACTTGGCAAACAAGTGCCTTTTTTACTCAATGCTCCATCTATCAACGCAACATTGGCATTTCCCTCTTTCATGCATCTTTATTATCACTTGTACATATTTCAAACATCTTTTATGACATTCTGGTTTTTTGGGAACCCCCATGGCTTGAAACTGATTAATATCCTAGTCTTAGGTTAATCAATAGAGCAATTTACATGTCCTAAGCAGTATCAACCAAGTCATATTTCCATTAGTGAAACCTAGTCGTCCACTCTGAGTCAGTTACCTGTCTCCTACCTACCGAAGAGTTTTATCACTGAGTACACAAGCAAAACAACAAAATTGAAAACAATCACTAAATAGTTTGAGCTATGCATGAAGATTTAATTTGTATGTTGTCTTTTATATTGATTTTTGATTATTATCCCTCTGAGTAACTCAAGGAAGTCTATCTTAACTAAGAGGAGCAAGGATTGGGGAAATAATATTTTCTTTGTTTTCTTCTTGTAGGAATGATTTTGATGATCTAGAAACATCTAATAAGTTGGGTGTCTATGATAAGAGCCTTCACATCAAGGTGAAATCGCCACACATACCTCGACTCACTTATTTGTATGCTATAGGGAGGTTCCCATCATTTATTTGTCTATTTTGAGGGAATTTCTTTATCATGCAATCCGAGTCCCTGCAAAATTTGTCCAAGGATATGAATGAAAAAAGGGTTATTACAAACAAGATAATTAATATTGCACATGAAAAGAAAGGAACTCTAATCTATCGGTTATGTTTCTTATGCTCAGTGATGAAACTTAAGCATTTTAAATCCAATGACTAGGTTTAGGTTGCATTTCATTTTGCATCTCATTTTGCATTTCATTTTGCATTTCATTCTGTATTTTGTGAATTTAGAGTGATTTCGGTATGGTAATAATCTCTTTATATTCTGAATGACGGTTAGATAAATCATCATTTCTTAGCTAAGCGGTCTCTTTTTTATTATTTCTCCGATCGAGTACTTATGTTTTGAGATGTTAGCTGCATACATAAACATTTTATATAGATTCATATATTTCATTATTACTCATTTGCATTCACCTTATTGCATAGAAAAATAAATTTTTGCATTAATCATTGCTCATTTACATTCATCTACTTGCATATGAAAAGAAACAAAAATAGACATCCATATTCATTTGTATTACATACATCCATATTGAAAAGAAATGCATACATATAGAACTACAAAAAAGAATATCTATCTCTCGGCCTCTCCCTCATCACCTGGTAGAGGAGGTGGAGCCTGCTGACCGAGATCCTGATGAGGTGCTCATGCTCCCTCTGATTGTGCCATGTACTGCAAGTAGGGTACAACCTGTTGCGCTACAGGAACAGCTACATTGTGAGCTACAGCTTAATAAGCCACCCGACTGGTCTAGTGCAAAACCTCTTGCTAAAGAGTGTCTCTCTCTACCGTCATCACTGCAACTTGATGATCTCGCTCAGACCTAAGCTCTGCAAGTTATTGGTCTCGCTCTTCCAACTGAGTCTATGCCACTATCAGCTATGACTCCAAACCCGCTAGGCATGCTCTCATTGATCACGTTGCATCGGCCCCCTACTCTCTCACTAGCTCTCCACCCCCATCTCCTCCCCCATCTCCTCCACCATCTCCACCCCGCTCCTCCCATCTCTATCTCACCTATCTCATAGTTACTCACTCCTCCTCACCTCCACCCTTAGGAACCCTCACTCCACTCAGTCTCACACCCACTGCCCCAAGGGATCCACCCTGTCCCCTCTACTACCTACCTCTACCTGGAAACCTACTACTGCTAGCACCAGGATCGCCACATATCTACCTCGGAACCTTGGCTCTCTATCCCTGTCTCTGTCCTTTTCCCTATCCCTATGCGAGGGCATCATCCTCAATCTCCTCAATATGAGGTGCCTACTCTGTTGGATCAGTGAATCTAGGGAAAGGGTGCTGCTGGAACCAATCCTTGTATTGGGGCAATACCCCCACATCTGCAATGTCATCCATGTAATCCCATAAAAGTTGATGTAATCTAGTCAACTTCTACATACCCAAGGTATAAGATAACCTTGGTTCCCATCCCCACCTCTCCTCATTAGCATATCGCATGTATGTAGTGAACTCATGTGAGATCCCCTAAGGTCTACCATACTACCTCATCACTCAAGAAACCATGAATCGCTCAACCATAGTCTGCGATCTGCCAATGAGTGGGCAAGTAACAAACAGATCTCTCTGAACAATCCTCCAATCATCCCATGACTCTAAACCCCTGTAAAGTCTCCATATAACGGCTATCAAGTAATCTAGCTGTCATCTCCAAAAATATGTCTTGCCCAGATGGGGCTGAGTAATATAACCTAAATATCTATATACAATAGGCTGACCAAGATCTTTGCCATCATCTACAATCGGCTTACATACTGGGAGGTGATCCCAAGCCCATACCTGTAAAATCAATACTCTGGCAGCCATGCTCTTCCCCTCCCTATAAACAATCTCATGCATCTCGCGATACATGTGGGCTAATATACAAGAACCCCAGCCTAATCTCTAACGGGTCTCAACAAGTCTCTCCAGCATCCTGCCCCATCCACACAAAAATCCCCATTGTCTCCTATTCGGCATAAGAAAACAATTGATAAACCCTGCCAATATGCAAGCAAGTGGAAAATCCTCACTGTACCTGCTTATCATCATGTCCTAACTGATAGAACGTGTCAAAATATCTGGATCCCTGAAAACATGTCTGACAGCCTGTAATCTATGAAATTGTGTTACATCATAATCTACCTTACCCCCAGCAAAAGGGATATGGAGAATCCTATAAACATCCTCAGGAGTGATGGTCATCTCCCCAACTGGCAAATGGAATGTGTTATGCTTAGAGTGAAATCTCTCAACTAACGTCGTGAGCATACCATGATTCACATGGATATCAGGTAAATCAAGAAGGTGGGTCAATCTGCACAAATCAATATGAGCTCGTTCAACCTCTGACAACTGACGCACTAATGTCATCGTCAATGGATAGATGCATCTAAAAAAAACATGAGGTAATCAAACCTGCAAAATCAAACAATGAAGCATCAGGAAACATTTCAAATAAGCCTATAAGAGAAGTAAAACATCACACAAATCCAACTAAGCCAATTGCAAAATCAAAATTTCAAGTTTGCACCTTCAAAAATGCTCACTGTTTTCCAAACGATAAAACATAGAAGGGTAGAAACTCGTACGAGTCAGGAATTGGCTTCATACAGCAAAAGACTCCCATATGATATAGGACTAGACCTAGGATGACAAAAGGGGCTCTTTTGAATGTTGTCGTATGATAGAAGGGTAGTCATCGAATGACAAAACTGGTAGGCTTAAATGACAAATCAAACTTCATCAGTTTGTCGTACAAGATAGGATCCTATCTCACATGACAAAATGAGAATGCCCGACTTTAAACATGCTAAAAATTGAAAAAATCAACAAAAAAATTCAAAATTGCAATGAATAACTAGCTTAAGATCGATCACTTACCGTTGGCTCATAATTTAGCGGTCCATTATGTCATCTTTGTTGCTCAAATCAATGCTCACGAGTGGGAACCACCATTTTTCTTCACAGAAGGCTTTTTGAATTTTCAAACTTGGAGGGTTAAAATGAATTGAAAATGACACTTTTACCCCTTATATAGCCAAAACCCTAATTTTTCAACTTGCTCCGATGGACATGAAAATTGTACCCTTAGCTAATTTGCCCGTTCTAATTCCATTTTCAGGATTGAAATCAAAATACAAGATCATTTTCTTATTCAATTTCACAATTTGAACCACTTAGCGCTTTTTCATCAGATGCTCATTCTTGCTTCAACTTTGCGCTCAATTTCTCATGAATCAACGCTAAATCCCAATTTCATTCTACATATCACTTTGTGCTCAATTTCTTATCAATCAACGCCGAATTTTCAAAAATTCCTCAGAATCAATTTGTGCTCAAATAATTATCATCGCCAAAAATTACCTATAATCATGTACCCTCGCTATCTTTCGATTTCTCTTCTGAGGGGGCATACTCATGACCTCATGACCTCACATCTTCAAAGACAAGAAAATTTTCAAATCTTCATCAAAAATCGAGCAAAAAATCTTTTCAACTAAATAAAATCAATCAAATTCTTATTGCTAAGGGGCATCTCAGCTTCATCGCTTCACAACAAGTTGAGATCTCTCGATCATCTGAATTGAATCAATCGCTAGGGGCATATCAGTTTCATCACTTCAAATCAAGTTGATATTTATCTTCATCTGAATCAGTCTCATCGCTTTACATCAAGATGATTATTCGTTTAAACTCAATCAAAAGTTTAAAGAGTATCTTTGATCACACACTCATCTAAGCAGGTCTTTGGTTTCATCACATCAAATCAAGTTGGATAGTTTATCTTTTCTCATTGTGTCTTGATCCATCAAGTTCAAGATCGATTTTATCTTCATTGTTTCTAGTTCAATCAAGTTCTAGATCAGTAAGATCCGCTTCTTGATCAATCAATTTCAAGTTCGGTATCTTTGCTCTCTATCATTCCTAGTTCAATCAAGTTTGAGATCGGTATCACTTTAATCACACTATGTTCAGTTTCTTTGCTTCAAATCAAGCTAAATGCATTGCTCTTCATCTGGTTTGTGATCAATCAAGTTTAGAACTGGTATCTCCTAGACATCAACTATTCTTTGAACCAATGCGTTGCTCGCACATTAATTCAAAGAGGGACAAATGTAATACCCTAAAATTGGTCATCTAAACCATGGGCCCCTAATCTCGACAACATCACCAAGGTCCTAACCAAAGGCAATTAAATCAATCTTGAGCACATTATTAATTCTTTAATCATCAAATATTGCATGGCAAATCAATTACTCAATATTATTAAATATTTATTTAATTAATTGAATCATTCCAAGAATATCATTTTTGATCAATTATCTTGTTTAATTTATTAAATATCCTAGCATTTAATTAATTAATAAATTTGCCATTTAATCATGCAAAAAAAGGAATTAATTTATTACAAAAGAGGAATTAATTACAAAGCAAGAGTTGAATTGAAAATAAAATAAAAGAATTCAATTGAGAGAGAAATCAAACTTGAGATATTATTTCTTTTTCTAAATTTAGAACTTGAAACTAGAAAAACAATTAATTGAATTATTGATTATTCTCTAAAATTAAACCTTAAAGCTTTTCAGAAAAAGAAGTACAGTTGCATTAAAAAGACTCTTTTCTTGAATAAATCAAAGAATTATCTATTTTTATCACAAATGCATGGAATTAATTAATTCTTATTTCTAATGCAACTTGAACTTCCTATCTAAATGCATTTCAATTAAACTATAATTGGAATCTATCTCAAGGTTAACTGAACCTGATTTCTCAATTATTTTCAATTAATCCTAAATTGAGCTTTTTCATTATCTCTCTTGAGAATTCTCTATAAATTCAGCCTTCATCTCTCATTCAAATCACCCCAGAGATTCTTGAGAACACGCTTGGAGATTATTATTATGTTGATTTTGCTCTGGAGTCATTGAAGATATTGTGCTTTTTGAGATTATTTGCATCTTAGTTTAGCTTTTTGCATATTTAGTTTATTCATATTGCTTGAGTCCATATTTGCTTGAATTTATTATTGCTTGAATTATTCATCCATCTTGCATCCATTTTTCTTGTTTATCATACTCATATAGATTAAATCCTTCATCTTGGTGTAGTCTAGTCATTGGTATTGCTTATTAAAATCTAAGAGCAATTTTATACTTGCATCTTTTAGAAGGCAATTAGTCGCTTTGTTATGGTTTATTATTTATTAATTATTGATTTACTAACCATACATGTAATGACTTAATTGAAGTGTTGTGCCTATAGCTATCAAACCTCTTTTCACTTTTTCACACACACAGTTTGTCCTGTTCCTCTTTCAGGTTGTTGATTTCATGAGTTAACTATTTGAATTTTCCACTAAAAGTTGCTACTAAGCTTGTAAGAGGATCAAATGTACCTAGTAGATATTGAATTTCCTTTTGAGTCTTTACTCTTTTATCTTCAAGATCTTTGATGAGATCGGGGAAGTTTGAGAATTTGACCAATAATTAGCTAACTTCCTTTAAGATTGGTTTCACCTCTTTAGTGTTGGTAGAGAGAGAAACTTTACCAACTAATATTTGTTCCATTAATTTCTCACCTCTTCTGGTTTCATACTACCTTTTTGCAACCTTCTCTAGATTTATTGCCTCTGAAATGATTGCTTTAACAAGAGTGTCCAATTGATCGATGATAGGTGCATTCTCATCAATAGAAATATTAGGAATAAGATTAGATAAGATTGTCTTTGTAGTATTAAGAATTATTGCCTTCTTTTTCTTTGCTTTAAGTTTGGCCTTTTCAGCTTGAATTCTCAATTTTTTTTGAAATTTTTATTAATTGTTTGGGGGTCATCTTCTTGATATCAATTACTAAGTCTTCCCCTTCTTCCTCCTCTATTTCTTATTCTTCTTCTTTAGCTTCTACCTTAGAGTTGGCTGAGGTGGGGAGTTTTTCTTTATTTTTCTCAGTTTCCTTTTCTAAAACTAACTTCCTCTTTACCAAAGGAATGTCCACCGCTATTTTCTAACCACCTTCAGGTTGATTGAATGAAGAGTTTTCTATCTTCTTCTCTTGTTCTAGTTCCTTGGTTTCCCCTAGACCAATATCAGTTGTTTTTGTTTCCTTTGTTTCCTTCATCACTTCGTTCTTCTTTTATTTTTCCTTCTCCTTTGTTTCATCAATAGATGGTATTGATGAATCTATCATATTGGGGTTTTCTTCCTCTATACCTTTTTCTGGCAAATGAGATTCATTTCCAATAGTGTTTGATATGGGAATATTTATTGTCACTGGATGCCTTTGAGGTTTTTCCTCATAAGGGATGTCCTCAATTGTAACTTCATCTTCTCTAGGATGCTTAGTTTGATCAGTTCCCTTTGTCGGTGTATCATCAATATCAATAGTTTCAATAGTTGATTTTTGTTCAACCAGTGGCTCTACATCCTTTGTCAGATTAGGAAT
Organism: Cryptomeria japonica; assembly: GCF_030272615.1. NCBI lineage: Eukaryota > Viridiplantae > Streptophyta > Pinopsida > Cupressales > Cupressaceae > Cryptomeria > Cryptomeria japonica. The sequence goes on along the minus strand of NC_081410.1, from coordinate 301,108,506 downwards.
ATCTGACACAACATCACCTATGATATTTTCAACTATAAATACATCAAACTTATCAGTGGTGTCCTTGTCTATTCCTTTGCTCTTTTCTTGAGCAACTATATCTTGTCCTTGTTTGACTTATTTTTCTATTTCCTCCTCAGCTTCCTTTTGTTGGCTCAAAATTATTTTCTACATGTCATCACCCTCATCATGCGCACCTTGAATATCTCCTATGGCCACTCTCCCTATTTTGTTCCTTATTTTGAAATGTTGTACACATGCTTCGGCCACTAAAGATGCTTGATATAATCCAATTCATGTTGCACTTCCATGAGTGCCTTTATTTTGTGTTCCTTCTCAATTGTCAAGGTAGTTTTCCATCTCCCTTCAATGAGATTTTATAAATCTGATTGAATTATTCCATGTAGTTCACTAGGAGTTCTGCAGAAATTATGTAAGTTCCAGATGAGTGCATCTTCAATTTTTCTTTTGTCTTCCTCATTGCAGAGGGGATACTTTCTCCCAACACCAGCTAAACCTCCATACCCTTTGATCCCATGGACCAGTTCATCAATAGTTGGAGCTACATTCCTACCATTTCTTCTGACTTATTTAACTACCACATCAGATTGGGTGTCAGAGTTATCATCCTCCTTTTCATCTTTCTTGGGCTTCTTCTTAGCCTTTGTGTCAATTGTCCTTTCATTCTTTTTCTTTCTTACATATGTGACTCCTACTGGTCCACCTTTACCTTGGGAAGATGTAGGAATATCTGAGTCATTTTCTTTCATGTTGTTGGTTTGCTGGATGCAGCCCCCTTGGATCTTGTCTTGGACATTTTCTTCTTTTCTTCTATTTTCTCTTCATCTTTGCTTGATTTTGCCCCTATTTGTTCACTTGTATTAGTGGAAGCAGTGGCACCAGATGCTTCACTTCCATATTTCTTGTCTAAGGTGTCAATCATTTTCCTAACTTTCTTTTGAATGATAGGCTCCTTGAGTTTCTTCTTAATTTGGGAGCTTGCCTCCTCATAAGTTCCAAATCTCTTAGCTTTTCTATCTACCGGTTTAGATAGTAACATGTTTTCATATACTTTGGCAATGTCTGCCCCAATCTCATAACCCATGGCGGGTACCAAGAAAATTCTAGGTTCAACCACTTGAATAATGCAACAATTAGTATCAACAAGAAATCAAATAGTGTCCTTGTACTTTTGAACTATACCGGTTAGGATTCTTTCTCTTTGATACATTCTAGTTTGGAATTATTTAAAATAACCCCACATTGTCTCTCCAGACTTATCACCTAAGTCTCTAATCATTTCACTTATCTAAACTATGATAGGTTTATTTGTAGACCACACTATATTTCCCTTACCAGGAAAGAAAATTTGCACATACAAGAAGATACATACCAGTATTGAATCATACTTGAATGATTATTTTTTGTCCTTCTTAATTTGATCCATGTTCACCAGGAATTGACTTCTTAATATCTCACAAATGTCGTATGTTGCATCCTCTTTAATGATTCGGTAAGCTACATGGATAGCACTGCTTAGCACACTGTTCATGCGGCTTGATTGGTACACTCTATAAGTTATCACTGCAGATGTAAATCTCACTTCCGCATCCTTAATATGAGTGATTGTCATTTCTCTCTTGTTATATTGGGATTGACTCAACCCAGTGACCTCACCAGATGATATTGTCCTTAGGGTTAGTGCTTCGCCTATTTTGCTGAGCCATGTTACTCTTTGGATCACATCCTTTGTGATTTTGATCGGTGCTTCAACTTCCAACCATAGAAATTGGTCATGCACTCTACTGAGCACATACCTGATCCAATCGGCATGGAATTGGTTAGGAATATCAATAGTATATGACAAACCCTTGGTCTTTAGATGCATATGTTCTACCTTCAATAGACCATTATCACAAAACCCTTTGAATTCATCTTGAATGAATTTGTCTCCAAGATCTTCAAGCTTGCAGTGGATAAAGGAACGGATATCTTCAACTAGTAACACACCGGAGGGCACAGATGATAGGGCACCAGTCATATCAATTTCTCTGGAATTCATAGGATGCAGCTTGAACTTGGGTTGTGGTTCCTTAAATACCTTAACCAACATAGGATTCAACATGGAAGCTGCCATGATGAATTAGAATAGAATTCATTTATTGAGTTCTTCTACCGTTTCTACTAGGGCTTCCGATCACCAAAACTTTACCACTTGATCTCCAAACCAACTTTGCACATAATACACTTAACAGATTTTAAAAGCCTTTGATTGCACTAGGAGCTCACAAATGCACAAATGAAAGAAATGTTAACAAAATGATCTTTCATTTCCTTATTTATTTGTTTATTTGTTCAGTGCACTTTTACAACGGTTAAGTTGTATGACCTTAAACATTAATATTTTATAATTTACTAGTGTTACTTCCCTACCGGTAACAATACAACCTTTAACACCTATACTCTTAATAATTCACCAAGAAATAATTACAAATAATATGCCAACTTTTCTGCATCTAAATAAGAGTTACCTCACTTTGGTTTCGGGGAATCAACCATGATTTTCCTTTTTTTGTTTTAAAAGGCTCCTCCTGAGCATCGGTATGCTTAGTTTGAAGAAGAATTGTTATCATTGGTGGATGATGACTTAGTTTTAGAATGTTTCTCTCCTTCTTTGCTTGATTCCTTCTTAGTTCACATCTTTTTCATTTCATTCTTCACTTCTTCAACTGCCTTCTTTCCTTTCAAATCATTTGGCCCTTTCTTCTTGCCAAACTGGTTCCTATCTTTAGACTGATTATAGTATTAGTTCCTACACTCTCTAGCTAAATGATTGATCTTATGGAAAATGAAACATGCCATACCAGTTGTTTTCCATGGTCCTGCATTGTTTCTCTGACCCATTCTCATCCTACAATTCGCTGCAACATGACCAAAATTTCAACAAGTGGAACATGTGACATTGAGTTGATTACTCCTTCTATTAGGGCTAACTATTTTGGGTGGAGATCTTGATGCATTTGTCTTGAACATGCATTCTTTAGCTTTGTGTCCATATTTATTGCATGTAAAGCAATATCCATTAAAGATTCTTCTACTGGACATGCTACTTGATCAAGATTTACATTCATAAGTAGTGTGTCCATGCTTGTGATAGTTATAGCAATAACCATAAAGGTGAATGACTTCTTGTGACTGACTAGTTGATATTTAAAGACATTAGACTTATGACCCTGTTTGCCACAATAATTGCAAGAATATTTAGAAAACTTCATACCTTTTATCCCTGATTTGTCCCTTTTATCATCCTCCATCTTCTTGGGATTAGATGATTCTCCTATTTCCTGTGGACTTGTACCGAAGTATCCAAGACCGGTTGTCACCTTTGTTCTCCTTTGAGATTTTAATTATTCATCTATCTTCTCAGAGCTTTCATTAAATTTTCTTAGCTTTTCATTTTTCCCATTTGTACCTTTCAACTCATTTTTGAGTTGTTCAATCTCCTTCACCATCTTCTCATTTTCCTTTGCTTTGTCATATAGATGCTCTTGCATTATTGTGTTATCTTGAGTAAGAATCTGGATTTCTTCATCCTTTTCAATGATGATTGCATCATTCTCTCTTTGGGATTCTTCAATAAGCCTTTTGGCTCTTTCATCTTTTGACTGTGCTTCTTCTGCATTTCTCTTCCTTTCCTCTGCTATCCTATTGGCTTGTAATATTTTAGTCATTCTTAGGGCCTGACTTTCATGCTCTCTTTTTAGATTTGTGATTTCTTCAGTCTTCTTCTTATTCTTTTCCATTAGCTCTAAGACTACGTCTTCTACTTCCTCAGATCCACTCTATTCAGAGAGTTGATCTATAATATCCTGACTCTCATTAAGTTGTAGAGTGAGTTCTTTCCTTTTAGCAAGTGATTTTTTCAGTCTATCCTTCAGCTGAGCAATCATCTCATTAGCTTCATCAAGCTGCTTCTGATACCAGTATTTTTCCATGATCTTTTCCTCAAGCTATTAAATTTTCTTCAGAGGACCTATGCTCTGATACCTTGTTGGTATTAACCAATGATTGAGAGGGGGGGTGAATCAGTATAAAAAAAATTTAAACAAGAATATTCCAAACTGGCCGGTCTGCAACTACCGTTTTTAAACTAAGTCAAAAAATTGTATTAATCATGAAGGTAAGTGTTGGAACCCTAAAATTTGCAATTTTTCGAATTCCAAATTCCAAGACAAGGAGCAAGAAAAATTCTAAATATATATATACATATATATATATATATGTATTGAATAGGTACAAGTAATATATTTTATATTTGTTGCACAATATGAAACCATAACATAAACACAATAATGGGCATAAAAAATGGAGTATGAAGCACCAAAGGGGGTATTTACATCATTTAAAGACCATTTATCCATTATATACCCATAAAATAGCCTTAAAATACCTCTAATATGCCTAAACAACTTGTAAAGTGACAATTAATTACATAAACTAAGGCAATTTCGGGATTTGGAATTATTTTTATTTAAAAGGGGGGTGTCTTTTCACCCAAAGGGGTATGAAAACCATTCAAACACATATATATGTGTGATGTAAAATGTAAAGAGAATAGAGGATAGAGAGAAGAGAGAGAGACAAGAGGTGGAGGCAATTTTGTACTTTAAAACTTTTTATCAAAAATAACCAGTTGCATTTTCTTTCTCATATGTGTTGAGAGTTAACATATTTTTAAAAGGCAGTTGCTTATGATATTATCTAAAAGTGGATAAGGTTATTCGTATTCTTCCAGTAAAATTTTGTGTTTCATATTGTAGATTTTGATCAAAAAGATTTACCCGCGAATTGTAATTGTTCCCTGTATTTCTTCCTTGGATGGTCTCTTAAAAGTTAGGGTTAAATTCATTCAAGCAGTTTACAATATAGACATTGAAGTAGAGCTCATAAGAAATAGTAACTAATAGACTCATCGAGAGGTGGTGGGTTTAAAAATTGTCTCATAAGTTTACACAATAAGTCCTGAAGAAATATAAGACTCTGTAGTCCAAATAAGAGGAAAGGCACTGATCATTTGTAAACAAACCCTTTAACCATACCAGTTACCCTTTACTTTTAAGCATTAGGATTAGTAGAGTAGGTATAGTAGGTAATTTAGCCAAAGTGTAACATATATACTTTTGTAAGATACATAGATCAATACACACATCTGAAATCAGTCCGTTTAAGAAAATTATGTCATTCTGAGACTAGGAGATATCAGATTAAGACACTAAATCTGCTATAAAAAGCATTAGTTGAAGGAACAACTAGTGAGTAGGTATACCCGCCTAGGTCCTGCAGAGCCTAAAGTGAGAGAGTTAGTAACCAAATAGGTTCACTCTATAAGTTGGCCAAGTCAATTGGAGGGTTTGATCATAGGAGTTGGCATTTCCTTAGAACCTATCCAATCTGTTGATTTGAGACCCAACAGTAAGAACATTGAAGGAAAGAGTTTTGCATTCATCAAATAAACATCACATAACACCAACAATTATATGTGGAAACCCTCGGTTAGATGGAGAAAACCATGATGGGGATAACCCACAATCTTTTTTACTGCAATGAAAAGAGTGCCTGGTTAAGAGCTTACAATCATGTTCCTTCTGAGAACATCACCATGTTAAAGATGCATGGTATCTTGTTAAGAATACCTTAGAATTTGTTAGGATTCACCTTGTAAAATTATTTTACACTTCCTTCATGGAGCAACCCTGTTAGGGGATTTTACAAATAGAACTAGTTAAGGTTCACCCTGTTAAGGGATTTAATCTGCTACAATGATTAGAGAGAAACAAATCATTGATCTGATAATAACACTTTTCTATCGAATAGATCTACTCTGTATCTGCTTCAATTTTTGCTCGGTGATGACCACCAATTCATTGAGGAACCCTTATGCCCTTAGCTCATTCTTCACCTTACTCTAATTTTCAATCTCTTCTCACTCACAACTCCCATGACACACCAACAAAATCAAGATGAAAAACATGTATATAGTTCTATTCAATCTTGGCACTAACTTTCCCTCAAAAATTTGAACTCAAAAAATCATTCTATGCGCCAATCTATTCATTCCATAAATCTCACCAATTGTATCAGTGAGACTATCCATTCATGCCACAAATCTCATCGGATCTCTACAAAGCACTCCGGCTTCAACTAGATCTTTCTAAATTTGTTGGATCCACATGTTATCAAGCCAAACATACTAATGACTATGTGGTCTTATCCTTTTCACTTTGCATGCTTATCAATCACCATTATGCTCTATTACCAGTTACTTCCTTTATATCGGTGAACCTACTTCACTCAAGTCAACTACCGGATGCTTCATGTAAACCGATCTCTGCTCACCGGTGGAAGTCTTCAATCCCTTGTTTCTTACCAATCCACTATAGGCCCTTTTCCAATTTGTTGTGATGACATTAGAGTTAGTATTGGTCATCAATGACAACCTCTAAGTACCTCAAACTTCATCATGCTCACCATGATGCCAACAGGTTTATTGTGGCATCCAACAACTGAATAGGGTATCTGGTTGAGTATTTGAGGTGCATTTATTTTAAAGGGAAATTAAGGTTTACAAGGTTACAAGGGTGAATACGAGAATCATTCTTCACATTGCGAATAGTGTTTTTGAGCTATCAAATTTTTTAGGTGATCAAAGTTTCCAGGCGATCTAAGAGAAAATGATAATCCGGCAAAGCAATCTAGGGCACTCAATAGTTGTTCAAGGTATTTATCAAAGGGCATTAATCTAAGTCTTATTTTATGAGATTTTGCAATGCCCTTTGCATCCTCTATTTCTACTCCATTGGTGGTCGAAGTGAAGGACATGACTCATCCTATATTCAAGAAACATCCATATAAGTCCATGGAGGATGACCCGGTAGGTGCATTTTCCTTCATTTCACATGGTGTTATGCATGTCGATGATGTTCATGCTTATATTCACTATGAAATTGAGGGGATTGGGTTGGAAGATATTTTGGATCTGTACATAGATAATATCATGGATGATATCGACAACCCTAAGCCAAAATTTGCATAGCTGGTAAGGAAGGGTTTTACTCAATTTGTAAAATTTCCCTCTTTCGATGAGAAGGAATGGGTTTGATATGTGTTGAGCAGGGTTCATGCTGAGTTTATATGGTTGGACAAGCCATACAAGATCATTGTAGAAGCAATCAAAGCAGTTACCTATTTACATAAAACTGGTGAGAAGTTAGAGTTACAAAAGGTTACAAACCCTACCGTAAATAAACTAACCGATGCAAAATTCGACGGATGATCAATGAAAATTAGTACCATAAGGGAAGACGATGTTAAGTTTGTTGCTATGGTGATTGGGTACAAGGTGTATCAATATAATAGATTGAATTCAGTCTTTGACACCACAATTCATGCCGCATATAAAATGGTTAAGGAAGATAGTCACTATGACCTATGCAGTGTGTTGTTGGAAAAAATTGTTTATCAACTTGAAGAAGATTAAATAAGACAAAATACATGTTTTCAAGTTTGGATCATTGATTATCTATCTTGCCCTATATTTCATGAATCAAAACCCCAAAACTACTAGAGTCCAGTGGTCTTATGACAAATTGATGGCACGGCATATCAAGCAAGGATTTGATAGTCTTTGAAATCAAGACAATCAAAATGCTTTTTTGTGGGCCTTATTCAAAATATTTTAGGAGAAGATGAAGCAGGGAGTGCGAATCCCCAAGGAAATTGTCAAAAAGTATGAGGGGTCGATATGGTTTATGGTGAATAAAGATGAATGCTTGATGAAAGCGGTCCAACCCCACACTATTTGGATAATGCTTATAGGATATGAGGTGGATGAATCTACCTTGGAAGCATATGTACAACATTTGCTCAATTCTCCAGAAGACGGCAAGGAGGTGAGATTCGGTACCTGTAAAGAAAAGTCAATGGAATTACACTCCAAATTTATAGAACTAGCTAGAAAGAGGAAGGTGGGGAAGATAGTAGAGGATATTCTTGTTGAGGAGGGTCATCTGCGAGAGAAGGTGAGGGCTGCTAGGGAAGAAAGGGATGCAACAGAGAAGGAAGAAAAATATAAATTTGCATCTTCTCCTATCAAGATAAAGGTAACAGGACCCTCTATCACTCCGATGAAGACACCTACTGCCCAAGATGAAACCTCTGGTACACCTGGAAAGGAAATAGGTATTCTAATGAGAAGAAAAAACATAGAGGGAACAGGTGGTGGTTACTCCGGTGGAATTAGAAACTGAATTTGATTCTAATGTTCACAAGGCACCTAAGAAGGGTGAATTTTTTAGGGTAAATTGGAAGCCTCAATCTAGTAATGTGAAGGGTGAGAAGTAGAAGAATAAAGTAAGATTTGAACTTGAACCGGCAGGCCAATCCAAGAAAGGAAAGAAGACAAAGTCTAATCTTGATGAAGCCATTGAATCCGATAAGATGAAATCCTCAAAAATAGAGTATCACATTATTCCTTTGTTATCTACTCAATATTTGATTGATGAGATTATAAAAGATGGTAATTTAAAGAATATATATCTATATTATGTAAATATGGATGATAAAGACCAGAGACAGATAGAAGAAGCAGTAATTTTGTATATGGATGTATTTAGTAAGGCATTAATTGATTTAGAGAAATATCTACCCAAAGATTTGTACAATCTTATTGATGCTAGAAGAAGATGAACAAGACAAATGGACAGGTAAATAAAGGAAAGTGAGTTGGTTAATCATTGCACCAGTATCATCATAGAATAAATTGATAGATTGATTTCATTGGCAAATAAAAAGGAATTTTGGAGTAAACACAGGGTGAATAGTTTAATGGTTAGAAGAGTTGAAGAAATAAGGAGAGAGACCAGCGAGATTTGGAAAAATTTTCTAACTGAGAACTAGCTTGTAGATAATGATTCTCAAAATAAAACAAATTTTGGATTCTGTTGTTGATGAGGATACAAACAATAATGACAAACCAATAGAGGTCATGGATGGTGGACCAAATGGAGACACCAGTGCACAAGAAGCACCTAAGGAGAATAAATTCAGACCTGTTGAAGCTGAGAAGAAAGATAAAGAAAAACATGTTGAACTGGATATAGATAAGGACAAAGAAAAGGTTAAGGGCAAGGGTTTGGAAACTTCGGTATTAGTGGCAATTGAAACTGCTAAAACTCAAAGCCGAGGGAGTTTTCCTCAGTTCAACATCAATTTTGATAAACCTTTTTCTCAAATGTCTCTGGCTAAGAGGATGATAGTTCTTGTTTCTCTTTAGGCACAAGCCAGTCAAGAGTTAGCCCAGTGTGAGTCAGAGGAGAAGAAACTAATTGAGAAATCGGTGAAATTTTTGGGTCAAGTGATACCAGAAATAAAACTTGATGCAAGCACTATCTCATCAGGTAAGCTAAACAATTTAATTGGTCATATCTATAGGAAATTTTATTCTTTGTCTAAGGCAGTTTCCCAACAAACCATGGAGAATTTTAAGGATGCTAAAACTTAGACATTTTTGTAAATGGTAAAAATGATAAGGCACAATTAGATAAGAAATTAAAACTGGTTGATGAGGCATTAATAGAAGGTGGTAAAATATATAAGTCTTGTCTAATTTTGATTAATTTTAGAACTAACATAGACAAGCAAACAAAGAACTGTAAAGGACAATTAATTTAGATCTCTCAGGCCTATAATCCCACAAGAAATCTAACTAGCAATATAGAGGGACAAATTCTGAATATCACTGAGCATATCAGAAGTTTTGAGAAGGAGAAGGAGAGAATAATAAGAAGAATAAGTGAACTCCTAAACCTAATTGGTCCCCAGCTAGACACCATATTGTATCATAAAATGGACTGTATAAAGAATATGTCTCAGGATACTCCTATAGACATTTTTGCTATAGAATTTCACACATATATTTTGAACGGTTTTGTTTTAATTTTGGATAAGTTGTGGGCAAGTTGGAACACTTATCTAGGGTTCCTGAAGTTAGTTGATGCATATATATTGAAGCATGTATAAAGTTAATCCTCCAGTGAATGTATATATATACAAAAAATTTTATGGACACCCTATCTTTGGCATTATTGTCAAAGGGGGACAGATGTGGTGAAAAATGTATAGAGGGAGAGAGGAGATGAGGTAAAAAGTGTACAGTGTGCAGACTAGTTCTTTGTATAGAGTGTACAGCTTGGTGTATTGCAAACTTATGGAAAATTGATATTAGGGGGAGTTGTGGATCTCTTGTATTCTTTTATTCTTTCATCCGGTTGTATAGATTTTAGCACTTAGTCATTTTTCACAGGTGTTGCCATCAATGCCAAAGGGGGAGAATGTTGGCAATTAACACTCATTGAGTGATTATAGGAGACTTCTAGTGGTTGATTAGGGTTGTCATTAATGTCAAATATTCATGGTGATTTGATTCGGCAGTCATTACTTAGCTTATCTGGAAGATGGAGGTAACCGGTAGATAGTTAATCGGCAGAAAAGGGCAAAACAAGGTATTTTGGTAATGTGTTGATCTAAAATCATCTCCGATGTCTTTGATGTTTTTGATTATTATTTTTGTGATCTCCATGTTTGATAGGACCTATTGGAAGCATGTTTCTATAATATGTTAGTCTGGTGCTTTGGTGTGTTCGAGATTGGAGCCAACTTCATCTACGCGTTACATCTCTTGAAGTTGACTTGAAGGAAATTATTTTTGCGGTGAGACCAGATATATAAGATCATTGTAGCAACTAATTTTCGATATGTGATGATGTGTTAAGTGTTTTGGTGATTAGTCTTGGTGTGATTGAGCATAGTTTCACGTGCACATTTTTCTTTCAGATCAACCGATAACTGACTGAAACTAGAATAGAGTAATCCACAGAGCAGAGACAATCAATGATAGAGAGCCTAGTCAGAACTCAATTTTTGCATATTTAGATGTTATTTATGAGTTTATTTAATTTTATATTCTCATTGTAATCAAAATGTAAGGAAGTAATCCCTCCCTAAAGGTTGTAGCCTTCCGAGCAATTGTAATTGAGCAGTGAGCCTGAATGTAATTGCATTTCCCATCTATGTAATATTTATATACTCTTGGCCTTAATATATGAATACTATGGGTTCTAGCCCCACTATGGTTTCTCCCTTTTCGGGTTTCCACATAAAAATTCTAGTGTTGTGGATTTGTTCATTTATTGTGATATATTTATGTTTATATTTATTATGCATTGTTAACCGGTGGAAAAATAATAAGTTTGCAGTTTTAATTTCCAGTACATCACTGATTCATCCCCCCCTCTCAATGATCCCTAATTCCAATAGAAATTACCACTGGTAATGAGTACAAAGAAAAATTCAATGCTAGCTCAACTAAGCTAGATGAAATACTACAAAGTCAAAAGAATAAAGGTGATATGGGAGGCCTTGGATTTGAGAAAGGAGAGCTTAGGATCTGGTCAAAGCAACCATCAAAAGAACAAGAAATATCCGATAAAGAAACCTAATGCTTATAAATTCAATGGTAAATTCTTTGTTTGCAATAAATTTAGTCATATGACAAGTTAATACAAAAATAGAGCTAATCAAAATAATTCATCATTCTCCAGACAATGTTTCAATTGCAATAAATATGGTCATGAGTTAGTTGAATGCAAAAGTATGGTAAATAGGCGAAATGTAAGATGCTATGCTTATGGAATATTTGGACATATTGCTAACCAATGAAGATCAAGGGGAAATCAAGGTATTTCTAGGCCTAATTAGAGAAACAACATTGTTTGTTATGCTTGCAACAAATCTAGTCACATTGCAAAATTTTGTAGAAGCAAGAATATGAGAAAGAATGCTCTGGAAGACAAGAAAAAAGAAGATAAAAAGGAAAAGTGAAGGTTGAAGAGATCAAAGAGAAGCACACGAATATGTGGGTGAAGAAGGATTATTCAAATGCAATGAATGAATCCACACCTGATTCCAATGTTGGAACCTCATCCGGTAACTAAGGCATTAGGCCTTAGGGGAAGCTTCTCATGCAGATCCTTAAAACCCCCGTTCTGAGATCTATAATCGATTACGGAAGGTTGCAGATGATTATGAATGGTTGTGCAGTTGATCCTAAAAGATATCCAAAATATTTCATCTCGATTTGATGCTCCGATACACTATTCATGAGAATCAGAGCATCCAGAAGAACTTTAGGGTTGAGCATTTATTACACCTTAAAGTTAGGTATTCGAAAGATAAAAAGGCATTTTAACATTCATTTCTCACATTGTGTTTGAAGTGAAAGAGAAGTAGAGTGTGGTGAAGAAGATTGTGTAGCTAAACCAGAGCTTGAAAGGATTTGACAAATATTTCTTGCATCTGGTTGAAGATAAAAAGGTATTTTTTGAGTTTGAGCTATTTGTTCATAACCTAGATTCGATAACGATATCATCTAGTGTGGAGAATCCATTTGTTGTTGAGGTAACTGATAGGGAAAGGCCTAAGTTGAAGAAACATCCATACAAATTGATGGAAGATGATCTGAATGGAGCATTTTCATCTATTTTGTATGGAGTATTGAGCATTGAAGATATTAGGGCATACATCCATTGTAATATTGAGGAGCTTGGGAATGCTGAAATTCTATCACTATATACACAACACATAATTAATTATATAGGAAACCTTAAACCCAATTTCAAATCTCTGCAAGACAAGGGCTTCATTCAATTTGTGAACTTTCCAATTTTTTATGAACCCAAATGGGTTAGATACATTTTGAGCAGGGTCCATGATGAATTTATGTGGCTTGATAAACCATACAAGATCACCAAGCAAGCAATACAAGTTGTGACATGCTTGAATCCAACCAGTGAAGTTCCTAGTCTAAGAAATATGAAGAACTAGACAGTGACAAATGTAACTGTTTCCCAACATGATAGAAAATCAATGATAATACATAGTTGAATATGATGTCAAATTTGCATCTATGGTGATGGCCTATAAGGTCTATCAATACAGTAGAGAAAGCTTAGTCTCCGGTGCAGCAATTTATGAATCTTATCAAATTCTTAAGGAGGACAAGTTGTATGATTTGTGTGGAGTACTTCAGAATGAGCTTATGAGAAATCTAAAGAAGATAAAGCGACATAGGAAGTATGATTTTAAGTTGCATACTTTGACTATAAATTTACCCTTCTATTTCATGAGACAAATCCCTAGTGTAGGCAAAGTACAATGGGAATATGACAAACCGGTGGCGGTGCAAATCAAGGAAGCCTTATAAGGATTAGGAGATTCTTAAGCATAAAAATCTATCCTATGGAGTTACGTCAAATCCATCCAAGGCATGATGCAGGGTAGGGAAAGGATCCCAAAGGAAATTGTGGAGAATTATGAGTAAACCATATGCTTCATGATGCAAATTCACCAATGTCTAATGGAGGCTATTGAAATAAGGACATTGTGGATCATGCCCATGGGGTATGAAGTTAATGCCAATATTATTGATGCATATGCTCAACATCTTTTGATTAAGCCAGTGGATGAAAAGTAAGAAATATTTGGGACTTACAAGGAGAAAATTTTGACCTTGCACTCTCAATTCACCAAGCCCGAAAAATAGAGGAAGATAAGGAAGGAAGTGGAGCAACTTTTAGAGGAGATGGGCATTACAAAGGAAGCAATTTGTAGAGCCTGGGAGTAGAACATCTTAAGACAGGAGTACATGGTCAAACCCAAGAATACTAAACTAGCCTCTACTCCTCCTAAGCCAAGGAAAACTAGGTTAGTACCTTCTTTTGATGCTAAAAATCCTATCCCTCCACCAAGACCTCAATCTAAATCATTCGGTGGAGTAGAGAAAAGGAAGAAAGGGAAGCCAAAAAGAGTCTACGTGTCAGCCACTACAAAATAAGTGAAGAATATTGCTACTTCTACCAGGGTAGTCAAGAGGCAACCATCCGGTGAAGGTCATCCAAGCAAGAAGCCAAGAGTTGAAGTTGAGCAATCCAGAAGACCTCGATCAAGAAAGAAAACCAAGTATGAGATTGTTGAAGCATTGAAGTCTAGGAAACTTGAAGGTAACTATACTATTGTGCCTCCCATCACACTAAGTCAAATAGTTAATAAAGTACTAAAGGAAGGGAGCTTAAAGAATGTATCAGAAATGTATGAGAATTGTGATGAGAATGGTAAAAGAACATTAGAAAAAGTCATTGTAGAATATATGAATGTATATATTAAAGCCCTGATAGAATTATCATCAATGATTCTGAAGGGTCTATATGAAATTTTGGATGCTAGAAGACATACGGCTAATCTAGAATATGATAGAATGAAAGAGTATGTATTGGTCAATTTATGCTCAATAATTTCTAAGAGTGAAGTAGACAGGATTCTTATGATTGAAAAGAATAAATTTAGAAGGAAAACCATAGTTAATAGGATCATGTTTGGAAAGGTTGATGAGGTAGCTAAGGAAATAGAAGCAATTTTGAAGCAAGTTTTGAAAGAGAACAAGTATGAGATAAATCTGGTGAAAGATGACACCCATCCAAAAGTGCATACCTTCATTCTAGATGAGAAAACAAATGAACAGGTTGCAATTGTAGATGATATTTTTGATAGACAACATGATACATACTCCAATAAAGCTAATTAAAATCCTTCGGTAACAACTGTTGAATCAGAGAAAGAAGCTAAGGAGGCTGGTGATGAAAAGAGAGAAGATGTAGAGAAGGCAAAGAAGGAGAAGGGTGAAGATAAGATTGAATAGGTTCTGGTGGCAAGAGACACTATGGAATCAAACAAGGGCAAGCAAATTATCAATGACACAGATCTCACTTAAGGGTCTATCGATCTTAACTCACTATCTCTTGTCCAAGCACTCAAGCTTGAAGCACTTGCATAGGACAAAGCTAGTGGAGGCTTACTGAAGTTTCACTTTGAGGATAAAGAGCTCATATCCATGGCTACAAGTGTTCTCAAGAAAATTCTCCCATCTTTCAAGCAAGATACAGTAGACTCACCCTCCAGTAAGCTGAGGAGCATGCTAAAATTAGTGGATTCTCATTTTGTATTTTTAGATAAAGTTTTTGAAGGAAAGGTTCTTATCTAATTCAATGCTATGCAGTTAAAGATGGTTTTGATAATGGTTGAAGGTAACAGGGCTAGTTTGATTTCCGGTATGAAGGGCATTCAAGAGCCACTAAACAAAGCAGGTAAAATATACAAGTCATGTCTTCTTTTGCCTAAGTTCACAATTGAGATCGATAAGAATATAAAAGAATGTCTTCAAGGGTAATTATTCAGCATCTCTCAATCTTATGCCCCCCAATCAATTTTTGCTAGCAATATTGAAGCTTAGATGATGGCTCTACTTGAAATAATCAAGAGCCTTAATTAGGAAAAAGATATAGTAGCTGGTAGAGTGGGAGAGCTAAGGAACTTAATCACTCCCTGGTTGGATACTTTTCTTATAATTCAACATGATGCCTGATGCCATGAATGATTTAAATAAGTGTGTTCTATCAGATCTTAGAGGAGTAGAGATGCATGCCTATCTATTTAGTGTTCTTCTAAACATTTTGGAGAACCTTAAGAAAGGTTGGGATGATCACCTACAATCCCTGAAAACCATTTTTGTAGACATTTTTAAATTCTTGTAAGTTGTTACCCTTGTACATAAATTTTGGTGGATACCTACCTTTTCCATTGATGTAAAAGGGGGAGAGAAAGGAATGTAAAATGGTGTACAGTCTCAAGGGGAGCTTGTTGAGTTGTTACATTTTTGCAGTTTTGAAGTTTTGTAGTGTATGTCAGTTTTGGTCTAACAGTGTCATTTTCCATCAAGTCTTGCCATCAATATCAAAGGGGGAGATTGTTGGAAAGAGATAATGTATCGATAGATATTAGTGCATGAGGAATGTTTTGGAGTTGTTATTGATGGCAACTTTGATCAAAAATCATATCTTATATATGCAAAAAAATTCTACTGAAAGTTTGATATCCATTTTGCTTAAGTTTGGAAGGTGGAATACAATATGCACTAGAGTATGAGTACATTAAGAAGAACTCAATTTTGGTTGCATAGTTTTTGGTTACAGTGGAAGAGATATTTTATTGGATGTTTGAAACAACTTATTCCATAATCATAGCCTTCGGTATTGATTCTCGTGCAAGATAGAAGATCCAATATATGGTATTTCAAGAAGAATGGGGTTATTTTGGTGTAGCATGTTATGCAGAATCTTTAGGATGATTTTGGTGATTGGTTTTGAGTTCAAGGTGGCCATACTGACATGTGTAGAGAATATTCTCATTTTTTTTTAGGTCTACATATAGATTTTTAATCGGATTGAGCTGACTTGTTGTTACATGTTTCATGTTCTATAAATATTTTGAAGCCAGCATATTGGTGACCTAATCAAGTGGTACGGATATATAAGGCCAATCTATTTGATCATTTTATGCATGGATTTTTATGTGAAAATAGTGTAAGAGCATCTAAGCATAGTTTCATGTGCACTATCCTTGATTTAGTGCTCTAATGTATCAATAGAATAAAGCAGTTTGTCAAAATAGTGGAAGACAGTTACTTTGTGCTTAACCGGAACTGCATTTTGGCATTTGTAGATGTTGCGCATTAGTTCAAACATTCTTGTTATCTTTGAAAATCATTTATAGGATAGTGAGTCCTCTGAGTTTGTAGGCCTCTTTTGTAATTGAGTAGTGAGCTCTAGGAAGTATGTCTGAATGCATGTGCATTCCCCTCTTGTAATATTATTATACTCCTATTCACAGTATTATAATATTGCAGGTTTCAATCCCACAATGGTTTTCCCCTTTCTGAGTTTCCACGTAGAAATTTTGTTGTTATGGTTTTGTTCTTTTTTGTATTAGGTTTTTGCACTTTACTTTTATTCATTTGCATTTGGTGGTTTAAGAAAGTTGTTAATTGTAGAACACTGATTCACCCCCCCCCCCTCTCAGTGTTCACTAATTCCAACATACTCATCATGGAGATATGCATATATGTCCTTGTAACATGGGGATTAAGGACCAACTACCATGTAGATACATTCTAATTGAGGGATCTCATATGTTGGCACCAGCAGTTGTTTTACTAAGAATTCAAAATGTGTAACATTATTAGGCATGTCTAGAAAAGACCCAATAGTCACCATTGCATCAGTTGCTTTGTTCTGTAGTTGGGGAACTTGCTCAAAGATGATATTATTGAAATCATCTACCATCCTTTTATATGGCATCAAGTTATCATCCTTAGTGATATATTCATCATTGACCTGGTTGATTATGAGTTGTGAGTCACCATACACATGTAAATCTATGATATTCCACTGTACTATAGTATGAATTCCTGTGATAAGGGCCTCATATTCTATTGTTATTTATATAAGGGAAATTTATCAAGTAAGACTTTGGAATGTACTCACCATGAGGTGTCACAAAGAGGATACCTACCCCTTCTCCATGGCTGATGTATGACTTGACAAAGTACATTTTCTATTATGTTGAAGTTGCTAGGGTAAATAGTGACTGATCAGGAAATTATGTCAATAGAGGATGATTATCTTGAAGAGAAGATTTTGTGATATAGAGGTATGGAAAGATGTAGAAGGACTCTAAAAAACTTCAAACAAAAAACAAAAAGTGACTTTAGAGATGGTGTTGATTGTCTTGACTCAACTTGGCAACTAGACACCAATCCCTCTTGACTAGGCATGTGCTTAACATGAAATGCATGCACCCCTCCATATAAAATGATTTAATGGAAACCTATACATTAAATGACCCCAAACAAATCAACTCAACCCCTCAAAAATACCCTTTTAATGAATCCAATGAAACTCCTTCCACCTTACACTCCTACCCACCTTATAGCCCTCATATGAGACTTGGCACATAAACTTCTTATAAAATTATGTTAGGATCAAAAGGAAAACAAATTTAAATATTCATCGAGGATTCCTACAACATAGATGGAAACCAACCTGGGTTGTTTTGTAAAGAAATGGAAAACCATTGAATGTCCTACTTCATTCTAGGCCTAATTAGGCCAACTTTACAAAGTAACCCCTCTTTATCTCCACTACCAACCCACCAAATCACCTTACCTAGTCTATGCAGACCCTAAATAGTCACAATCACCAACTCTTGGGTAAGAAAACCTTCATCATCCATTCTTTTCACAAAACCCTTGTTTTAGTCTTTTCAAGAGGTTTTATTAGAAATACCACTTCAACACTTTCCCGCACTTCACCAACTATTAAAAAACCTTATAATATGTATGCACATGCTTTTAGAACATTCACATCACCCTTCCCAACTGTTGTTCATCTATTTCCCACTTCATACCTCTCATTTTCACTAGAGAATTTATCTCAGTCCACCTAGGGCATCGCCACAATGCCATCAAAGAGGATTCTTTAACCCTTCAAAGAATTAAAACAAAAAACATACAACATGACATGCCATTCCACCGAGTTATAATGTCATGCAATAGGTGAAATGGCCAAAACAAAAATTTCTTATGTCAAGGCCTATCACTATCCATGAATAGGTAGATTACAAAGAAATGTTTATAAAAAACTCCTCAAATCAAATTCAATACAAATATAACTCAAAATACTATCTTTTCACATTCATTTCTTGGCACCAAGTCACCGTACAAATCCGTATAGGTGTGAGAAAAGGCAGAAAAATAGTAAATTTCTTAGTATGATCAATGAAAACAATGATTTCTTACATACAAAGTTCTAACCTCTCCATTGAGGTCTTATAATCCTTTATATAAACCATAAAACCACCCCAACAAACAAAACTAACTCTCAAATCCTTATGACTATTGGTTCTACATCATGACAACTTTATAACTTGACAACATTTAACAGGACAACTTTGGCAACTTTTCCCTATTGCTTACAAAACTTTGTAAAAACCACCAAATTGATTTAAAAACACATAAACATGCCCAAAAGAGATCCAAAAGACCTTAGAATAATATTATACCCCATAATTGTATCATTTGACCTATGTGACAACTTGTGACAATATTTGCCCATATAACCTTATTGAACAACATTGGACAATATGACCCTAGAATTAAACTCAAACCTACACAAATGGTGCATAGATCCTTATTTAGATACATTAATCATGAAATAGGACTCAAAACTCTAATTGGCCTCAAAGAGGAATATGACCAATTAGATGCTCCTGCACCATACAAACTCTTCTTGTTTACTAATTTTTTTCCTCCACAAATGGTCACATCACTATCCCAACTAGTACAGTATCAACAACCTTGTTGTCTCAATGTATCCAAGTGTTTAAATGGTTACAAATTCTTCACATCCTATGGGTTCTCTCTTGCCAAACATGACAATCTTAGTTTTACCTTTCCCTTTCTCATCTTCCTACAAAGAATTTAGTCTAAATGCCTTTCCATCCTTCTTGATAAGGTAGGTGTTCTCTCTACCATCATACATTTACATTTTATCAAATTGTCATGGTCTTACCAATAACAAATGGCAACAATATATTGGTAAAACATCACATAGGACCCTATCTCTATACTCACCAATATGAAACTCCACATATGCTTGTTAATCTACTAGAAGAGTTTGACTATCATTTACCCTAGAGACTCTATATGGTGCTTCATAAGGTACTTTATCTAGCTTCAACTGTCTACCATCTCCCTAGATACTGTTGGGTCTCAAATCAACAGATTGGATAGGTTCTAAGGAAATGCCAACTCCTATGATCAGACCCTCCAATTGACTTGGCCAACTTATAGAGTGAACCTGTTTGGTTGTTAACTCTCTCACTTCAGGCTCTGCAGGACCTAGGTGGGTATACCTATTCACCAGTTGTCTTTAATGACCGGTGCTTTTTATAGCAGATTAAGTGTCTTGATCTGGTTTCCTCCTATCTCAGAATGGCATAAGTTCCTAGGATGGAGATATAGCAAATGAGTTCAAGATTGTTGTTGTAGAAGCTATTCGATCTATGTTTCTTACTTAGTTACTCCTATTGCTTTAAAATAACATATGATGAATATGGTGATAAGTGTAATTTGTAAATAGCCAGTGCCTTCTTCGCTGTTTGGGCTACAGAGTCATTATATTTTCTTTAGGACTTACTGTGCGAACTTGTGAGACAGTTTTTACCCACCCCTTTATGGATCTGTTGGTTATTATTTCTTATGAGATCAATTGAATGCTTATATCATAAGTTGCTTGAATGAATTTAACCCTACCTTTAAGGGACCATTCAAGTAAGCACTGCGAAGAACAATTATAATTCGCAAGCAGAACTTTTATTTCAACCTTATAACATATAACATAAATTTCATTCAAAGAATATGAATAACCTTATCTCCTTTAGATAATATCACAAGCGACTACCAAAAACAAAATGAAATAATCCACAACACACACGCAAAGAAAAATGACTGATCATAGCATGTATTCCATCAAAATTTGTATAACAGAAAACTTACAGGCTGTCATATATCATTGTCTTGTCCCTATAATATCTTATCTCTTTTATTACAAAAACCTTTCTCACATATATATGAGAGCAAAAGTCATTTATGAAAAGACGTGTCTTTTCAAAATACTAATTGTTAATTTGAATATTCCTAACAAACTTAAGTAAAAAGAGATTAAGAATTCCTAAATGATGAATATAATCATCTTCTTTGAAAGTCTTGATCTTAACACTCTGTTTCTTCAATTCTTCTCCTTGTGAAAGGTATTCGAAGATCATCTGGTTGACGGTAGGGGCCATGTCTTTGCTTCGGTCCAACCTTGACAGATCCTGATCCTTGATGTTTACAAACTCATTCCGCAAATCTTCCATGGACATTACTCCTCCTTCTTTATAAAATGAGGGCATTCCAATAGGGCTCCCATCATCCAATTCTTTAAGATCTCACTTTAGCATATCTTCAAATTTAATATGATCTTCTATATATGAAGTCCCTTCAGCCTTCTCCTCTGGCGTCAATCTGGTTCTTATGAAGATTCAATCAGTTCAGCTATAATTGCATGGGCAACTTGTGCACAATTAATGTCTCTGCATCTATAATGGCTATTCAAATGTTTAAACTTAATTGCAGATGTGACATTCTTCACTTGGGCTTTTAACTCTTTCGCGGGAAGTACTGTTTAGCTGAAATGATCGTAAATCGAGTTTTTGATGAAACCCTTGTCTTCGGCCGAATACTTTGATCTTTCATCAAAAGCTCACTTTCCTCGATATTACTTCATCGATGAATAGCCCATGTCGAAAAACCATTTTCTAGTCTCCTCAAAATCATCTTTTCCTCGATGAACTTTCTTTCGATGAGTCATTCGTAAGTTTCATCGAAATCATATTTCGATGAGTTCTGTTCTTTGGTGAAAGTTCATGCAAGCTCTTCAAAAGTCTTTTTTCTTCGATATCCCCTTTATCGATAAAACCCCTTTGTTTTTGTTCAATATAATGTTATTGATGAGATTTTCTTTTCGATGAATGCCTTTTAAGTTTCTTCGGCAGTTGTATCTCCTCGACTTCACTTTTTGCTTTTCACTTTTCGATGAAACTGGAGTATCGATGAGCGGCTTCCTTCATTTATCGAAAGTGATATTCCGCCAAAGACATCTTTACGTAGTGTTTTACATGTCATGCTCTATTTCGATGAAAGTATTCTTTCGGTGAAACTCCTTTTGAGATGCTCGATATGATATTTTGGCCGATAATCTTTTAGTTTTCACGCCTATGGGAAGATTTTTTTTAATTTCAAATATAGTGTTCAACAGTGGCTCTGACTGAGGGTGGAGGCAT